>NC_142009.1:329729111-330074611 GCF_049901735.1 Notechis scutatus | reverse complement strand
GCTCCACTCCCATGAGTGCAGGGTGCTTCTGTTTGTGCACGCAGCTCCGCTCATGCAAGTGGAGGGTGCATGTGTGCACACTGTGCAAAATCGAGCTGTGTGTGCATGTGCGCCTACTACTCACAAGCATACACATCCCCCTGCGCCAGGCCGCCAAACTGGAAAGGTTGGGGATTGCTGCTGTAGAGGGCTCATGAATGTAAGTGTTGACACTGACTTGATGTACATAACTAAATCAGGGGTGGGATTCAAATTTTTTAACAACCAGTTCTGTGGGCATGGCTTAGTTGGTGGGCATGGCTTGGTGGTCATGTTATTGGCTGGGCGTGGCCAACTCAATATCACTCACATCGAGGCATGCTTCTCCTTGGCTGGCCTCTCGTGACTGTGGGGATGCTGCAACAGTTGTAAGTGTGATAAATGGTCATAAGTCACTTTTTTAAGTGCCATTGTAATTTTGAATGGTCCCTCCACACAAGCAAAGTACCAGCAAAGGAGGAAAAAAAATTCCAGAGACGTTCCTGAGACAGGAAGTCTAGTCCGGCCAAGAATGTAATAAGGGTTAACAGAGAGGAGAGGCAGTTTCTGTAAGCAACACCAGAATGTTTCCTTCCTGCCTTCCTTACAGGATTAGGCCAGTAATTTCTTCTAACAACCGGTTCTCCAAACTGCTTAGAATGTTAACAACCGGTTCTAGTGAATAGGTGTGAACTGGTAGAATCCCACCCCTGCATCCATCCATCATCAAGCTAGATGTTAGCAGACGGGAATAGATTCAGGCTGGATACTGGGAAGAACTACCTAACCACCAATAAAATAGGTTGCCTCGCAAAGCAGTGTGCCTGCTTTATTACAGGTCCTTGAAGAGAACCAGGATAGCACTACGTCTGAAATTCTTCAGCAGATCTTGAATCATTTAGGAACTTGGACTGGATGATTTTGAGTCTCTTCCAACTCTGTGCTTTTATTTTTGTATTGTTCATAAGGCTGAGACCTAGATAAAGCCAGCCTGGAATGCATATATATGCAAATTAAGGTTTCAGGAATGTTTTTTTCAAAATCTGCAAGATGATGGGCATGAACTAGTGATCTAAGCCCCATTCCTTCCATCATGCATAGAATCATAAATGCATCCAACTGTCATAAATACATGCCAATTGCCAAGCGTCTGAATTTTGATAATGGGATGCTGCAACGGGCATTAAATGTGAAAAATGGTCATGTCACTTTTTTCAATGCTGTTTTCAGTTTGTCATTAAACAAACAGTTGGGGCCACCTGTAACCCTTTTCTCTCATTTGCCTAGCACAACTCTGTTGAGAGTTATGTTGACTTGAAAACTGCCTACTGTATCCCAGAGCCCATTGTAGCATCACTGGCACATGTTTATGTTTCATCAGCGCTTGCCATCTGTGGGAAGAATATGATTAGCTCACAAGCTTCTGGTTTGTGTAATGATCAGACCACAAACCCACACAGGACAGGATTCAACAAAATAACAAAAGAGTATTGCAAAAGGAGCAATGCTTTGATTTTTATATCAAAGCAGCGCTCAGAATTACTATAAGAAGCAACCTGCAGTTCAATTATTGGTGAGTAGAAGACTAACAGCATTGGAAAATCCCAGGTTCAGCCTCCATTCACTGATCGGTTTGCTGCTTTGCCTGGGTTGGTACAGTAAATTAAGCAATAATATGGCTGGCTTGGTTTTGGGTGAGTGCACTTGGTCAGCCGGTCTGTTTATAATCCATTAGTTTATGTATTCAATGACAGGCACAGCCAAAGAGCTGTGTCCCATGGGCCATACGATGCCCATGTTTGTTCTAGAGGGTGGGAGTCACAGCAGAAAAAGTCCATCTTAAGGGTCCAATCCAATGGAACTCCTTAATAGATGGGATCTGTATTATATCCCTCATGATAAGGTGGGTAAATGTAAGAGGGTAGTTAAGTGCAGTTAAGTGGTGGTGGTGATGCAGTTATTAGACTAGAATGGAATAGAATACAGTATTGCAGGCTAATTCAACTCATTGCCAGCAGTCCAATTCAGAGTGCCTCAAGGTTGACTCAGCCACCCATCCTTCCAAGGTCAGAAAATGAGAACCCAGATTGTTGGGGGAAACTCTGTAAACTGCTTAGTGTGTGTTGTAAAGCACTGTGAAGTGGTATATAAGTCTTAGTTCTATTGCTGTAAGTCCCTGGGGATCAGGTGTTTTTAGGGTTTTTTTAAAAATTGGTTTGGGGAAAAAACAAAAACAATCTGAAATCCCATTACCATCACTTTTTGACTTACAACATTTAACAACAGTTGCAGCAATTTGAAAAGTATATGGTCAAAATTTGGGTATTTGGTAACTGGAGTATATTTATGAGGATTGCTGTCGCTATTTGCCTAACTCCTACAAGATTCGCTTAACAACCATGGCAGAAAAGGCCATAAAATCAGATGCAATCCACTTAACAACTGCTTTGGAAATTCTGGTTTCAATTGTGGTCATAAGTCAAGGACTACCGGTTATTAAATGTGATGATGTGGGTGCAAAATAGCTAAAGGGATGCCTGGACTACAGAACCTGATACCTGGTTCAATTCTCCATTCAGGATATTAATTGGCATGTCTACCTGAGCTACTCAAGTACAAATGGCCATCCATCCAAGAAGTGTCTCAGATTCAGAAACACCACTATAATGAATCAACGATAAAATAAAGGCAAGACATCACTCTTTTTTTCCTGAAGTTGCCCAGCTTGGTGGACCCCGAGCAGAAGAGATATTGCCAGATGTGCAGGCTCACCTTAGGAACATGCACTGAATGTCTGTGTCCTTGTTTATTTACAGATTGTCCTAGATTTACGACAATACTTGAGCCCAATATTTCCAATGCTAACTAAGACAATTTCCAATTTCCATTGCTAAGTGAGTCTTGCCCCGTTTTATGCTACAGTTGTAAAGTGAATTGCTGCAGTTAAGTTAGTAACACGGTTGTTAAGTGAATCTGGCTTCCCCATTGACTTAATCAGAAGGTTCCCAAAAAGGGACCACCCGATCCCAGAACACTGCAAACATCATAAATACCAGCCAGTTGCCAAGCATCTGAATTTTGATTATGTGACAATGGGGTTGCTGCAACAGTTCTAAGTGTAAAAAACAGTCATAACCCACTTTTTTCAATACTGTTGTAATTTCGGTCACTGAACGAATAGTTGTAAGTTGAGAACTACCTCTATCAATGAAGCATTGAAATATATGGCTTTTCCCTAGTTTCATTCTTTTTCAATTTTTTTTACTTTTATTTTTATTTAGTTGTCCAACATGTACAGGATAACAAGTGTAGGTATGAACCTAAACATGAACAAAGGAATACAGGTAAATGGGGACAGTAAGACAGGGATGGTAGGCACACTGGTGCTCTTATGCACGCCCCCTTTAAGGACCTCTTAAGAATTTGGTCAGTCTTTACATTTTATGAGGGGAAAACTCCATATATCCTAGGTGCTGGTGGTCACCACTTGAAAGGACACAATTCGAAATTCTGTACAGGACACAGGGCAGGGAAGAGAAAGCAGCCTGGACGTGTGTGGAGTCTGTTCCCCTGTTCAAGGAACATCTGCAGCTCTTGCGTCAGCCTTCACAAGCACCATCCATGAAAGACTAACAGCAGTTGGAGAGTAAATTCGATCAGGGTTAGAACATATAATAAATAATAAGAGTTGGAAGGGGCCTTGGAGGTCTTCTAGTCCAACCCCCTGCTCGAACAGGAAACCCTATACCATTTCAAGTTAATGGTTGTCCAGGCTCTTTTTGAAAGGCTCCAGTGATGGAGCACCCACAACTTCGGAAAGCAAAATATTCCACTGACTGACTGCTCTCACAGTTAGGAAATCTCTTCTTAATTGCAGGTTGTTTCTCTCCTTGGTTAGTTTCCATCCAATGTTTCTCACCTTGCCTTTTTGTTCTGGCACTTTGGAGAATAGGTTGACCCCCGTCTCCCTCGTCTTTTTTTGCTGCAACACCGGCTAAGGCCCCTTCGTCCTAAGTAACCCCTCGTCTTTTTAACACCGGTTAAGTCCAAAGTGGCTCCTCCGGGGCGACTCCAACCAATGCGCTTGCCAGGCTTGTGCAAACCCAACCAAAGGAGGCGCCGTGTGAACGCAGCCGGGGAGGGGACCCGGGTCTACGCCTTCCCAGCGGCTCAAGGAGCCCCTTTGGTGAGGCGCAGCGCTGCCCTTGTGAGGCGGCTGCAGAAAGCGCAACCGAGGCCCCCTTGGCGCGCCCTCTCGCCCCGGGACGCGTTATTTTCACGCCGCTTTAATAATTAATAATAATTAATAATTAATAATTAATAATTAATAATAATAATAATAATAATAATAATAATAATAATAATAATAATAATAATAACAACAACAACAACAACAACAACAACAACAACAACAACCAATTCCTCCCGCTTTATTCTTTCTTCCTTCGAATACAGAGGGCGCCTCCTTCCCCCCACCCTCTCCTGCTTTCCAGGGGTTCCCCCTTTTTGGGTTTTGCGCGCGCGGGAAGCTTCTTCTCCTCCCCGGACGCTCGCGCGCCCTGCGCTTGGGGACGCGCCGAGCGCCCTCTGGTCCGTCTCTCCCGCGCCCTGCCCTTCCCCTTCCCGGCGTCCCACTCCGGCCGAGCCCCTGGCTGGGGCGGCCTCCAGCAAGCGGAAAGGCGGCGGGAAGATGGCGGAGCCCGGCGGGGCCGAAACCTTCGCCGAGCGACCGTCCACGCCGAGCGGCAGCAGCCTCAGCAGGTGAGGACCGGAGGGAAGGACGAATCCCTCTCCTGCCTTCTCCCCCGCACCCAGCCGTCTCTAGTCCCACCTCCTTGGGGAGAGGGGGGAGGGCGCACCTTCTTCTCCCCACACCCCCGCACGGGACTCCGCTCCCCCCACGTCGGAGAGAGCCCTGAGGACGACGCGGTGCCCTCTTTCTCCCGCGGCCGGGTCCTCCCCCCGCGCCCCGCAGCTGTTTTGCATTTTAATTTTGATTGCGCTTCTCGGATATCTGATCCACCTCTGGAAACTGGGCGGGGCTGTTGCCAGGAGGCTGTCGGAGTGTGTGTGTCGGGGTGGGTGGGGGGGTTACCCCAATGTACTGTATTGGCACGTCAGGTTTAATTAACCAGGTTACCGCATTAGCCCGTTTTCTACCTTTTGCACAGGATAAGGAAGTGTACCCACCTGCTGGCTGTGCACTCCAGGCTGAACTAGGATAGAGCCCGGCATAATTAAAGCTAAATCAAGGATAGGGCTCTGTGCAAATGCATGATGACTGACCTGGTTACGTAGGTTGTGTGAACGTGGGCAATGTAATCCTGGGTGAAGGTGGATCATCTTCCCCAGCTGTCATAGTTCCATATTCTTCTCCTCCTGTGTCCATCTGTCAATGGTATGATGAACTCCAGATCTGCCTATGTGTAAGGATCCATAAGGCTGGTGATGATGGAAGGTGTAGTCCATCACATCTTAATAGTGACTTGGGAGCTTTTGGGTCTTGCTTCCACTCCATAGTTCTCTGCCCTAGAAATATTTTTCCTCCTTTTAATGTCCTATGATGGTCCTTGACTCTTTTGTTTTGCCTTGTAAAGGTGGTTCCTCTCTCCTTTTAGTGCAGTCACATTTGTTGCTGAATGACTTCCCAGCAACCTCAACTAGTGTGACCCAACATCTGGAGAGCTACAGGTTGCTTTCACACAAAATGTTGATCACCCTTGCTAAATTAACCCAATCCTTTGCTGCTGTCTAGTGGCTGTGTCAATTTTTATAACCTAAAAGCAGGGGCTCTCAACCTTTTCTTCACCACGAAAATACCTTTTGTGGCCACAGACCTTGGCTTCGGACCTCCAAGACTTAAGATTTAAATAATAACATTTCTTCAAGCCTTCGTGGATTCCCTGTGATGACATTGCAAACCCCTCAGGGATTCATGGACCTCAGGTTAGGGAACCACTGACCTAAAGTATAGTTGTGGATCTCTTGGTGTCTTCTGAGCTTGGTTGTTTGCTTGTAGACGTTTCTAGGTAACATCATCAGTGCTAGTAAGTGTGAGGTTTGCTCCCTGTTTATATCCAGTAGCTACTATATAAACAGGGAGCCATTCTGGTCTAATGGTTAAGGCAAATGACTAGAAACAAGGGGACTGTGAGCTAGTCTTGCCTTAGGCATGAAATCTAGCTGGGTGACTTTGGCCCAGTCATTCTCTCAGGTCAACCTACCTCACAAGATTGTTGCTGTGGGGAAAATAGGAGGAGGAGCCAGAGTATTAGTTATGTTTGTTGTCTTGAGTTATTTATAAAGTAATAAAAAATATTAAAGTTGGGCAATGAAACATCTGCAAGCAAGCAACCAAACTCAGAGAGAGCACCAAGGGCTCCATGGTTCAACCCTCAGCTAAAGATATTCTCTTCTGTTGAAAAATATGGTGGTCCTAATCAAGTTAAAACATTCTCACTTATTTTGACTATTATAAATCATCTCCGGGTATTTTGTGTTGTGTGAAGCCAGTTGCTATGCATCAGAGATGTCCCTTTATCTCATTATGTGATCATGTCCCCTGCAGCATTATTTTTTCTGCCCTCTCTTGTTTTTCCTCATATTTCCTATTTTCCCCTCTCTGGGAGGTCCTGGCTGTTCTCTGCTTGCATTTTTGTCCCGGGAAGTGAAAGGAGGCTTACTGGGTAAGAGGAAGGACCAGGCTGGTTCAGCATGCTGGTCCCACAGTAGCCACGGGGATGTCTTTGGGGAAGAAGCCCACAAGCAGGAGGAATGTTGTAATTTCTCCCATCCCCATCTAAGTGAAAATGCTAGGCATGGCTACTTTCAGGACCATCAAACATCCACAACTTTTTCGGTTATATCTATTTTAAAAAAAAACCTATCGAAGTTCATCTAGAATCTAGATAAAATTATCATTTCATCCAGTGACCTGTGCTCAGTTTCACTGCATTCCCTTTCTTTATTGATCATAATCTCCTACAATTCTTATTCCCTCCACAAAAGATTCTACAGTTGTTTTCCTTTAATTGCTCCCTTGTCCCCATTATGTTTCCTGGTTGTAGGTTCTTTCCATAATCTTTTATTAAATTCTTATTTCCTAGATGAACTAGAAAATAGATCCCCTGACTCCCAGGTAGAGATTCCTCCCATTTGTTCTTTTCCACCTCATTTCTTATTTTCCCTTGAAGATAATTATGTGTTTTTTTCACAATTATTCTCTTTATTCTGCTCAGCTTTTTCCCTCTCTCGTATACTCCATTGGCCTGTGAAAACCGCTTGGTTTCAGTTTTCACCTAACCTGCTATATTATACACTTTAATTTCCTTATTTGCCTGTGTGATTCTCTCCTCCAGTCTCTTACATGTTCCCCAATACAGGTAGTCCTCAGCTTATGACCACAGTTAGGACTGGAACATCTGTTGTTAAGTAATGTGGTTGTTAAATGAATTGCACTCAATTCTTTTTGCCATGGTTGTTAAGCAAATCCAGCTTTCCCCATTGACTTTGCTCAACAGAAGCCAGCTAGGAAGGTCTTAAATGTGAACCCGGATGCTGTAACTGTCATAAATACACGCCAGTTGCCAAGCATCCAAATTTTGATCTCATCGCCATGGGGATTCTGTAACAGTCATAAGGTTCAAGTGGTTGCTAAATAAGTGGTCCTAATTCGAGGTATTTTCTTTAGCTTTAGGTGGGAAATGAACAGACGAAAAGATCTACTTCCCAGCCTTGCGTTAGACTTAGAGCTAGTTTGGTCTAGTGGTTAAGGCACCAGGCTAAAAGTCAGGAAATACTTCGCAGGGTTGTTGTGGAGAAAATAGGAGGAGAAATGAGTATGATATATGTTCACTGCCTAGAGTTACTTATAAAGTAATAAAGGGGGATAAAAACATCTTTTTAAAAAAGATGCTTGGCTTCTTAATTGTTTTGTTCATTGCAATCCTTAATATTAGAGTGTCCCATTCAGTGCTCTTGTATGATACGTTGCTATCTTGCTAAAATTTTAATAAATAGCATAAACACCAGGATCAAGTTGAATTCTAAATATATCTACTTAAAATAGCTAGATTCCTCTGTGGTTGTTTTAATTGTGCCCATTGAGTGTGAGAGGCCTGAGTTTTACAGGCTCACAGGTGTGTGTGCATTTTATGGTGGATTATTTTCTTGATTTTCCGCCAAATGATTTACAATTAGCAGGTTTAGACTGATTAATGTACAATAGGGATATCAACTTTGTTCCTACAGCATTAATTGTTAGCAGAGGTTAAAGTGGGTTAAACTCCTAATGGTCAGCGTTCCAACCAAACTCTCCATCCCAATTCAGTGCTCAGAGACAGAGGCCATCCAAATAAGAATTTATGAGAGAAGTCATATTGGCACATCTGGGAAAACCCAAATCTGAATTCCCGCATTTTCCCTGCTATACTAAACTCACACCCAGCTCCCTACTGATGACCCTCGGGAGTCACACTCTCCCATCCACTTCCATTCTGAACTCCCACCAAGTCCAGCCACTCCCCTCCAAACTCCAGCAGCTTGAGCTCTGGCGAAAGAATGTTGTTGTGGCTATCGCCCCTTCTCACTTCACTCTCATTCCCACAGCTACCCATCCTCCCTTGTGGCAGCCCCAGGTCCGATTCAAGATGGATCCAAGATATTAGTGACACTAATATCTTAATTTGGAATTTCTAAAGTGTGTCTGATAGGTCCTTAAATGGCACAAATTTGGACAGATTGATCTTTAACCTGATTTAGGTTTTTTTTAAAAAAAAATTGAAGCAGATGAGGCTGGTACTATTTTGGGCACTTTCTGAGTTTCAAAATTACAGTATATAGGGATTTCAATCCAAACATCCTCTTTCAGGCCTTGCGGCCTTGCCACATACAAGTTGAACTTGAGTTACAATCATAATGGAGCGTGTCCATCCTGGTTGCAAGTTGTGACAGTTGTAAATCAGTCATCGACATGCAGCATTCATTAAGCAAATGCCGTGGTCATTAAGTGAACCAATGGTCTTAATATAGGCCAGTTACAAAGCAGCTGATATGCAGTTACATGAGCAGCCTTCAGAACATAAGAACAGGGTCGTAAGCACTCCAGAGTGGTCCATTGTAACCAGTGGTGGGCTGCAACCAGTTTAACAACCGGTTCTGTGAGTGCGTGCTTTGCGCGCCCAGCATTCAAAATACAGCAATTTGAAGCTGAAATGCTTACCTTCTAGGGCAGCCCCGGTAAGTAGAACAGCTGAGGTGAATCAACTGAGCCAGAAAGAAGGAAAGGATAGGGCAGGGGCAGATGGGCGAGACCAGCTGATGGTCAGAGCTACCAGTTCACTAGAACCAATCCAAAATGGCAGCATCCCACAGATTGTAACTTTGAAATTGATTGTAAGTCATGTTTGCCTAACGAGCACAAAAAAGGTTGTGAAATTGGGTTGGTCACATGATCCATCTGTTTTATGACCATCACAAGAAACTTAACAACTGTGATTGGCAGGCTCCATTGTGGTCATATATTAAGTATTATCTGTAGACTCTTTAGTCACATTTATTGCAGTAGATTATGTCTGTCTTATCACTTGGTACCTGATTGTTATCTAATGGGTTGCCACAAAGAAGGGAGAGTCAAGCTATTCTCCAAAGCACCTGAAGGCAGGAGAAGAAGCAATGGGTGGAAACTAGTCAAGGAGAGAAGCAACCTAGAATTAAAGAGAAATTTCCTGACAATTAGAACAATTAATCAGTGGAACAACTTGCCTCCAGAAGTTGTAAATGCGCCAACACTGGAGGCTTTCAAGAAGAGATTAGACACCATTTGTCTGAAGTGGTATAGTATTTCCTGCTTTGAGTAGGGGGTTGGACTAGAAAACCTCTGAGGTCCCTTTCAACTCTATTATTCGGTTATTTTGTTTTTAAGCTGGGTTAGGAAAAGAATGAACAAAACATTCATGGTACATCTGAGCAATAGTGCAAAGGTATTATGGGACCATTTGAAAGTGATGCCACAATATCAGAAGTAGGGATTGTATTGTTTTCCTTAACAAAATAAATGTGTGGAACCCATAAGTCCTTCTTATGAAATAGCAACTGTGAGGAAGTGAAGACATTGATTCTTATCCTTATGAAGTTTTGATCCCTATTGATTCACTCCTTTTGCATATAATTGTAAATGAAATAAAAAGTAAATAGGGTCTTATGTTACTTTTAAAAAAATGTCCTACCTTTTTGCTTATTAGGCATGAGATTTATTCATTTCTTGTTTAATCTGTCCTTGGAACAACATAAATTCTAGTTTTATAGTAAAGGAACAATTGCAGTGTGCATTATATGCATATAGAAAAAATTTAGCAGGACTCTTGCTGATGTGCAGAACTGGCCAGATTTAGAATATAATCTAACTCTAAATCCTTCTAGGACTTACAGGTTATCTTGAATTATATCCTATGGGCAACTGGAAAACAATGGAGGTCTAGAGTCCATCCTGGTCAAAACCTTGTCAATTATAATTTTGCAGGGATAGACCCCAAATTGCATATTACCACAATCAAAGCAGAATCAAGGTGTAGATTACCTTTTCAAAATCTAGCCAGCTGGAAAAGGATTGAAGTTGGTGCATTATTTATTGATTTGTTTAGGTAAAATGGATATGTCTTGCTCATCCTAAATGCAGAACACTTTGGGGGTGGGGGCTAACAAACCACACCACAGGAAAATACTGGAAAAACAATATAAACTCCTGTGAACAGAATAAAAGTTGAAGTGAAGGTGATGAAACCTGCTGCAATTTTACAGATATGCATTCATGGCTGGACATTGTGATTGTCTAAACCAGGGGTCCCCAACCACCGGTCTGCGGACCGGTACCGGTCCGATGGAACAAGTCCTACCGGGCTGCTGGTTTGCTGGGCACCGCCATCTTTTTGATGAAAAAGTGCTTCCGGTGAGCTTTTCCGGTAGAAAGCTCACCGGAAGCACTTTTTCATCAAAAAAATGGCGGCGCCCAGCTAATGCCGGTACTGGGCCGCGCCATAAAAAAGGTTGGGGATAATGGGCCGCGGCATAAGAAAGGTTGGGGATCACTGGTCTAAACCATCAAAACTGCCTGAGAGTTATTTCTGCATTGGCAAGAATCTGAAAAATATGTTATTTTATAGTCTGAACTATCCTTGAGTTACGTGCTAAGAAATGCTACCTAACTGTAGACTTATAACATAAAGGGGATTGATGGACTTGGAAATACATTAGTTCATTAAAAGGGTGTTCTGTTAGCATTATTCAGAAGTTTGGCCTAATGTTTTCCGAAGAGGAAAAATTAGTATTGGAGGCCAACTGTGAAAGAGAACTTGCTGACCTACGGTTTTTCCATTAGAATGATCCTGTGCTTTCTTGCTTCAGGAAAAATGACAAGTCTGAATAAGACATAATATACTGGAGAGGATTTTTTTAAAATCACATGCAATAGGGCAGATTAAGAGGGGGAAAACTAGGCTACAGACAGTCCTCAACTTACTACTATGATGGAGTCTCCTGCATCATTCATCCCCAATAGCCTGTCCCTCTGTTCAACAGTGAAAGGGCAAAAAATATCCTGCAGGAAGCACAACTCCACAACATAGTCCTTTCAGCAGTCCCAAGAAGGCTCCACGCCCAGTTGCACTATTCAAGTGACCTTGAAGACACAGACAAATCTCCAAGTGGTCTCAAGGACTCTCTAAAATAATGCAAATGACCCGCTGTCTTCAAAGAATAAAAATCCTTCCATTCCCCATCATTCAATCAGAGCTGAAGAAGCTTCTTGGATGAGAAGCGAAATGTCTTCAAAGAAAAACCAGAAAGTCCAGTTGTCTCTTGAAAAAGCACCTTTGGGACAACTATGACCTGGATGACATGCACTTTGGGATGAACACCCTTCGAATGGTGTAGGGATAAGAATGGATTTCCAAAGAATTTTAGACCTCAGGAACCATTTGTGCTTCAGTTTGAGATGCAGACAACACAGACTCATCCCCAACAGCCTGTGCTGGTCTTCAACAGAGAAGAGACACAGGGCAGAAAGCATCCCGCAGAAAGAACAGCTGCATAACACAGTCCTTTCAGCCGTCTCGAGAAGGCTCCATACCCAATTGCACTACTTAGGTAATCCTTAGGTGAACACAGACAAGCCTCCAAGTGGCCTCATGGACTCTCTAAAAGAATGTAAATGACCAACTGTCTGCAAGGAGTATAAATCATTTCCCACCATGGAGCCAGAGCTGAAGAAGCTTCTTGGATGAGAAGTGAAACATCTTCAAAGAGAAACAAGAAAGTCCAATTGCCTGTTGAAAAAGCACCTTTGAAACAATATGTGTAGCTGATTTATGCTCATGTACTTTCCAGATTTGAAAATGACCAACACGTCTCTCCCCTGGCCCCCTCCCCCGGTGAAATCCCGAGGATTGGGGGTTTGCAAGGGTATTTAGCAATCAGGTGTAAAGATCTCAAAAGTTTCAGTCATTGTAGCTACCTCAAAATCATCTGAAGGAGGCTGGGTATTTTACATGTTTTTGTCTTTATTTTTAAATTGTCATTTACATACTAACCATTAACTGGGCAAATTTTTTCAACCAAGCTACCTCATATGGGCAGAAGTTACAGAAGTTTCCAAAATCTGGGACGCGTGACTCACGTGGAATTGAAATGTGGCCAATTTTATGAAAATATTTTTTGATATAAAAAGTTATCAAAACAGTTTATGACATTATACAAAATGTCATAAAACAGTCTTGTGCTGATATTTGACTGTGCTATATAGTTCAAAATGGACTATTTTCAAGGCAGATACATCTCTGAATATATCCCAACTTTTCCAGTGAAGGCAATACAGGTAAGCTCTTGACTTACGACTATAATTGAGACTGGACCTTCCATTGCAAAGTGAAGTAGTTGTTAAGGGAGTCATTCCAGATTTTATGACCTTTTTGGCCACAGCTGTTAAATGAATCGCCTCAATTAAGTGAATCTCATGGTCATTAAATTGATCCATCTTCCCCTATTGACAGTTGGAAGCCAGCTGAGAAGGTCGCAAATGGAGATTTGGGGACCTTGGTAAAATGTTTACCAAAAATAAGAAAATAGGAGAAATGTTTTCTGAGATGTAAAGGCTTAATAGGAAGGCAATATATAATACATGGTCTGTTGATAGGCATGAATGTTGAAAGAAACAAAAATAGCTTTGTACAAGAGCACTCATGGTTGTGAGGAATACAAAGAAGTTGAATGCAGTGGGAAGGGGGCACTGGAGAATTGTATGTGGTAAAATAAGAAGGGAAAGGGGTCAAACATAAGTAGATGCTGAATAATGTGATTTGTATGTAAAAGTAAGGGACTACATTGAAGTGGTGCAGTTACGTAATGAGAATGAATGAAGATTAAGCAGCAAACAAAATACATTAAGAAAAAATACAGATAGTTCTCATTTAACTACTGAAATGGGATTAGAATTTATGTTGGTAAGCAAAGGGGTCATTAGCTGAAACACCATGTGATCACACCCCTTAATGAAGGTAGCTTTGAGTAGTCACGGTTGCGGTCATTAGGCAAGGATCTGATGCTTTTCTTACCCTGTCATGCTCATCTATCCTTCAACTCTCCCCAATTGCCTATTCCCCCTCCACCACCACCCTCTCTGCTTTTTTGGCCACTCTGCACTCCTCCACCCTTGCTGCCCCCAGTTGACCTTTATCTTCTGTTGCTGATAAGGCATGCCCAGCCTGGCTTTGCAAAGTTTTCCCAAGATCTTGCAAGGGCTTCTCAAGGCTCAGTGGAGTTCAGGGTGGCCAAAAGGGCTAAGATAGAACATAGAACATAAGAATAATAGAGTTGGAAGGGACCTTGGAGGTCTTCTAGTCCAGGCCCCCCCCCTTTTTTTTAAATAAGGGCCCCTTCACCTTTATTTTTCCCCCCCCCACACCACCCCAAAATCCCACCCCCCCCCCCCCCCCCCCGGCCCCCCCTCCCCCCCCCCCCCCCCCCCCCCCAACCAAACCCCCACCCCCCCCCCCCCCCCCCCCCCCCCCAACCCCCACCCCCCAACCCCCCCCCCCCCAACCCCCCCCCCCCCCCCCCCCCCCCCCCCCCCCCCCCCCCCCCCCCCCCCCCCCCCCCCCCCCCCCCCCCCCCCCCCCCCTCCCCCCCCCCCCAAACCCTGCTGAAGCATGAAACCGTAAACCATTTCAAACAAATGGTTGTCCAGTCTCTTTTTGGAAAGATCCCAGTGATGGAACACCCATAACTTCTGAAGGCAAGCTATGCCACTGGTTGATTCCTCTCACCATTAGGAAATTTCTCCTTAGTTCTAGATGGCTTCTCTCCCTTGGTTAGTTTCCATCCATTATTTCTCTCTTGCCTTTTGGTGCTTTGGACCCCTTCATCTTTGTAGGAGCCCCTCAAATATTGGAACGCTGTTATCATGTTTTATATATCTTATAAGATGGGGGGAGACAGGTGGGTGGCGAGTTGAAGCACACCCTGTGGATGGAAGGAAGGAAGGAAAAAAAGAGGAAAGAAAAAAGGAAAAGAGGGAGGGAAGAAAGAAGGAAGGAGGGAGGAAGGAAGGAAGAAGAAATAAAAAGGGAGGGAGGGAGGAACGAACGAACGAAGGACAGAAGGAAAACTAAGGAACGAAGAAGGAAGACCTGGGTTCTATTGTTGAGTTGCTACTGTGAATGCCTAATTCCTCTTTTTGGGTGGGAGCCAATGGAGGCATTGGTGGTGGGTTCTCATTCCCAATACCCTATCAGCAAAACTTCAGTGCCTCTGGCTGTAGCTGCTGAACCCCAGGTGGGTTTCTAATAAGACCTCCCTTCCATTAATCACTGATGCCGGCCTTAGGGAACAGTCTCTACCCACCTACCCCACCCCGGAGGCTAAGTTAGCCCTATCCCTGTTACTACAGGTAGTCTTCTGCTTACGAGCACAACTGAGCTCAACATTTCTGTTGCTAAGTAAGATAGTTGTTAAGTGAGTTTCCCCCCATTTTATGACCTTTCTTGCCCGTGTTGTTAAGTGAATCTCTGCAATTGTTAGTAACATGGTTGTAGAGTGAATCTGGCTTCCCCATTGACTTTGCTTGTCAGAAGGTGATCGCATGACCCCTGGGATACTGCAACCATCATACATATAAACCAATGGTCCAGATTTTGATCACACGACCATGGGATGCAGCAATGGTCATCACTGGAAAATGGTCAGTCACTTTCTTCAGTGGTGGTGTAACTCTGAACAGTCACTAAACGAATGATTATTATAAGTTAAGGACTACCTGTATTCAAAACCTATTTGCAAGACTTGGTTGTGTCATCAGGCTTGTAGTGTCCCAAGGAACATTTTAAGATGGCTTCTCTATTATGAGTGATATTTCTGTATGGTTTGTATATTTTATTTTTTAAATTGCTTTTAAATTTTTAAATAAGGGTTTATATATATATGTATTTTATAATGAGTGTTTTATAATGATTGTTTTTTGTGGCTTTATCGGATTGTTCTATATTGCCCAGAGTCACTTCCAGTGAGGTGGACGACTATATAAATTTGATCAATCAATCAATCCATCCCTTGAGGGAGAGGATTTGATTTTTAAGAGAACAGGAAAAACTGAACAGTTTTGTACACTGCCAACTACTTGAAGGCCTGTCCTTTTAGTAGGGAAGGAGTAAAGGAGTCTTTAGCAGTTGTTTGAAAAGTGGTGGATTATGATTCATTATGTACCATCAAGTTGTTTTTGACTCCTAGTGATCAGTGTTTCTCAACCCTGGCAGCCTTGCAGATGGGTGGTCTTCAACTCCCAGAATTCCCCAGCTAGAATAGGTTGGGAATTCTGGGAGTTGAAGTCTACCCATCTTCAAGCTGTCAGTGTTGAGAAACACTGACATATATACTAGATCTTATCCAGGAGAATCTAGTATTTGTTCCTTCATGTTGCTGCTGGTCGTCGTCTTCTACATTTCCCAGTATTAGAGCCTTTCCAGAAAAAAAAAAAGCTAAGCTTTCTTAAAAGAATAAACTCTTTTTAACTAAAAACCAAGTTCCAGTTTCTTCCAGGATCCCAAAGTAAGTTCTAAATTGGTTGAAACAGTACTGTATGTATGCAGCTAAATGCAAACATCACCAACCAATCACCACAATCATGGCGTGTGGGCTTTGGCAAAGAATCACTCAAGGTTTTCTTTTGTGCCTTTCCTGGAACCTCTGCCAAGGAACAGATGCTGTTCTGTATTTTTTCCCCCAAAACTATAGTAACACAAACAATGGGACTGCAAGGCCACAAGGCGTAAAAGTGTTTTTTTTTTTAATGCCATTATTTCACATTCTGCAGTGTGACTTCTCTCTCTCTCTCTCTCTCTCTCTCTCTCTCCCAGGGCCCCCATTCCTCATTCTAAAGTCTTTTCAATGAAAAGGTCAAATTATATCATGCTACCGGTTGAAACCATAGTTTCAGCTTGGAAACTGTGAGTATCCTAGACCAAGCCAAGTCCAAAAATGCTAGAGAATTCCTGGAAGCCTGGCACTCAAACAATCAGCCGTCCACAGGCACATGGACATAAACAACATTTACATACCATTCAAAAGAGACAATCAAAAAGCTAAAAAGGAAACAAAAGACGAATACATCCTCTCTTCAGCAATCAACACCCAGATGAGCAGAGATTAGCACCAAAATTAACATTAGATTAACAATAAAAAAGCAAACAATACCCCAATCAAGGAACTGCCAAACATGCTAACAGTAAACAACAGCCCAATCGAGGAACCACCAAGACCCTTCTGACCAACTCCGAGAGGGCAAGCCATGAGTATATAAAATGAGAGCAAACCCAACTCCCTCCTGGCACTGATGATGTTTCCTAGTTAGGTAATGAAATGTCTGCAAGAAAACCACCAAGCTCAAGGACCCCATATATCACGCTCAGTTTCATATATTCCAAGATTACTTTTCCTGTCTTCATTTTTATTAAAGAAGTGTAATGTATGCGTGTGTATGGTTAGGGTCCATTGGTAATCTTAGTGGAGTTTGAAGCTGTTTCTTGAATTATGACCTTGAAGAACGCTTATATTTTTGTAAGAATATGGGGCCTTGTTCCCTTCATTCCTGTACAAAAAGGGGTAAAACAGTGGTTCTTAACCTGTGGTCTGCAGACCCCTGGGGGGAGCTTGATGTCACAGGGGATTCCATGAAGGCTTAAAAATTGTTATGATTTAAATCTTGAGTTAAGTCTTGGGGGTCCGTGGCCATGATGCATGGCCATAAAGGTTGCAAACCACTGAGTAAAAGGTTTCTCCAATTTGAGAGACCATTACAGAGTAAGCAGTACTAACACTTCCTTGCAAATTGGTGGTCTGGTAGTTTTGAATAGTATATATTGTCCCTAAAGTGTGTATAAATCTGTTCCCTTCTCTACAGTAGTCCTTGATTTATGACCGGCCATTTAGCAATAATTCAAAATTATAACAGACCTCTCTGGGATACTTACAATCAGGATTTGAAGTGCTGACGGCTGCCCTGGTCATGTGATTGCATTTGGGGCACTTGGCAGTCAGCCCTCATTTATGGCTGCTTGTAGCGTCCTTCAGTCACATTACCATAATTTGTGATGTTTTTTTGGCTGGAAACCTAAAAACGTCCATTGCAGACAATGGATCTGCTTAATGACCATGGCACTCATTTAATGACTGTAGGATTAGTTCAACGATTGGTGCAAAAAAGGTAGTAAAATCAGGTTCAGATACATGGTGACCCACTTAATGCCTGGCACAACTTAACAACTGTAATTCTGGGCATCCCAAAGGTGCTTTTTTCAAAAGGCAACTGGCATTTCTTTTTTTCTTTTTTTTCCTTCTTGAAAACATTTCGCTTCTCATCCAAGAAGCTTCTTCAGTTCTGCTTCTTGAATGAGAAGCAAAATGTTTTCAAGGAAAGCAAAAATCAAGAAAGTTCAGTTGCCTTTTGAAAAAGCACCTTTGTGACCTGGATGATTGAGAATCTCCTGCATAGATGTAATTCTGGGTGATCGGTTGAGGACTGCTTGTATGGTACAGCTGGAAAAACTGTAGGAAAGGGTAATAAAAAAAAAGGCCTGGAGCTACCTGTATGACCAATTGAAGAAAGAAAGAAAAAAGCACCTTGTAATTTATCCCTCTCTCTCCCCCTTCCTAGCATGGCGGACAAGAACAGCACATTGAAATGCACTTTCTCTGCTCCGGGCCATAGTGTTACCCTTCTGCACGGCTTGGCTTCTCTGCGGGCTCAGGCCCAGTTGCTGGATGTCATCCTCACCATCAACAATGAGGTCTTTCAAGTGCACAAAGTTGTTTTGGCAGCCTGCAGTGACTACTTCAGGTGAGAGGCTCAAATGTCCGTAGGGAAGCTGTTTTCTGCTCTTTCAAACCACATTGACGGAGTTGGTCGTGGACAAAATGGTGGGTTTGTGTCAGGGAATTGGGCAGCCGATGGCCAATTATAGATATAAATTACAGATATTCAGAGTTGGAAGGGACCTTATAGGTAATCTAGTCTAACCCCCCACCCAAGCAGGAGACCCTACACCATTTCTGTCAAATGGCAGTCCAATCTCTTCTTGAAAGCCTCCAGTGATGAAGCTCTCACAACTTCCGAGGGCAACTTCTGTTCCATGGGTTGATTGTTCTCACTGTCAGAAAGTTTCTCCTTATTTCCAGGTTGAATCTCTCCTTGTTCAGTTTCCATCCATTATTCCTTTTCTGGCCTTCGGATGCTTTAGAAAATAGCTTGATCTCTTCCTCTCTGTGGCAGCCCCTCAAATATTGGAAGACTGCTATCATGTCTCCCCTGGTCCTTCTCTTCACTAGACTAGCCAAGCCCAGTTCCTGTAACTGTTCTTCATATGTTTTGGTCTCCAGTCCCCTCATCATCCTGGTTGCTCTTCTCTGCAGTTTTTCTAGAGTCTCAACATCTTTTTATAATGTGGTGACCAAAACTGGATGCAGTACTCTAGGTGTGGCCTTACCAAGGCTTTATAGAGTGGTGTTAGTATCTCACTCACGCCAAATGGAGTCAGAGATTCTGAACTTTTGGTTTTATATACATTTTATAAAAAATAAATATATTTCATCTCTATATCCAACCGACAAGATACTCAGGCACATCATGAGATCATGAGGTAAATTGTCAGGTAAATCACAGAATAGCATACAGAACACACAGAAGAAAAAAAGGCGGGAAAAATGGGAACTCCCCCTTTACACCCACAGCAGAGCAATCATAATTAGATTATAAATAGATTGCCTCATGCAGGAGCCAACTCTCTCCGACCAACCTGGTCCAGTTACTAAATTTATATATCCAAACAGTTTGCAAGCGAGGGCTATTATTAGTCCTTGACTCACAATCATTATTTTAGCGATTGTTAACAGCAGTGTTACGACCAGGAGTGGGATTCTACTGGTTCGGACCGGTTCGGGCGAACTGGATGTTAAATTTGCATCTGGTTCGCTGAACCAGGATTTGAACCAACTGGCTGGCTCCGCCCACCCTGCCACTCCCCTCCCAGGAGTCTCCACGCAGCCCATTTTCGATGCAGGTAAGCGCAGTGTAGGCTCTGGGAGGGAGAAAATCGGGCCGTCTGGAAGTCTGTTCCGGAAGTCCTGTTTCTGGCTTCCGGAGGGTCTCCAGAGTCCGGGGGAGGCCTGAGGGAAGCCTCCGGACGCTTGGGAAGGCAAAAAAATGGCCCTACCGGAAATTCCTGCAGGCCACGGCCACCATGGCCATGCCCACCCAGCAACTGGGCAGTGAACCGGTTACTCGGATTTTTGAATCCCATCCTTGGTTACGACCAGTCCTTGCATTTATGGCTCTCGTAGCATCCCCCAAGAACACATGATCAAAAGTCAAAACTAGCATGTCTTTATTGCAGTTGCAGCATCCCAGAATCATGATTGCCCTTTCTGACTTTCCCAGATGGCTTCCGATAAGCAAAGTCAATGTGGGAAACCGAATTCATGTAATAACCACAAGATTCATTTAACGAATGCAGTGATTTTCTTAACCATGGTGTCAAAAAAGGTGTAGTTTGCCGTGACTCACTTAACAACTGCCTTGCCCGGACAGCTGACAAGCGCTGCGCGTGGGTGCGCAGCATTTGAAAATCCTCTTCTTTCCTGCTTTTTCAACCTCAGCTGTGCTGCGCAAAGCAGTTGAGGTTGAAAAAGCAGGAAATAAAGGACAGCCAAGAGCCCGGGCGGGCGGGTGGGCCAAACAGACGACCAGAAAGTCATTGCACCGAACCGATTCGGTGTCAGCTGCTCTTCAGAGCTACCGGTTCTATAGAACCGGGCTGAACCAGTAGCATCCCACTCCTGCATTGGAGATGATCAAGGCTCTGAATCATTACTCAAATGCAGTTGGATTCACACCTGTCCAAAGTGACCTCCGGATGTTGACCATCTCTTACCTGTTTCTAACTTTGTGCTTCCCATCTTGTCTGTTTGTGATTACGCTTGCCTTATTTGTGCCTGCTGTGTATGTATCTGTGAACATCTGCATACACCTTGGTCCTTGTTTTTTGATTGGTGTTTGTTTCCCTAGTAACATCAACCCCAGAGGTTTATTGCTCTTTATAATAAGGCACAATTAAGGGGGGGGGCAGAAAATCTCCCACCAGACACTAATGGCTCTGTCGGATTCTGTGCACCACAGGTTGGCACCGGTGTGGCCTTGCTGCTGAGCTATAATTGCTTCAAGGGTTTCTCTTGTAACTTGGGTGTTTGGTAGGGTTGTCGTGGAGGAACAATGAACAACATAATCTTCCCTTTGGTTTGTAGCTCTGGTTTTGATGCAAATGAAGGGTAAAAGAAAAGAGGCAGCATTAAAGATGATTTGGCAGCTGTTGCTCTACTCTGGATTTCAAGATTACAAGACAGTTTTTCTTCAGAAATCAGGATAATTATAAGTTGACTGTGCTTTTCTTGGTATTCAGCTCTTTTTTTGTAGCAACAAAGCATTTTCAGTCCTTCCCTATAAGAGGAGGGAAACAGCAGCTCATAATTTTCTTTAGGGGGCGGGAGGCTAAAACATACAAAGAACGGTTGCAGAAACTGGGTATATTCTAGTCCAGGGGTCCCAACCTTTTGGACCCCAGGGACCACCAAACTCATAATTTTAAATCCCGCAGACCAGAGACCATGGGAAAATCCAAAAAAAAGTCAGCAGGAAAATTCCTTACCCCATTTTCCTACTGATCAATCATTCTTTATTTGGGATTGCAGGATACCGTCTCCAGCTCCGTTCTCTGGGGGAGAGAGACTTTTGGCTTCATGCAAGGAAAGCAGGAGAAGCAGCAGAAGTCTTTCTTTCTTTCCTCCCAAATTCTGCCAGAAATGAGTCTTTGTGAGACTTGTTGTGCCGGCACAGCCTCTTGGAGCAGGATGCCTTGCAGGGTCCCAAAGACTCATTTCTGGCGGAGTTTGTGGGAGAGAAAGAAAGACTTTTGCTGCTTTCCTTGCATGCAGCCAAAAGCAAAAGAAGAAAGAAATGGAAAGAAGCAGCCTGGTAGCCAGGCAAGGCGCGTGGGGCCCTTCCCGCCCTCCCCTCGCTACCTCGTCTTGTTCGTAATGCAAATGACGCAAGCCTTGTGTTCCCGTGGGCCATGTGGGCAGCGCAGCCTTGTATTCCCACGCAGCTTGGATTATTTGCTTTGGGGGTGACATTTCTCTGCAGACCACCAAAATTTTCTTGCAAACCACCCGTGGTCTCCGGCCCACTGGTTGGCGACCACTGTTCTAGTCTAATGAAGAGGACTGAGGGTGACATGATAGTAGTCTTCCAATATTTGAGAGGCTGTCACAAAAAAGTGGTGGTTGACCTATTCTATAAAGCACCTGAGGGCAAGACAAGAAGTAATGGATGGAAACTTATCAAGAAGAAAACCAACCTAGAATTAAGGATTAATTTCCTGACAGTGAGAACAATTAACCAGTGGAAAGGCTTGCACTTCAGAAGTTGTGGGTGCTCCATCACTGGAGGTTTTTAAGAAGAGATTGTCCAGAATGATATAGGATCTTCTGCATGTACAGCTGGGTGGGACTAGAAAACCTCCAAGGTCCCTTCCAATTCTTGTTATTCTGTATCTTACAATTAATCCTTGACTTATTATCACAATTGGGACCAGAATTTCCATCGCTAAGCAATGATGAGTTAAATAACATTGCCCAGCAAGGTGGGTGCTAAGTGAGTCAGGCCCCATTTTACAACTTTTTCCATGGTTGTTAAATGAACCTTTGCAATCTTTGTTTCAGCATTCCGAGTAATGCATCTTCCAAAAGCAGAACTCTGAGGCAGGTAGATTCCTCAAAGAACATGTTTGTTGGATGCATCAGATTGGCACAGCTAGTGAAAACCAACTCTAAAAGTTCCCACGGTTTTTCCCTAATTAAAAGAGCAAATATTTCCCTCCCCAGATGTCACCGGTCACATTGTCCAATGAAAGTAGCTGGCAGGCTGCTTGGTCACTACTCTCCTCCTTCAACTGTCACCTACTGGGATGACCTTGGTTTCCACAAGAAAACTTTTTGTTTTGACTGTTAGCCAGTCTACTTACTTCCCCTTCCCTTCTCCTTCTCAGAATTCATGGCAACTATGAGGCGGCAAAAGATGGCTTCAGCCAGGTCCGCATCAGAGTTGACACTTTGGATAGGTCCTTTGCACTTTGTTGTATGAATTCAATGGAGCACTCAGAAAATGGCAGCCGCTCTTGGAATCTCACCATGTGGCCGACCGAACAGTTGTGGAAACCTCAGGAGATCTTCAAAATCTGCAGAGCTCGGGTGTTTTCTGCAACACTGTGCAGATTGCATTAGCAAAGCAGAATGAACGCCATAGCCCTTGAGTCTGCTTCTCCCACCCTCCAGACTTTTCCCACCCATCCCCACTGGGTCCCTGCAGGGCTTGGGCTTCTTCCCCACATCCCATCACGCTTGCCTTTTGAAGATCTCGGGAGCTCTGGAGCTTTCCACAGTGCTTTGAGATCCGGATGACAGCGTGATATGATTCTGGAAGCAACCATCATTTTCTGAGTGGCTGCACTGAATTCTGGTCACTCAGAAAATGGTGTCCACTTCTGGAATCGCACCATGCTTACCTGATGTCGCGATTCATTCTGATTCCCTCACTCGGTATGTACAGTGGTGCAGAAAGCTCTGGAACTCGGACAGGTCTTTAAATGATTTATTTTTTTCAGGATTTATTAGTTTTGACGGCTGTTTACTATTTTCTGACTCATTGCCTCCAACTTAAATCCTGGAGTTACGACCCCAATTGAGCCCAATGTTTATGTTACTAAGTGAAACATTTTGGTAAGTGAGTTTGCCTCAATTTTACGGCTTTTCTTGCCACGGTTGTTAAGTGAATCATTGCATTTGTTAAGTTAGTAACACGGTTGTTAATTGAGTCTGGATTCCCCCTTAACTTTGCTCTTCAGAAAGTCTCAAAAAAGGAACCCCATGACCCCGGGACACGACAACAATCATACAACAGTTGCCAAGCATCCAAAATTTGAATCACGTGACCATGGGGAATGCTGCAACGGTCGTAAGTGTGAAAAATGGTCATAAGTCGCTTTTTTCAGTGCCATTGTAACTCTGAACGGTCACTAAATGAACTGTTGTAAGTCAAGGACTGCCTGTATCGGCTGTATATGAGCCGCTGTGAAAGAGAACTGTTCTGGCTCTCTTCTCCTCTCTTTACGGAGGCGTCTGTTTTGATACGTCAAGGAGGGCTGGATGGACTGATATAGCAGGGTGGTTTTTATGTTCTTGTTTTATGTCCACTAAAGCAGCTAAAGTACTGGTAGTCCTCAACTTACAATTATTCATTTAGCAACCATTTAAGGTTATAGTGGCCTCATTAAATGGTTATTAATGAAAAAAAACTGACTTACAACTGGTCCTCGCACTTATGACCACTACAGCATCTGCACAGTCTCACGATCAGAATTCAGGGGCTTGGCAACAGGCGTGTGTTTACAAGGGTTGCAGTGTCCCAAAGTCATGTGATTACCACTTGCAGCCTTCTCCGTCAACCTCTGACAGCGAACTCAAGAGGGGGAGCTTGATTTGCTTAATAACTATATGTTTCACTTAACAACTGCAATGGTTCGCTTAACAACCATGGTACAAAAAAAAATTGCAAAATTGAGCATGACCTATTTGCCCTTGCCTTGGTTAGCAAAGGAATTTCTCATCCAAATTGTTGTAAATCGAGCACTACCTGTAATTCTCTTTTTGTAATCAGTAAAGTTTCTTGTGAGATTTTTCTCTCATATCAAAAAAAGGACTCTGTATGAATGCCTATATATATTTTACAGCTTCCTATTGTCAGCGTTCCAGCAACCCTCTATTCCAACCAATAACTCCGAGACAGGCATCTCTCAAAGTTCCTTTTATTTGGATAGTAACTGGCACATCTGTGGAATCCTGAATCTGAAAGTTTGGGGCTTTCTTGCAAAAGTAAAAACTACAAAATCCATCCTCCCTTAGCCATCATCACATCACATAGCCCAATCACCATCCGTCCCAAAGTAAGATTCCCATTTCATTATGCGCAACACTCCGTGACCTTGAACCAGCAAAAGAATTTTATTTTGTCTAACTAGATATACTCAAATGAATTCCCCCCACTTCCACTTTCTCAGGCTCAATTGTGGCAGCGTGGGAGCATCGGATCTCAATATGGCTTCCAAAGCTGACACCTATGCTAATACATATCCTACAGTTCTATTTTAATAGAGACACTTGAGACAGTCTTTAACATAAAGCTAAATCGAAGTTCATCAAAGCTCATTTAAAAAGGCAGTGATTTGAGAAGATATAAAGGGTTCGTCAACGTTTCATAGAACCAGAAAAACAACATCTGCACGTGTCGGATCCTTCTGGAAGGTCTTACAAGCTGGTGTAAACAAGGAAGGGTTGAGACAGATTTTCTGAGACAAGGAGCACTTAGCCTTTGCACAGGAAGGAAACTTACATTTTTGTTAGTCATTTATAATAATTTAAATATACTTATTCATTGAGTAAACAACCTCAAAGCAGATTCACACATAATTCAAAGTGAATTATGACCACAACTGGGACCAGAATTTCTATTGCTAACTAAGCAAGGCAATTGTTAAGTCAGTCCTGCTGCCCGATTTTACGACCCTTTTCATCACGGTTATTAAGCAAATCACTGTAGTTGTTAAGTGAATCATGCAGTTGTTAAGCAAATTTGGCTTCTTCCATTGACTTTGCTTGTCAAAAGCAGGCTGAGCAGATTGCAAATAGCAATCACATGATCTTGTGATGCTACAGCCATCGTAACCATATATCAGATGCTAAGCGCTCAAATTTTGATCAAGGGACTGTGGGGACACTGCAATGGTTGTAAGTTCAAGGACCTGCTTACTTTTTTCAGCGCCATTGTAAGTTTGAATGCTTGCTAAACAAATAATCGTAAGTGGAGGACTATATGTGATTTACTTTGATGCATCAATCAATGAAAAGGCAAGTTATTTGTTGCACACTTTTCTTGGTTGGCAACCTGTGGAAAATTTATTTATCTGTCAAATTTCTTTCTTTCTCAATTTTACTTATTAAATGTATTTATTTATCAAATATATTTGTTTCTTTGTTTTTTATCAAATTTATTTGCCATCTGTCATGTAGTTCAGGCGACTCTGAGCACCTTATATTCCCCCTGAATATAAGTCCAGGAATGGTGAATCTCATCCATGTCGTCTCCTGTTCTTTGATTCTTTCAGGGCCATGTTCACTGGTGGGATGAGGGAAAGCAACCAAGATGTGATTGAGTTGAAAGGAGTCTCTGCCAAGGGCTTGAAGCACATCATAGAGTTTGCCTACAGTGCCGAAGTCACCCTTGATCTGGACTGCATCCAGGATGTGCTGGGAGCGGCTGTCTTCCTGCAGATGGTACCTGTGGTGGAGCTGTGCGAGGAGTTCCTGAAATCAGCCATGAGTGTTGAGACCTGCCTTAACATCGGGCAAATGGCCACCACCTTCAGCCTTGCCTCCTTGAAGGAGTCCGTCGATGCCTTCACCTTCCGCCATTTCCTTCAGATTTCCGAGGAGGAAGACTTCCTCCACCTTCCTTTGGAACGACTCGTCTTCTTCCTTCAGAGCAACAAGCTCAAGAGCTGTGGTGAGATCGACCTTTTCCGGGCTGCCATCCGATGGCTGCAGTACGACCCAACGCGCTGCAGCAGTGCCAGCCAGGTTCTCTGCCACATTCGCTTCCCGCTCATGAAATCCTCGGAGCTGGTGGACAGCGTCCAGACCTTTGACATCATGGTGGAGGACGTCTTATGCCGGCAGTACCTCCTCGAAGCTTTCAACTATCAAATATTGCCTTTTCGACAGCATGAGATGCAGTCTCCCCGCACGGCGATCCGCTCCGATGTCCTCTCTCTCATAGCTTTTGGTGGCACGCCGTACACCGATAACGATAGGACCGTAAGTGGCAAAGTCTACTATTTGCCTGACAGCAGCACACGCCAATTCAAGGAGCTGACCGAGATGGAGGTGGGGACTAGCCACACCTGCGTGGCTGTCCTAGATAACTTTGTTTACGTGGTTGGGGGACAGCACCTGCAGTACCGCAGCGGCGAGGGAGCCCTTGACATCTGCTACCGCTACGACCCCCACCTGAACCAGTGGCTGCGTATTCAGGCCATGCAGGAGAGCAGGATCCTGTTTCAGCTGAACGTGTTGTGTGGCATGGTCTATGCCACGGGGGGCAGGAACAGATCCGGCAGCTTGGCATCCGTGGAAAAATATTGCCCCAGAACCAACGAATGGAGCTTTGTTTGCCCCCTCAAACGCAGGACGTGGGGCCACGCGGGGGCCACAGTGGGAGGCAAGCTGTATATCTCGGGCGGGTATGGAATATCCGTGGAAGACAAAAAAGCCTTGCATTGCTATGACTCTGCACTGGATCAGTGGGAGTTCAAAGCTCCCATGAACGAACCACGGGTCTTGCACGCGATGGTCAGCGCCAACAATAAGGTTTATGCCCTCGGGGGCCGCATGGACCATGTCGACCGTTGCTTTGATGTCTTGGCCGTGGAGTATTACCTACCAGAAGCCAACCAGTGGACGATGGTGAGCCCCATGCGGGTAGGACAATCTGAGGCTGGCTGTTGTTTGCTAGAGAAGAAGATCTACGTCGTGGGCGGATACAATTGGCACTTGAACAATGTCACCAGCATCGTGCAGGTGTACAACACGGAGACGGATGAATGGGAGAGGGACCTCCACTTCCCGGAATCATTTGCTGGGATTGCTTGTGCACCGGTGATTCTACCACAGCCAACACCCTGGAGGTGACCGTCGAAAGCCACCTGGTCCTCTGAACCATCCTGTGCATGCTCTTGCCTGGCTTGTTTTGCAAAATAAAGTTGTGTATTCATGGCAGACAGGTGAACGTTTCTGCCTACACTCTCCTGGTTTATTGTTTTCCAGCAGCCCCTTCCGACCCTGTTGGGAAGGGGAGTGTGATATGGAAGGCTGTCCTGAGTAGGGAATCTTCTCAAGAAGCAGCCGGTGGTGCACAATCCGGTTTCTCTTCCCTAACAATATCACGTCTGTGGATGTTGAATAAGTTTAATTCTTAACAAGTTCTTTCTTTAATAAGTTTAATTCTTTTCTTTCATTTATGAATAACTGAGGGTTTCTCTGTATCTCAAGAGTGCCATTATATGGAGGTGTGTGGTAGTTGGACAATTTGAAGAAAAGTCAAGAAGATTAAGATCATCCGGAACTTCCCAAGATCAATAAGACGAACAATTGAAGGAAGAAGACATCTCTAGGTGTCAACAACCTATGAATTCGTACAGGAGTATTTTCCTGAAAAGCAGCTTTGAATAACTGTACAGAACATACCTGTTCTGTGGTTAGACATGTTTCGGTAAGACATGTTTCCCTATGCGGAGATTTAGGAAAGTGCCAAAAAGACTCCACAGAAGCTTGGAATCTATGGAGTGGAGGCCAAAACGGGATTATTAGCACAGGTAAATATGACTTCCATAAACTGACAGTATAGGTAGTCCTCAACTTACAATAGTTCATTTAGTGACCATTTGAAGTTACAACGGCACTGAAAAAAGTGACTCATGACCGTTTTTCACACTTACACCTGTTGTAGCATCCCCTGTGGTCACGTGATCAAAATTTAGATGCTTGGCAACTGATTCATATTTATGATGGCTGCAGTGTCCTGGGACGTCATCATGTTTTCTAACCTTCTGACAAAGTCACTGGGGAAGCCAGATTCACTTCACAACCATGTTGTGATCACTTCACAACAACTAACTTAACAATTGCAGTGATTCACTTAACAAATGCGGTAAGAAAACTCTGGCAAGAAAGGTAAAATAGGACAAAACTCACTTCACAAATGTTTCATTTAGCAATAGAAATTTGGGGCTCAGTTATGGTCGTACGTTGAGGACTACTGCTTTTTTTGTTGTAATCATTGTTGAGGGAGATACATGGAGACTCACACTTTAATATGGATGTGTTCCTGGTCCGCATCCTTTCTTGACACTCGAACACTTTCTTGAGTCAAGAATGTTCGCTATTGGCTAGGATGGACAAATGCCGTCTGAACAATCGCTTGATGGGATGGTTATATTTATCATTCCTCTTAATTGTCGGTTATGGAAAACCCTTTATATGCCTGCAGCTGCTTGGAAAGTGAGATGCGCAGAGTAGATTGACATTTCATTCTGCAGGGTGAACTCTGGGGATAAGATGTGTAACGTGCTGAATGAATATTAATCTGCCAGTTCTTTGCTCGCATCTGCTGTGACTACAGTACTGAATTGGCAGATTATTTCGAGTACAGGTGGCGCTCGACTTACAACCATTGGTTTACTGACCATTCGAAGTTACAATGGCACTGGAAAAAGTGACTTATGACTGTTTTCCACAGTTGCATCCATTGCAGCACACACACCCCAGGGTCATGTGATCAAAATTCAGACGCTTGGCAACTGTTGTGTATTTATGTCAGTCGCAGTGTCACTTTCTGTGACCTGACAAGCAAAGTCAATAGGGAAGTCAGATTCACTTAACAACCAGGTTAGTAACTTAACAACTGCAGTGATTCACTTAACAACTGCTTTGCTTAGCCATATAAAATCTGGTCCCAATTGTGGCCGTAAATCGGCTTATTTTTTTTCTAGCACTCAATGCAAAGCAGCTTCATAGCTGCCATTTTAACTTTCTTCAACGCCTTGATCATATTGGCACCCCAGGGCATTATGGGAAGTAAGAAGCCAGAGTCAGCCAGTGAAATGCCAGTGCTAGAATGTCTGCAAAAGGGATCCTTGAGGGGGAGGGAGAAACCAGAGGGTGTTTGATGGTGGGGAGGGGAATGCTTGGTCTAGAAGTAGCTGAGAGATTTTCAGTCATCCAGGTCATGATTGTCCCAAAGGTGCTTTTTCAAGAAACAAGTGGACTTCCTTTGTTTTTCCTTAAAAGCCTTTCACTCCTCATCCAAGAAGCTTCTTCAATTCTGACCGAGTGGTATGGAATGGAAGAATTTATATTGTTTATAGGGCACAGATAAACCTCCAAGTGGCCTCAACGAACAACTCTCCGAAAGAGTGCTAATGACCTGATGACTTCAAGGAATATAAATCCTTC
Organism: Notechis scutatus; assembly: GCF_049901735.1. Taxonomy (NCBI): domain Eukaryota; kingdom Metazoa; phylum Chordata; class Lepidosauria; order Squamata; family Elapidae; genus Notechis; species Notechis scutatus. The sequence goes on along the minus strand of NC_142009.1, from coordinate 330,044,881 downwards.
CATTCTCCACCATTCAGTCAGATCTGAAGAAGCTTCTTGGATGAGAAGTGAAACGTCTTCAAAATGAAGACAGTCCAATAATTGCCTCTTGAAAAAGCACCTTTGGGATATTCCCTGAATAATTGTAATGCCTGTACTCACCACTCTGTCAGAAAACTGCCGCTAACACAATTGAAACTCATTTCTTCCTTTGGTTTTTCTGTATTTAAATAGCCACGTATGCTTCAGCGGCAGCCTGGAACAGCAAACGAGGACTTTGCATTAAAATACATAAAGCCAGTGAATTGCAGCTTTTCAGAAGAAACTTGAATGTGTGCGCTTGGGAGTTTCACATCTTGCTGATCAGGTTTGTTTTTGTGTTACGGAACATGAAATTTGGAGCATCTTCCAAGTGTGGAATAAAAACATACTTTTCATATATCGACCTCCTGAATTATTTCAATGCACAGTGTACAATCTATTTGCTTGATTCTTTGTTTCGCCCTGGGAAAGGAACCAAGAAAATGCTGAGATATCGTGTTTATATGCAATAAAGCACATTTGCTAGAAAAATAATGTGTGTCTAAATTGTGTGTCTAAAACTTCAAATTTTGTAGATGCTTGAAGTGAAATAATGCAGATAGTCCTTGACGTAACAACAGGTTGCATTGTTCAAAGTTACAGTGGACCTCCCTGGGCTACTTATGAACCAATTTGAAATTATGATGGCTGCCTCCTTCTTTTCCCTTGCAGCCATATGATCACATTTTGGGCATCCAGCCCGTTTAGAGCTGTTTGCACATTTTATGTTGTCAGGGACAATTGTCTGTGTGGATCTTCTACTCCATCTCTTTGGGGAAAGAGAAGGTCATTATCCCAAAGGTGCTTTTTCAAAAGGCAACTGGACTTTGTTTTCCCTAGAAGACATTTCACTTGTCATCTAAGAAGCTTCTTCAGTTCAGTTCTTTAGAACTAGACCTAAAAAGAAATTTTCTGACAGTTAGAAAAATTTATCAGTGGAACAACTTGCCTCCAGAAGGTGTGAATGCTCCAACACTGGATGTTTTTAAGAACAGAAGGGACAACCATTTGTCTGAAATGGTATAGGGGTTCCTGCCTGAGCAGGGGATTGGACTAGAAGACCTCCAAGGTCCCTTCCAACTCTGTTATTATTATATTACCGTATTACAACATTTTTTCCTGGAAAATGGCATTTGCTTCCTGTTTCTGGCAAAAAAAATGCCCATTGTGGACAATGGATATGTTACCCATTGCCACATTTTGCTTGCCGACTGCGGCTTTTGCTTAATAACCATGGTGTTTCACTTAACAGCCACAAAAATGGTCACAAAATCTCTAAATGGTGTATAGATTCAGCATATTGCCTCCAAGAATCTGAGTCCTCATTTTATTGACTGCGGAAGGATGGAAGGCTGAATCAACCTTGAGCCAGTGAGATTTGAGCTGCCAAACTGCTGGCAATTGGCAGTCAGCACTATTGGCCTGCAATACTGCATTCTAACCACTGCACCACAACATGAGGCTGCATGTTGCCTACAGTTTGCAAATAGACAGCTGAGTGTACAACAAAGATGGCAATGTTTTGTTCAGAAGGGACACTCTTAAAGTTTGGATGGAAATGAAAAACACAATGGACAGAGCAAAAGTCAGGAAGAATCTGGTACAGTAGTATTTTTTAATTTGTTAGTCCGATAAGATGTGACTGAATGTCCTTCTGATTCTGTAGACTTATCATGGCTGTCCTACAGATAGGCAGGGCAGTGATGCAACAAGGAGCAGAATGACTTCACCCAGATTAGTAGAATAGGGCTGGGCAATCTTTAATATCTACCTTAGACTTTTCCCAGGTCTTAATGTCAAGACTGCTCTGTCCCCTGTACAATTTATTTTTTGAAGATAGGGAAAACATTTACTGTCCTCCCATCGTCTGGCATTTCAGGATTTTCCAGACAGTTCAGTCAAACCATCAATTCTTCCAGCATCAATTCTTCCGTCGTTGTCCTAGAATAGATGCAATTCAACTGCTCCCGGAGATTTAAACACATTTTAAATATAGAGGAATCTCTTTTTCAGTTTCACACTTAAATCCTTCTTTCTGCCCTTCATAATTTATTGGTGGAATGCATTTCCCCCCTTGGAAAAATAGTAAGCAAAATAAGAATTAAAACATTCAGCCTTTTCTTCTTAGTTCTTAGTAATTTTTGTTCTTCATTGAACAGCCGATATACTGATTATGTTAATTTTGATTGTTTCTAAAGAAGCCCAATTGTTCTTGGTATCCTTTGCTAATCAACTTCACAGCTTTCACTTTCTTATTACAAGCCAGCTCTACCTGTCTATATTCTCCTGCCATTATAAACCAACTCCCTTTGCTTTTCCAATATGGCTCCTTTCCCTTTTTTAGGTTTTAAAACCTTTTTCAGATTTTACTAAGCTTTGGGGGGTAATTACACTGGCTTCTTTGGGGTCCTCCAATTTTCTCCTCCTCACTGCAGTTGTTTGTATAGATAGTCCTTGACTTACAATAGTTTATTTAATGACCATTCAAGGTTATAACGGCACTGATAAAAGTGACTTATGACCATTTTTCACACTTATGACTTGCAGCATCCCCATGGTCAAATGATCAAAATTCGGTCGCTTGGCAACTGACTGATATTTATAACGGCTGCAGTATCCTGGGATCATGTGATCCCCTTTTGCAACCTTCTGACCAGCGAAGTCAATAGGGAAACCAGATTCACTTAACAACCATGTCACTAACTTAACAACTTAAGTGATTCACTTAACTGTGGCAAGAAAGGTTGTAAAATGGGGCAAAAATTCACTTTAACAGTCTCACTTAGTAACAGAAATTTTGGGCCCACTTGTAGTCGTAAGTTGAGGACTAGCTGTAATTGTGTTTTTACTATAGTACTTCTGTGATGACCCGGGACATGGCATAAAGGCAACACAGCCAGAAAATAGGTATGAGTCCCTTTATTTGCTCCAACTTTGCCCCCAACATTCCGGTTACTCTCCGGCCTGGAGAAAAGCTCTCCCACGAACCTGCAACAGCCTCTGGCTGCAGATACTCCAGTCCAAACACTATAAGCAGAATGACTGCAATCAATCACTCCAGCAGGGCAAGATAATGAGTCCAATAATTCCAGCAAGGCAGGTAAGCACAAAGAAGCACAGCAATAATTCACACAGACATGAGGAATGCCAGGAATGCAGGCTAAAACTCACACCACTAGATGAATTCAGTGTTCGCTCCCGACAACCGCCCCTCCCAACTGCCTCACCTTTAAACTCCATCCCCAGGTGTGCCTTGTGAAGGGAATCGGGACCCTTTCCTTCCTCATAAGCCACGCAACCCATGTTGCTCTCTTCTCTGTTCTTCCCTGCGTGCCCTAGGACAGTGATGGCTAACCTTTTCAGCTTGGTGTGTCGAAAATCGGGAAAAAGTGTAGCCTTCCTCGGGTCGTGTGTCACTTCAAGAAATATCAATAATTTGGTTTATGACGGACTGGGCTGGGGTGATCACACAGGGCTGTGAAACTCGTCTCCCTGGTCTCAGGGCTGCAGGTGCAGGATGTGGGGATCGGAAGGCCACCTTACAGGGCTGTGAACCTCATGGATCTCCTTTCCTCCTGTAGCGTTCCTGAGGTAATGAAACTGACAAACCTCAGTTTATGGCGGTTAAAACTGGTTCTCTGCTGCAAAGATCTCGCGGCAGCGGTGACACCACGCCTCCACGCAACAAGCAGGGAGCAGGGATTGGAGCAGAGCACAGGCAGCCTCTAAATGTGCAGGTTTTCCCCACACCAACAGGCGTGTCAGTCAAAGTGCCTCGGTGTGTCACGAGTGACACGCGTGTCATAGGTTAGCCATCACTGCCCTAGGATGAAGAGGGGGTGGGCCTTGGTCTTCCTCTGAACCCCCTCTCCCTTGTTCTACCTCTCCCCTGCTCTTCCCAGCCAGACTTTGCCCTTCCCCAGTTTCCTCCACAGCCAACGGGGCCACTCCCACTCCCTGTCAGCTGTTCATCTTCCTCCTCGGATTCAGACGCCGATGGGAGCATGACAACTTCCTTGCTTAAGAACTCTCATAATTTTTCCACTTTTATTATTAACTTATTCTATCATGTTTTGACCTCGCTAAAATCAAAATGGTTATACTCTTTTTTTTTTTTTGGAAATAAGTCTGTGTTCACTCCTGGTAAATGCCTGGACTGATTCCCTACAGTTTTCTTGACAAGATTTTTGGGAAATGGTTTGTCACTGCCTCCTTCCTAGGGCTGAGGGAGAGGGACTGGCTCAACGTGACTCAACTGGCTTCCTGTTTAGGACAGGACTAGAACCTACGGTCTCCAAATTGCTAGCCTCTGTGCTTTAACCACTGCGCCAAACTGGCTCTCATACTCTTTAAAACAAGAATTTCACTTTCTTCCAACCTACTTGGCATTTCCTTAACCAAGTGCTTTGTATTGGTTTCTAGTCAAGAATAGCGGGTTTGCTTGCTTCTTCCAACACCCACTGAATGAGAAAGCCAGCAACAAGACACGTCAGGAATTTCTTGGAAGGACTGAGCTCAAAGACATTTGTATCCGAACAGATGTTGGGGCTAATTGATGTTTCCCATCTCGATGACTTCATGCCTCTTGCAAAGATCTGCCGTTTGTTTTGGGAAAGCATCATCCACATTTCCTCTGTAATTGGTTGGGTGATAGTAGACCTCCTGGGCCATATTGTTTCCATTTCATCCTCCACTTATTTCAATCCAGATGCTCTCCAAAGCATTGCCAGGTTTATCTGTTTTTCTCTCTCTCTCTCTGTCTCTCAGCAGGAATAGCTACAAATGCTCCTTCACTTTCTTTTGCTTCTGTCTTTAGAACAAGTGGCATCCGTAATTTGATATATACCGGTCCTGGTGCCATCTCACCAGGCCTCTCAGCCTCGTTCAATCACATTTGCCCTCCAGTGCTAAAAGCTCAACCTCATTGTGTTCATATTCCATACTCTGAGCATTAGATAGTAAAGGCCATGAACTTTTTGAGCCAACGGTTTATTTTATTTTATTTTAATTTGAGTGGTTTCAGAGACCTCGTTTCGGCAACGGTCCCATTTATTACAGCGCACAAGTCTTTATCTGAGGTTGTTATTGCAAAGTCTGTTGAGATGCTCAGTCATCCAGGTCATAGTTGTCCCAAAGGTGCGTTTTCTGGATTTTCTTGTTTTTTATTTTGAAGACGTTTCGCTTCTCATCCAAGAAGCTTCTTCAGCTCTGACAAGATAATGGGGAATGGAAGGATTTATATGGAAGGATTTATATTCCTTGCCAACAGCTGGTCATTTGTATCCTTTTAGAGGGTAGTTGAAGCACTTGGGAGTTTATCTGTGCCCTCAGGGTCACCTGAGTAGCACTCTGTGTGGGTGTAGGAATGGATTTCCAGAAGAAAAATTGCAGACTCCAGCTGTCTGCAAGGAATATAAATCCTTCCGTTCCCCACTATCCTGTCAGAGCTGAAGAAGCTTCTTGGATGAGAAGTGAAATGTCTTCAAAAGAAAAAAAACAAGTAAGTCCAATTGCCTCCTGAAAAAGCACGTTATTGGGTGTTATTGCAAATATTTAATCTTCATTCCTCTCTTTTTGAAGTCCTCCTTGGTAGATATCACCTTCAGCCTATGTGCATAGGTCAGCAGTTCTCAAACTATGGTCCATGGACCCTTCGGGGATTGCAATGTTGTCATGGGGTCCGTGAAGAAATCTTGAAGATTTAATTCTTGAGTTACGTTTTGGTGGTCTGTGGTTAGGGTCCATGGCCACAAAAAGTATTTAAAAGGGGCCCCCGAGAGAGGGCAGAGCTCGCGTCGCAACGATATGGCATGCGATCTTGGAGGTCTGAGATCGCTGCCGATATCTTTGCTCCTGGAGGGTCCTATCGGATCTAAACTGTCCCAAAGAGACAGTGAAAGTGTCGATTCCAGGGATACCGCAAAGTCCCTGGTAGATCCAGGAGAAGCTCTTCTTGCCAGCGGCAAAGAGGCAGCCATTAAAGCTGCTGAAATTGGGACAGCTCCGAAACGGAAGAGAACAGAAAGAGAGAGTGTGCCGGTTTGGTGAGAACTTTTTTTTTATTCTAAGATCTGAAAGGACACCGTAAGGAAGAGAAAGAATCTGTAAAAGTTTTGACAGAAGTGATTAAGCAGCAATTTTAAACAGGAATGTCAAAGTAATGTTTTTTTTTTCCTCATTGCTGGATTTTCTATACACAATCTTGTATTTTAAAACTGGACTGGTTTTTCCGTTTACATCTATTTTTTCTTCTTCTTTTTGATTTTGTAATATTTTAGGCTAGAGGCTCCCTTTAGTTATTTCTTTTTTTAAAATATCTGTTTCTTTCTTTTATTAATTCTTATTATATCTTGCTCAGAAAAGGAGGGGGAAAGTGAGAGCAAAGAAACTTTGTAACACTGCCAACTAGAGGCTTGAAAATATTCTATTTCTTTGTGACCAGACAAAGCTGACAAAGAAAGAACTGAGACTCTTTTTCAAGGACATTGCTATTTGATAAGATAGGGGGAAGAGCATGGGAGAGTATTATTGCAGGTGCTCTTCTGGGTTTCTATCAACAGCTGGAGTCTGGTGTTGAAACCTAGGGGGAAAAGATAAGTTTTTGGAGAGAGAGCTATAATAAGAGCCTTGGATAATTAAACAAAGTGCAGTGTGCCCTTTTTACTTTTTCTAAGTTGTGCTTTCCCTCCTCACCAGCTTTATTGTATTTCATTTTATCTTTTTCTTCTTCTAATAACTATATGGGTTTTTGGCTTCGTTGGAGCTTGTCTTTGTTTTTCTTTTTTTTCTTTGGAAGTCCAATCTCTATGTTTGCTTTTTATTTTAAAGGGAAAGCCTTAAAAGCCTTCCCCCCTTTCCTGGTATTTTTGTTTTTTCATCTACCTTTCTGGTTCATTCTTATGCACTCTTTTCTATTTGAGACCTTTCAATTGGATTAAAGTGTTGAAGAACCTGAAGAATTTTCCTTTTCCTTTTTTTCTTTTTTTTCTTTTCTTAATCCTTTTTCTTCATCTAACTATTGATTGGATTAAGGTATATAAGAACCTGAAGAAATTTTGTCCTCCCTTTTTTTTTTCTTTTATCATTATTATTGGGCTTCTTTTTTTCTACTATTTTTATTTTGAACTATAATTGGTTACTTCACAATTGGATTAAGGTTTAGAAGAACCTGAAGATTTTGAATTGCTTAAAATGAGTAGGAAATTCACAGCTCCTGGTCCTTCAACTTCTATTTCTTCCTCTCCACCATCTGGAGGACAACGTTCAATACAGACAATGTTAAAGCAAGAAAAAGAACAAGAAAAAGTGACTCTGCAGATGATTATTTATTTATTTATTTATTTATTTGATTTGCCAATTGTTTACAAGATAATAAGTATAAATGTATACATAGTTGTGAAAGCTGAAAAGCTGCTGAAATTGGGACAGCTCGAAACGGAAGAGAACAGAAAGAGAGAGTGTGCCGGTTTGGTGAGAACTTTTTTTTATTCTAAGATCTGAAAGGACACCGTAAGGAAGAGAAAGAATCTGTAAAAGTTTTGACAGAAGTGATTAAGCAGCAATTTTAAACAGGAATGTCAAAGTAATGTTTTTTTCCTCATTGCTGGATGTTCTATACACAATCTTGTATTTTAAAACTGGACTGGTTTTTCGTTTATATCTATTTTTCTTCTTCTTTTTGATTTTGTAATATTTTAGGCTAGAGGCTCCCTTTAGTTATTTCTTTTTTTTAAATATCTTTTTCTTTTTTTTTTATTAATTCTTATTATATCTTGCTCAGAAAAGGAGGGGAAAGTGAGAGCAAAGAAACTTTGTAACACTGCCAACTAGAGGCTTGAAAATATTCTATTTCTTTGTGACCAGACAAAGCTGACAAAGAAAGAACTGAGACTCTTTTTCAAGGACATTGCTATTTGATAAGATAGAGGGAAGAGCATGGGAGAGTATTATTGCAGGTGCTCTTCTGGGTTTCTATCAACAGCTGGAGTCTGGTGTTGAAACGTAGGGGGGAAAAAATAAGTTTTTGGAGAAGAGAGCTATAATAAGAGCCTTGGATAATTAAACAAAGTGCAGTGTGCCCTTTTTACTTTTTCTAAGTTGTGCTATCCCTCCTCACCAGCTTTATTGTATTTCATTTTATCTTTTTTTCTTCTTCTAATAACTATATGGGTTTTTGGCTTTGTTGGAGCTTGTCTTTGTTTTTCTTTTTTTCTTTGGAAGTCCAATCTCTATGTTTGCTTTTTATTTTAAAGGGAAAGCCTTAAAAGCTTCCCCCCCCCCCCTTTCCTGGTATTTTTGTTTTTTCATCTACCTTTCTGGTTCATTCTTATGCACTCTTTTCTATTTGAGACCTTTCAATTGGATTAAAGTGTTGAAGAACCTGAAGAATTTTTCCTTTTCCTTTTTTTTTCTTTTTTTCTTTTCTTAATCCTTTTTCTTCATCTAACTATTGATTGGATTAAGGTATACAAGAACCTGAATAAATTTTGTCCTCCCTTTCTTTTTCTTTTATCATTATTATTGGGCTTCTTTTTTCTACTATTTTTATTTTGAACTATAATTGGTTACTTCACAATTGGATTAAGGTTTACAAGAACCTGAAGATTTTGAATTGCTTAAAATGAGTAGGAAATTCACAGCTCCTGGTCCTTCAACTTCTACTTCTTCCTCTCCACCATCTGGAGGACAACGTTCAATACAGACAATGTTAAAGCAAGAAAAAGAACAAGAAAAAGTGACTCTGCAGATGATTATGCAAGGAATTCAAAATATTCAAGCAAGATCAGAGAATATTGAACAAAGAACAGAGGACATTGAACAAAGAACAGAGAACATTGAACAAAGAACAGGGAAAACCGATGAAAAAGGAGAACATCCAACAAATGATGTTGAAGTATGATGAGAGATTCCAAAAAATTGAAGAAGATAAACAAAGAGACAATAAGATTAGAGATATTGATAATAGATTAACAGTGGTTGAACAAGATAAAAGTGGTATGTTGAGATAGGAGATCTATCTTAGATTCCAAAACGTAGAGGAAGAAAAAGGACAAAACTTAGCTGAGATAATGATAGAAATACTGGCTGAAGCTTTGGAAATAACTCAAGAGAAGATGATGGATGGAATAGATGAGGTTTATCGAGTTTTCACAAGATATGGATGAGAAATAGCTTACCAAGAGAAGTTCACATTAGATTTACAAAGAAAGCCATTAAAACGCAAATATTGCAAGTGGCAAAAGAGAAAACATTGAAATATAAAGACAAAGAGATTGTGGTCTTGAAACAAATACCCAGAAGAGTGAGAGAGATGAGAAGAGAATACCGATTCCTGACTAAAATGCTACTTTAAAAAGAGGTGAATTATAGATGGCTGATTCCAGAAGGTTTAATGTTCACATGGCAAGAACAGAGACATAGAATTGACTCAATTGAGAAAGCGGAATTATTTTATACAGAATTTTTTGGAGGGAAAGAGGAAGAGGCAGAAAAAGAGATCTCACTAATTGAATTCCAAGAGGACTGCCAAATGGCGACTGAAAAAGAAGGTGCAGTAGGTGGAAAGGTGGAAGCCAAAAGAACAACGTGAACTAAGATCTACGAGAGCTGCTAAACCTAACTATAAAATATAACCATGGAAGAGAAAAAATTGGTTACAATTAATATAAATGGACTTAACTCAGCCGTTAAAAGAAGGAAAACCTTTCATAAATGAGAGAAATTAAAATTTGATATAATTTGTCTACAAGAAGTACATATTAAAAAACAATATGAACAATTGTTGGTACAGCCAAAATTAGGGAAAATATTTACTTCCTTGACACAATGTAAGAAAAGAGGAGTGGTTTTATATATTAAAGAGACCACCCCAGCAAAATTGATTTATACCAATGATGATGATGGAAGAATACTAATGGTGGAAATAATGGACAATAATACGAAAACACTTCTGATTGCAATTTATGCTCCGAATGACAAACAAGAAGAATTCTACAAAAAATTACATATGAAAATAATCGAACTGGACTATGCTAATATAGTTATTATGGGAGATTTTAATGGAATTGTAGACAATAAATTGGACTATACAGCACAGAAAACAATAAAGCAAAACAGAAAGACTCTCCCTAAATCTTTTTTTAAAATGGTAGATGAAATAAACTTAAAAGATACATGGAGAGAAAGAAATTCTAAAACTAAACAATACACCTTCTATTCAAATAGACACTTATCATGGTCCAGAATAGATATGATATGGATGTCAACAGAATTAATAACTAATATTCAAGAAATAAATATTGAAACAAGTACTTAGGCAGATCACAATCCAATGACAATTAAATGGAAAGGACAAAAAAGATCTAGATGGATGTTAAATAATACTATTTTAAAGGAAAAAGACTTCACACAGTGGATGGAGAAAGAATTGGCTTTTTCTTTAGAGAAAACAAAAAAGAAGATACATCAATTCAGAATGTATGGGATACAATGAAGGCATATGTTAGAGGGTTGATAATAGACTATACAAGGAAAAGGAATACTATGAAAAGACTAGCCTCTAAGGCCTTAGAGGATGAGCATAAAAGACTTGAAAAAGAGCTACAGAAAATGCCACAGAAAAAGGACATCAAGCTAAAAATGGATATAATTAAACACAAAATGGGTCAAATAGAAAAAGAAGAATTAGCACAGAAAATTAGAGGTGCTAAACAGAACTACTTTGAAGACGCAAACAAACCAGGTAGATGGTTAGCATACAAATTGAGAAAGGAGAAAGAATCAAGGAAAATATTGCAATTAATAGATGACCAAGGCCAAGTTTGCCATGGCAGTAAAGAGAAGAAGGAAATCATTCGAGACTTCTATGGGAAATTATATATGCAAGATAATATTGATGAGGAAAGAATTAAACAGTACTTACAAAATGCTAATTTACCTCAGATACCTAAAGAGATTGAAACAATGTTAGAAAGCAATATAACGATGATGGAGTTAAATGAAGCACTTAAGAAGCAAAATAATGGAAAGGTACCAGGCCCAGATGGACTTCCGGCAGAATTTTATAAAACATTACAAGAATCGTTGAATCTTCCATTGCTAGAAGTTATGAATGAAGTTATGTTAAAGAAGAAGATACCTAAATCATGGTCAGAAGCCTATATTACACTTATTCCAAAAGAGGAGGCCGACCCATTACAAATTAAGAACTATAGACCCATTTCTCTACTAAATGCAGATTATAAAATCTTTGCTTCAATATTGGCAGAAAGACTTAAAAAATATTTAAATAATTTTATCCATCCTGATCAAAATGGATTTCTGCCAAAGAGACAAATTAAAGACAATATGAGAATAATCTTGGACACCTTGGAATACTACGAGGCACATCCTGAGAAACAAATGGCTCTGATGTTTCTAGATGCACAGAAGGCATTTGATAACGTGAATTGGCGATTCATATTATTACTGTTGGAACAGATGGGTTTTGCTAGAAAATTTATTCAAGCAATAGAAGCTATATACTATAAGCAAACGGCAAAGGTAATGATAGAGGGAGAGCTGACAGACTCTATCAACATAAGAAAAGGAACAAGACAAGGGTGCCCACTATCACTTTTGTTGTTTCTGTTAACTTTGGAAGTGCTAAACAGAAATATTAGAGATGGAAAGAATATAAAAGGAATGAAAATCAAAAAGGAAGAATTTAAGCTGCAAGCATGTGCAGACGATCTGGTTTTCATCTTAGAAGACCCTTTAGAAACAGCATCAAAATTGATAGAAAAGATAGAGACATATGGAAAGGTGGCTGGTTTGAAAATAAATAAAGATAAGACAAAGATCTTGACAAAGAATATGCTATTAAGACAAAAGGAAGAACTGGCAGACCTACTGAAAATTCAGGTCATGAATAAGATCAAGTACTTGGGGATATATTTGACAGCAAGATGTAGTACATTAAAAGAGAATAATTATATCAAACTTAAACAGCAGATAGCGCTAGATCTGGCGAAATGGGGAAATTTACAACTGTCACTAATAGGGAGAATTTCAACAATCAAGATGAATATATTACCCAGAATTTTATATTTGTTTCAAACAATTCCAATTAGGCTTGGAAAAGATTACTTTGACGATCTAAATAAAATTGTGTTGAAATATATATGGCAAGGTAAGAAAGCGAGAATAAAGTTAAAACTTTTGCAAGATGCTAGAATTAGAGGAGGATTTGGTTTGCCTAATTGGGAGTTGTACTATCAAGCTACAAATCTGATGTGGGTTAAGGAATGGATAACACTAAGAAACACTAGATTGTTGACATTAGAAGGACATGATTTGTTGTTGGGGAGGCATGCTTTTTTATGGTATAAAGGAACTAAAACACAGGGGTATTTTAGAAGACATTATATATGGGAGTCTCTGTGGTTAAACTGGGAGAAGATTAAAAGACAAATGTTATTTGAAAATTCCAGTCTAGTTATCGACTATTGAAGCATTTTCTTATCCTATAATATACAAAAATGAACAAACAGTTAGATATGGTGAAATATTGAATGAAAAGGGTGAACTCAAATCTATACAAAAACTAGAGGAACAAGGTATAAAGATGAATTGGTTTTCATATGCGCAAATACATTCAAGGTATGATAAAGATTCTAAAATGGAAGGTTTCTATGATAAATTGACTGATTTAGATAAGATTTTGACAGGTACTGATGAAAAGGTGATTAAAAAACTGTATGGATATTTATTAGAAATTAAATTAGAAGAAGAACAAGTTAAAGAAACTATGATTGCTTGGGGGAAGAATTTTGGATATGGGATCGATTTAGAGAAATGGCAAAAATTGTGGTCTCAAAATTATAAAATGACAATGTCAACAGCATATAAAGAAAATTTGTATAAGATGTTTTACAGGTGGCATTTTCCCCCGACAAGAATAGCAAGAATGTTCAAGGATAAATCCGAAAAATGTTGGAAATGTCATCAGACACCTGGCTTATATTACCATATGTGGTGGACTTGTGCGGATGCTAAAAAATACTGGACTAAAATCCACATGTGGTTGGAAAAAATGACAAAAAAACATATAGACTTGAAACCAGAGATATTTTTATTGGGAATTTTACCTGAAATATATAGTAAAGACTTGAAATACCTGATTGTAAACGTATTAACAGCGGCTAGGATTGTATTTGCTAAAAACTGGAAAAATGAGAAAATACCATCACAGGAGGAAATCATTATGAAAATATTGGAATGTGCTGAAATGAGTAGTTTTGACATTTGAAATTAGAGAACAAGAGGATAAACAACTTTATAAAATTTGGGATCTTTTCTATCAATGGTTAGATAATAATATACAGTAATGAAATACGTAGACTTTTAGAAAATAATAAATATATAAAGATGTACTTCTTTCTTATTATATCTACAAAATGATTTTAGGATAAATTTGGGATGATAATATGAACTGTTATAAAATAAACTAAGTAAATTATGATTATCTTGTAAAACATGAATGAATAAAAGTATAGTCAAATGATTGATTAATAATGATACTATGGTATTTAATTTTTGATTGAAAATATGAGATTATATGCAATGTAATTGTAATTGAAGACTACGAAATGGAAGCACAAAACAATTTGTAAACCAACCGACACACTGTATGTACACATATGGAAGATAGCTTGATGTTTTTATGTTTTGTTTGTTTATGTTTGTTTTTAAAAACCAATAAAAATTAAAAAAAAAACGGGGGGGCATGATGAAAAAAACATTGGGAACCATTGGCATAGGTCATCTCTAGCCATCTGTAAAGTTACCATTCAAATGTACAAAGGCACTGAAAAAAGTGACTTAGGACCATTTTTCACACTTACTACCTTTGTAACATCCCCATGATCATGTGATCAAAATTCAGATGCTTGGCAAGTGGCTCATACTTATGACCATTGCTGTTTCCCAAGATCATCTGCTCACCTTTTGCAATCTTTTGACAAGCAAAATCAACGGGGAAGCCAGATTCACTTAACAGCCATGTTACCAACTTATCAACTGCAGTGATTCACTTAGCAACTGTGGCAAGAAAGGTCGTAACCAGGGGTGGGATTCTACCAGCTTGCACCTATTTGGTAGAACCGGTTGTTAACATTCTAAGCAGTTCGGAGAACCGGTTGTTAGAAGAAATTACTGGGCTAATCCTGTATGGAAGGCAGGAAGGAAACATTCTGGTGTTGCTTACAGAAACTGCCTCTCCGTTAACCCTTATTACATTCTTGGCAGGACTAGACTTCCTGTCTCAGGAACTTCTCTGGAGTTTTTTTTCCCCTCCTTTGCTTTGCTTGTGTGGAGTGACCATTCAAAGTTACAGTGGCACTGAAAAAGGTGACATGACCGTTTTTCACACTTACGACTGTTGCAGCATCCCTATAGTCATGAGAGGCCAGGCGAGGAGATGCATGCCTCGATGTGAGTGATATTGAGTTCGCCACACCCAGCCAATAACATGACCACCAAGCCACACCCACCAAGTCACATGACCACCAAGCCACGCCCACCAACTAAGCCACGCCCACAGAACTGGTTGTTAAAAAATTTGAATCCCACCCCTGGTCGTAACATAGGGCAAAATTCACTTAACAAATGTCTCACTTAACAACAGACAGTTTGGGCTCAATTGTGGTCGTAAGTCAAGGACTACCTGTACGTTATGACCGCACCAAGAAGAGTGCCAAGTCAACAATTTCCCATATGCCTTTTCTAACTGTTAGCAAAGCTAAGTTAGTAGAATTGCATCCCAAGGACAAAACCTGTTCCTCCAACACAAAATGCATTCTTTTCCCCCATAGGATGGTGTATATGTGGGTCTACAAAGATACCAGTGCTAATCTCTCCAGGGAAATGGCAGTCTTCTCTGCCTCTTATATAACAAAAGTAAGTGGCTGAGTCACTCTGGGTGTCATATCACAGATGTGTGAGACCTTGCACACAACTTGTATATTGCTGTCTGGCTTTGGTGACATTCTATCCCACTTTTAAGCCAAAATTGCTACTCAATAGGAGCTTAAAGCCCAGCATCACAACAAAAATGTGACCCGCAATGGAGGAAAAACAAGGTTAGTGCTGTGATAATAAAGGTTCTGCTCTACAAAAAAAATAAAAATTAAATCTTTCATCACTCCTCCATAACAACCTCTTCTCAACTCTATTCTCACATACAAGGTTAATTAAATCTATGTCATCAATTTAAATAAACCCTGGATTAAAGTAAATCAATAAGGATTTTGTTCTGTCTCCAGTGCCTTCAACTTGGCCCAGGCTTGTGAAGAATGTTCACCTAGAAAGGGATGCCAAGAACACTATAATTTTTGCCCTTTGTCTTGTTTTAAGCTTTTGGTGAATCCTAACTAAGAGTTGTGGCTGGTCGGAGATTGGATGACTGTAATAGAGTAGATGTCCTGAATCATAGTTAATCACCCCTTACTGCACAGGAAAACCAGTTTTCAATCATTTGTTTCAGTGGTCCTGTAGGAAGTTAGCACCCACACCTCTTCTAGAAAATTGAAATATCCTAGGAAATATTAAAAAGGCAGAATATTTTCTCTAAAAAGAGTAGAAACTCTGAAGCAGAAACTTACCTCAGAAGTAGAAGCTCACCCCCACCTTTTTTAATGGGTGGGACATTAAGGCCTGGGCCAGAATACTTTACATAACAAAGATCTCCAGGTAAAGCTATAGCAATTGCTCAAAAGCCTTTTCAGGGCATCATCATCATCCAGCAAGGCTCAACCAAGCCTGGAACTCAGGACAACCTACAGAGTTGCCCCTGCATGGCCTCATGGGAGTCTGAAAACCAATCAGAATACAAGCTCCAATTCAAATCCCAACAAAGGTTATAAAACTCAGACACTCTCAGCAGCTCAGCCCTTCTTGACCTTCTCTTCTCACCTTGAAGTATTTGGTCATCCTTCCTTTTCACTTTGGAGCTCCAAGCCATGTGGTCCTGCTGTCCACCATTAAACCATCTTTCCAAACAGCCTCCATGTTTCCAGTGTCTTTTTCCCCACTTGGAACTGAACCCAGAAGGATTTTTCTACCAACAGTCTGGTCAAATATTTCCTCCATTGCTAGCCACTGAAATTCAGAAGTATCCTTTTTCTAATTCAGAAGGATTAATATAGCATATAAATGCTGATCAATGTTATAGTGTAAAAGTACTCTGTTATTAGCAGTATCATATATAAGTAGCACACAAATCTGGATATTATCTAGTGCTTGTTGTCCTAATATCATTGACTATTTATTTCTGAATAATTTATTTACAGTTTAAATTACTCAGTTTCCAAGAGATCAGAATGATTAAAATGAAGAATTGAAGCAACCAGAATACCAGATGTTTGTATGCCTTTATTTATACATTTTTGAACTGTCAATCTCCCTCCGAGAATGCATTTCAACTCCCAGAATTCCCTTGGTGGCATGGGATTCTGGGATCCCATCTTAATTCCCTGAGTTCTGGGAGTTAAATTCACACAACTTAATGATTGCAAAAATGAGAAACACTGGGTTATTTTATAGCTTTGAAAAGAGTGTGCAATAAATCCATGGAAAGAGCCTCCATAGTTAAGAGAATGATTGTACTGTATTAACATATAACTGCTCAGGTAGGTTAGTTTGTTCTAAGTTTGTTAAACAAGCCATGGTAACCTGGGTTGATAGGAGAGTCTTTGAAAAAATCTTGAAAGTATACAAATATCTTAGTGTTCTTCTGAATCCATTTCATAGCCAGAGTTTAACATTGGTTAGGGGTTCATCCTTAGCTTGGTGCAAACTACTTGTTGGCTTGTTGGCTCATCTAATTATTCTCAATCTTAAGAACTTGAAGATATGTGGATTTCAACTCCCAGAATTCCCCAACCAGCATAGATAATGAATGACTTGGGAATTCTGGGAGTTGAAGTCCACACATTTTCAAGCTGCCAAGGTTAAGAAACACTGAACTTAAGACTAAGCTGCTGAAGATGGTGCAAATGGAGAAAGTATCCCAAAAAATAAACAAATCCACGCACCAATTTAAAGCTATTGGATAAATGCAGCTACTGAGGAATAGGAAAGAGACATGTGAAGGGGAATTTTTTAAAGAGAATAAAGTCCCCCTAATAAGAAAGGACAACTAGAGAGAACGGAGACAGACAGCTTCGCTCTTTAAACAATTTTGGATAGACGCTCTGAGCATGCGTGACACAGCCCGCTTACTTGCCTGCTAAGTGTGAAGGGGGAAATGAGAAGAACCGCCGCGCAAGCGTAGAAAGAACTACTCGGCCCATAGAGATAGGGAGGAAAAAAGTCCGTTGTGCGCCTGCTTCAAGGAGTTGCGACGAAGCCAAGGAAAGTACCGCGCGTGCGTCAAAGTGCCTCGCCTCCAGGTTGGCTTCGCAAGTCGCGACTCTGCCCTCCTTCCACCTCCCTTTCCCTAGTCTGCCTGTTCTTACGCCTGCGCAGTTCGGGCCGGGTTTTTTTTGTTGGCTCGGGCAGCGCACGCGCAGATTTTCAGAAGTCCTAGCCTTTCAGGCGCTCACTTCGGCCTCGTCTCTCTCCTGGCGCGCCTGCGCAGTTGGCGCCGCCTGGTTGGTGGTGGTGTCTGGAGCCCGGTGGGAGGGGGAATCAGGGGTTGGGGGAGAGGAGGAGGAGGGATGCGGACGGGGAAGATGGCGGCAGCGTCGTCGAACAACCCGCGGAAATTCAGCGAGAAGATCGCGCTGCACAACCAGAAGCAGGCCGAGGAGACGGCGGCTTTCGAGGAGGTCATGAAAGACCTCAGCCTGACGCGCGCCCACCGGGTGAGGAGGACCCGTCGGAGGAAGGGAAGGATGGAGAGCGGGAGGGACCGCTGGACTGACGCGCTGCCCGAGTCCCCTCAGAAAGGACGGGGGGTTGCATCGAAATTCGCTCCTCTTCACTGTGGGGCTTAGGCAGGGGGCCGTTTTTTAAAATTTCCTGAGGGGAGGTCGGGGGTGTCTAGGGGCACCCTCTTTTTTCCTTTTCCCCGAGAAAAGGGGAGGTGTTTAAAGACCACCCCCTCAATTTGGGGTGGGGGGTGAGAGAAGGGATTAAAATAAGTGTGGCGTGGGAGACGCCGGATCGGCATCCTTTCCCCCTCTCACCGAGTGGGTGTGGGGGGGAGAGAGAGAACTGAGGGGGAGCCCGTCGTTTCAAGTTGAGGGGGGGCAATTAAAAGGGGGGGGGCTGACGCCCCCTGATTAGGGATGAAGCTGGGAATCAAAACAAAAAAAACAACACCCACCCTGTTTTAGGAAAAAGGGAGAAGTTAAGCCCCCGGTTACAAAAAAAAAAAAAAAATCCCGTCAATGTTGTGATTATTATTATCCTTATAAGTAATGGCTTATGTTATTTGCCAACGGGCCTTAGTATTTGTGATCGGAAAGGCAGGAGGATGTCGTTTAATACGTGTAAAAAATGCTGCATGCATTCTCTCCCCTTGCAAAAGGAATTGGAATTAAAAGACATTGAAATTAAAAGGTGCAGACTTTGGGTGAGAGATGGAGTGCAAAGATGGGTAGACTAAAGAAAGGAGGTCAAGGGGGATGAAATGACCTACCTGTATGCTTATCTTGGTACAAGGATGGAAATTGTGCTTTCTCAATCTATCATGGAGTTATTAAAAGATGGATGAAGGATAGACAGACAGACAGACAAGCTTGGAAGGTGAGTGGGTCAGGAGAAGGAATCTTAATTCCTTTCTGCTTCAAGTGAGGGATACTGGATTAATAAGAATAGGGGTGGGGGAGCATGGGAGTGGAGTTAACCCCTCCAAAACAGAAGGGATCATAACACCTTTGTCTTTCATTTATTAAATATCATAGGAATAAAAGAGAATGAGTGGATTTTGATGAAAGAGGTCATAATGACGAACTACTCTTTCCTCAAGGGATGGGCCAAATTAAATTAATATTTCAGATATCTAATCATATAGCAGGACTGTTTTACTATTATCCTTCCTACTCTTATTGGTATCTTATTACTATCACTTTGTTGGTTGTATCTTATGATTTATGATTGTATCTTATGATTTATCATTTTGTTTGCTTGTATGTGTATGCATACTGATAGCTTGTGCACCGGAGACAAATTCCTTGTGTGTCCAATCACACTTGGCCAATAAAGAATATTTTGTATAATGGCAAATATGGGGAAGAGGTTAGCAGTGCCTATAATTTTAGGCAGATAGTCCCTGCTCAATGTATAGATAATAATTTATACATCTTCTTTATAAATATATGAAGAAGTTATAGAGTAAATCCCCTCCAAATGTAAGGGAAGGAAATAATAGCAACTCTCTTCCCAATTTATGGGCAGGGAATTGAAGAGTCTTGTGTATATTGGGAGGAGTGTTTAATTAAAACATTCAAGACGTTGTAATTACATCTCATGTTGTTATGTTTGTAGTGAGGAGGTTCATAGCTCCCATTCTCTTATTTGTATAAAAGACAGGGCAGTATTGAGGGATAAAGCAGTATTGTGTATTTGTGGAAATGGAACTGGGAAGGAAATTAATTAGCCCTTAATTTATGCATAAGGGAATCAATTCATTCTCCCTGTGTGCGTTTAGGAGCAAATTAAGAAAAGGGGGTTAAAAATCTTTTCCTGGATAAAAGAGAAATGTGAAAATGAAGGCAATGCAAAATTAGAAAATGCTTACATCCTGTGTGTGAATTGTTGAAAGGATGACTTCTATCCATCTTTCCTTTTAGATGGTATATATTTTCCTATAGGAAATTGTGAGGGCATTGTGAGAAGAGGCTCTCTTTCAATTTGTTTAAGCAACTGCTTAATGTTAGATGAGCAGGGAGAATTACAAGGAAATTCCAATCTATAGTATGGAATATTTATTCATTTAAGGAAACAGGTATCCAGTCTTTAAGAATCTGTTACTGGGTTTTGTAATGTGGGTCAGTGTGATCAAGTATCACAATACACTTAATGAAGTATGAATTGTCATCAAGACACTGCTGTTACATCAGGGAGAATCATTCTTTTCCATGCTAGAATGCAATTAATGCTCTCCTGCTTGGGTGGAGTATCTGGATTTGAACAAATAGAAAATATCTTTCCCTTGTATTATGTCTGTCTCTGGCTGGAAATATATGAGATCAAGCATATTTAATATCCACTTGCTCTTACTGAAAAAGAAAACGTTGGAGAAAATAATTTTATTTCCTATCCTTGCAGAGTTGTGTAATTGTGAAAATCAGAGAGATCAAGATAGTGCTTCTATCATTTTAGTGTATCTTATCTATTCAACAAAGCACTTTAAACAGTTGATTCCTTAGGAGTTGGTTTGGGTATTAGCTTATGTAGATTGCTTTATAACTACCCCAGGAATTTGCAATGTGTGTTGTAGCTATATTAGTAATAAAATGTTACTAGAACTTTGAATTGTGGTACACAGCTCTTTTCTGAAGTCACTGTTCTTTCAGTGAGAAAAATTGGCTTTGTGTTGAAATTAAGTTATTAACTAAAGGGGAATGTTACATTTTCTAAATGAAATATCAACAGAATGATTAGCTATCATCTTCTAAGAAATGACTTTAACGATGGGAGAATGTCTGTTGCAATGCAGTTAGATGCTTATAAATGTCATAATTAGAAATATTACAGTGGGACAAAATGAACCTTCTTAAAATGCTGGTTGTCATCTAAAAAATTCTACATGGCCCAGTTACTTGGGAGACTGCCTGTTTCTCATAGGATGTGCCCAACCATTTTGTTCTTGCAGGGTGGGCACACTCCATAAACAGTTTTGTCTACTGGGATTCCAGAATCACACATTATTTGCAGTACTTTTGCATTCCCCCAGCCATCTGAATAGCCCCCAGAAGAGAAAATTCAGAGATTATTGTTGAGGAGAATGAATACCTGGTTCCTCACACAGCCAAGGAAGGTGAACATCTTTGTTTCACTCCGTCTGGTCTGTCCTTTCCACCTTTTCTCTTTTACTGATTTTATATGTCTTTATTTCTTTGTTGTGAGCTGTCCAGGGTCATTAAGTGGGGTCATTAAGATAAGTTTAATAAATTATTTTATTTTACAAATGCAACTTTATTTAATCAATTTGTATAAGAGCCCATCTCAGCCAAGTGATTGAATGGCTTAAATTCTAAAACTATAAAAGTTAAAATAATTAAAAACAATAAAAATCATTCAAGAAATAGAATTCTTTATTGGCCAACTGTGATTGGACACACAAGGAATTTGAAGTGATGGGATTTGCAGCATGTCCACAAAGAGTTAACAATGGAAATAATTTAACCAATGACTTTGTTTCAGAAAATGGATGGGATGAGCATAACAGGATTTTACTTTTGCTATTATCAAGTTATAGCCTGCTATCCCATGAAAAGGTCACCAACACTGTGCAGCATTTTTTTGAAATAATATAAAAAAGGTGCTTCAAGGTATATCGGAGGTGTGAACATAGCATCTGTCTGCAACACTTTGAAATAGCAGTATCTTTTCTTCGGTTTGTGTTGTTTTCTGCAGCTGCCATGTGACCTTAGGAAAGATAGATCAGCTAAGAATTGTGAACCCATGCCTCTAGACACCTTTTTGGAATTAAATTGAAGGCTCTGCATGGCTGCACTCATCAGTATCTCCTGTTTGGCAAAGAAAAATATTTCTACCAATGTTTGTTTTTAATGGTTATTGTGGTTATTATAATTGTATGTCAACCAAAAGGAAACATATTTATAATAAATGAATACATATGGTCTAATTTTTGGTGGAGCCACATTGTGTGCTTACAGTGAAGATTCATGCTGGTAAGGGCCATCCTGTAAGTTCTTCCCACATATTAAAGATTACAGCCATAAAAGTTCCTTCAGAGTTGAGATAAAAATATTTGATTTTTTCCCTTGTAAGAGAAGTGGGATGATCAGCTTGTAAATGCCAGCAGGATATTTGGGATCCTAGTTAGTGTAAAGACATCTAATTTATTAGGGGCACCTCAGAAGAAGGCACTAAGAATGAAGTAATTTGGAATGTGGTATAAATTACATTACAAATTGGAACAGTAGATCAAAGCACACTCTTCCCTGTTGAGTGTGTGTGTTTTCCCATTTATGGATCTTTTATTGTAGTAACTTCTTGCAGCCTTAAGTCTTTATATAGAATAAATTCCTTTATATATAAAGTCATTTCCACATTTTGGTTAAATTCTTAATACTGATATTTCAATACAAATGCTATATTGTATTATCATGTGTCAGAATATAAGTATTAGAAAAGCTCTGGGCCAGAAGTAAGGCAACACAGATTTAAAATATCCACCTGATTATGAAGCTTGCTGGGTGATTTTGGGCCATCTCTAATTTATCTTACAGGGCTGATATAAGATTCCCCCCCCCCTTGTAAATTTGGGCTAAAACTATATATGTTACTTTGGATTTCTGAAGGAAAATAAGGATATGCATTTGAAAAATCAAATAAGACCCATGATAGGGAATTCCAGTTGTATCCCATAGTATCTGACAACAAATTAATATCTAGCTACACAGTATGAGCTATTTGAACCAGTCTGGACTCTGCATTTCTTGTTACCTTCACACTGGTGTTCATTGTTGCAGAAGAACAGATGTAGTTGATATAGAGAATTAAACAGGACGTGCTGTGGGGTGTAGGAGACATTTATTGGGCTATATTGATGGTAGTGGTTTATAGAGGGCTGATGAAAGTGATGTAGCTCTGTGCTCTGCTGTTTAATGTGCCCTTTTCTATGAGTTCTTAATGTCATTGACAACATAGTTAAATCAGTGTGCTACTTACTCTTACTGCATTTGGCAAATCAGTAAGAGTTATGAGGGTTTCTTCTCCCTCCTTCCTCCCCCCCCCCCTCCTTAAGCAAACTTTCTGATTGTTCTTGTATATTGAATAAATTCAAACATAGAATTGTAGCATCCATGGCAAATGCAGTGCAGATACGGCACTGTAATATTATTGTAATATCTTAATTGGCAACCAGTGCTTGAAAATACATTTTCCTCCAGCTCCTCCTAGTCCCTTGTGGTTTTTGCAAAAAATAAAATAAAAAATCCAGTAACTATGAATTACAGAGTGATTATTCAAGCTGTGAGTCTGGCTTTATACTCATCCAGGAACAGGTTTTTTAAAAATAATTTTTATTGTACTTTTCCACATTAAAAAAAACTCATTTACAATCTTCGCAACATTGTGACATTGACATTTCCATTTACATATTTCCATTAATTTTTGTTTCTACTATCTAGCCAATTATACCACTTTTCACAGACCATATAATATTCCATACCTTCTCTATCTTGCAGTTCCAATGTGAGTTTGACTATCTCTCTGGAATCCATTACTTTCTTTATTATCATACTTTTGGAAGGGTTACTAACTAGTTTCCAATTCTGTCCATAAGCAATTCTTGCCGCCGTCAATATATGTATTATAATATATTCCTCTAATTATTCCTAATAGAAACATTTCAGGTTTAAATGCAATTTAGAGACCAATAATTTCTTGTAACCAATTCCTTATTTTATTCCAATATTTTCTTGCTTCGGGACATGACCACTACATATGAAGGAAGGTACCTTGTTTGTGCTTACATTTCTAGCATTCTGGACTCGAATTTGGGTATATTTTTGCCAATCTTGCTGGTGCTAGATGCCAACGGTAAAACATTTTATAAAGATTTTTCTTATAGGCAGCAGACATTGTTAATTTGTAATTTTTAGTCCACAGTTTCCCCCATTCCTCTAACTGAATACTGTAACCAAAATTTCTTGCCCAGGCTATCATATTTCCTTTAACTACTTCCTCTTCCCTATCAATTTTTAATAAATAACTGTACATTTGATTATAAATTTCTCTTCTGGTCCTAATAAAATTTTATCAATTTGTTATTGCTCTTTATCAATGCCAAATTCTTCTATATCTTTTTTGTATCTCACCTGCAGCTGTAGGTATGGCCACCAATCTATAATTATTCCCTGTTCCAGGAAAATTTTACATGGATTTTTGAAAAACGAATTTCCTTCTTAAATTTTATGGAGCCTTGTTTTTTCACTGTCATTCCTTTCTCTGTATTATCTTGCACTTCATGTCCATTAGTATTTGTGTGCTTTTTCTGAGGGTGTAAGATAGCCAAGTAATAAACAAATTATTACATTTATCATTTGTTTTCCAGTGGATATTATAAATGGATGTGCCAGGGTTCAGCTACTTGCTAATATTGTTAATGTTACTTTTTGGTAGCTCTTTATTTGAAGTAGCTTAATTGTTCTGCTAACTTGGTTTTTGCCTCTGCTCTAGAACAGTGGTCCCCAAACTTTTTTGTACCAGGGACCAGTTTCAAGCACAAACACTTTTTCAAGGACCGGGGTGGGTGGGGGGAAAGAGTCCGAGTTTGGTGGTTTGCTTGCAGACGTTCCATTACCTGGCTAGGTAACATCTGATGTTGTTACCTAGTCGGGTAATAAAACGTCTGCCAGCAAACCACCAAGTTCAGGGAGCGCCTCGGCCCTGCCTCCCTCAGCCCCATCCCTCAGGTGTCTCCCTCCCTCCCTCAGGTGTCTGCCTCGTTCCTCTCTCAGTCGCTCTCTCGCTGCTCCACCAGCCCAGGAAGAAACTGCTTCAAAGAAGCCGGGGTGTGTGTGTGGCTTTTCCTGTCGCCGCAGCTCCTCCGAAGCGCCCGTTTACCCCCACCCCGCCCGCCCGCGCGCGGTTCAATCCACAGTGCTCCGTTCTGCCTGCCTGCCTGCCTTCTTCGTTTCGGAGCAGCTTCGGCTGATAAAAAGAGGCGAATAGTTATTATTCTCAGCCGAAGCTGCTCCCAAACAACCAGACAGGCAGAACGGGGCACTGAATTGAACCGCGGGCGGGCGGGGTGGGGGTGAACGGGCGCTTCGGAGGAGCTGCGGCGACAGGAAAAGCCACCCCCCCCCCTGGCTTCTTTGAAGCAGTTTCTTCCTGGGCTGGTGGAGCAGCGAGAGAGCGACTGAGAGAGGAACGAGGCGGGAGGAAACCGAAGCCGCTGAGCCAGAGAGCAGGACAGGCTTCGGTTGCTTCCTCCCTCCCCTTCTTTCATTTGTGTCCTTGATCCCCGATCCCAGCAGCATTCACCGAAGGCGAAGAAAGCCGCCATTTTTTTAATTTTTTTTTTCTTTGCGGCCCGGTACAGAGTGCTCCACGGACCGGTACCGGTCCGCAGCCCGGTGGTTGAGGACCCCTGCTCTAGAAGATCTTCAGAAGAATTTATTCCTTCAACTCCATACTTACTTCAGTAAAATCCCTTATCTCTATGATTGAAGCATGCTAATGTTCCTTTTTATCTGTATCCCTTGAATGGCACCTAAGGGGATGCAAATCCTTTGCATTCTTTGAAAGGCTCTGAAATTTTGGTTGAGAATCATTTGGGCAATTGATTCATATGTTTTCATGACAGAAAAACAATGCTGCATAGAGCTTTATTTGTCATTTTATGCAGCATTTTAAAGATACCTTCTTGAAGCAATTGCAACCAATTCTTTTTATTATTATCACATTAATTATTGCAAAAATTATATTGCCGAATCATAAAACTCTGGTAAGTATGCAACAATAAAAATAATATATAGGAAATAAGTCGTACACAATTAAACTACATTATGGCTCATCAATATAGCTCATCAATATATTATGTACCAAAATCTTGCTTAGAAAAAAAGGTTTGGCATCATCATAAATGCAAAAAGGAGAAAGGGCCAGGCATATTTTGGGGATAGAAAATTCCATTTGTTTCAACATTTCTCATGAATTGAGATTTCTCCAGGTTTTTTAAAATATAAATTTGGTGCTTCTTCCATTCATCTTTATAAAAATTAAATAGCATGCCACAAATGACCAACTAAGCACAAAGGAACAGTCCAATATCCATTTGCATATTTTTCTATTCACTCCACCTGAAGAATTTAACCAATTATGGAATATCTGAGCCAACAAAGAGTAGGCTATTCATATTATCACCAAGAGTCAAGCATAAGGAAGTTTTAACAATTGATTTCAAGCATTTTGAGTTTTTGCAATAAAGATGCACCAGCAATGGCATTCTACATTTTTAAAAAATTATGTCAAATAATTGATGAATTAAAAAAATACTTGACATATTTTTAAAATATCATTACTTTAAAAATAACACAAGAATAAAAATTCTGTTCATGAGCACAAGTGTAGCAATTATATTCCACAAAATATTAAAGGTAGGACTTCTATGGAGATTCTCAGTCATCCGGATCATAGTTATTCCAAAGGTGCTTTTACAAAAGGTACCTGAACTTTCTGGTTTTTTTTTTTTTTGAAGACGTTTCGTTTCTCATCCAAGAAGCTTCTTCAGCTCTTCTCATAGCTGAAGAAACTTCTTGGATGAGAAGCAAAATGTCTTCAAAGAAAAACCAGAAAATCCAGTTTCCTCTTGAAAAAGCACCTGTGGGACATTAAAGGTATGAGTTTTTTTTTAATGTGTTGTGTGAATGTTGCCTAAATAGTTATGAAATATATGGTAACTGCAAAAAAACAACCCTCTTCAAATTGTGACATTTTTCCTTAGTTTGGTTAGGGTGGGATCAGTGGTGGGATTCAGCCAGTTTGCATCAGTTTAGGAGAACCGGTTGTTAACTTTCTGAGCAGATTGGTGAACTGGTGGTTGGAATTAATAATTAGGGCAGAGAACTGGTTGTTAAATCCCACCACTGTGTGGGATGCATAGTTTATCCTTCTGTCAATTGTCACAGACACTCTTTGAGGTAGTTTAGACTAATAAGTGTTGTCCCAAGGCAATGAGCTGCTTAATTAAATATTCAGTTTGGGTCCACATAGAACTAGCCTTACTCCTTATTGTTGATGAGATTTTGAATCTATCCATTGAATGATCATTTGGTGAAAGTGATTGTGCTATGGTGCCATAAAGTCAGTCAATTGGGCTGATGGGATTGATGGCAAACATACACAACTACTGTGTCTGAAACTGGAGCTCTTATTCTCCTTGCATTGGGGATTTTGTTGCTTGTCAGCTCTGCACAGCGAGGCTTTTGCCTTGCTTTAACTTCAACTGTGTTTAAGTAAAATATTGCTAGTTAGAACAGAAGGTGCTTTAGGACATTATCCCCATTCATGTCCTGCCAACTAATTGTTTCTTCATGACTGAACAGAGAGCACAACCATTCATGTGGTTACTTTGCCAATTGTAGTGTATCCTCTCATCTTCCTGGTAGGAAAATATATTGTAAACAGTCAGCAGAGCTTCACAAAAGAGAGTGACAAAAAAGTCAGTGAAAGAAAGAAAACATGTTTTGCAGGGGGGGAAAGTATTCAGAAAACACATCATATGCGCACCTGGTTTGTCTTGGCATGGATTCTGTGTGTTTCATGGACATGATTTTGATTTCCTCTGCACAATAATATTTAAGAGAATAGGTCTGTGGAAGCATCTTCAGCTTAGTGCTAAGTACAGGTTTGCATGCCTGAATTCAGTCTCCAAAGGATTAGGTGACAAATTATGAGAAAGACTTTTACTTTAACACTTGAATTGTTAATTCTAATCATGTTTTGAATCTAAAATGAACTTGGTAAAAGGGATGTTGTTATTTGTATCTTTAGGGTGGATGGGTTAAGAAGATAAAAGTTTCTTGATGTTGAACACCCAAAGAATATATGTCAGAGGCCAGTTTCTAGTGCTAGTGTCATGCTTTTTAGCTCACAGCCCAATCGACTCACGGGGTTGGGGGGAAAAATAGGCAGGAGCATTATGTGTGCTGCTTCGAGTTGTACAAAGTAAAGGTAGGTTATTATTATCTGTTCACAACAGTGTGAAGTCACAGCTGCGAGTGGTGTTTACTGGTGTTGGCATTCAGATGCATCAAGTTGTTCCCATTAACCTAGGATGTTCTAATCTAATGTATCAAAGTAGTGTATGTGCAGATTCAGCAGTGTGGTCTTTTTGTCACTGACAGATGGAAATTTTGTCAGTGTGCAGATTTTCTAAGTGCTGTTCGATTTTTTTGGTATGATACCCAGTGTCCCGATAATCACTGGGACCACCATGGCATGATTCAATTTCGATTTTCAGATCTTGATACTTTGTGATCTTTTCCAATTCTTCGTCTTCTGTTCAATCTCAGTTAAATATGATGTGTTATGAGTTAAGACTTTTCCAGTTTGTGTTCAGAAATACCACGATATTTTATATTCTCACCAAGTTTTCATTACCAGAACTTGATAATTTTTACAGATGTTCTAGTGAATCATTTTGGCAACTGGTTTTTGTTTTTTTTTGTTCTCTATAATCAGTTTGTGGTATCTTCTTGCATGATCTGAGCATATAATGTGGTGATTCTCCTGCCTCTTTCCACAATCTGCACTTTGAATTATTTCATGATTTTTCAGTTTTCTGACCTTGATTGCAATAGTTTAAATAGCTTGTTCTTGAACAAGCTAAATCAAGCCCTTGGTTTCTTTTGTTTTTAATGTTTAATGCTCCATTTATAAGGCATTGCCAGGTTTTATCTTTATCCCATTTCCCCTCAATCTTTGTCAGCATTCTGTTTGGATTTTTTTTACATTATTTCGATATTCACCACTTGTTTCCTGCACATTCAGTAAATTCCAATTTTAATTTGCATCAATGCTTGTTCTTGACTGCCTTTTACATAATCAGCCAATGCACTCTTTTCTTCTTTGACAGGTTTTTTTTGACCTGAGTTAAACTTCCGTCTCCATTTCTGTTGGGCAGGATAATCTACCAATATCACTAGAGTGACATAGTTCATAGGGAGTATCATTACCTTCCTTTTTTCAACCTAGATTGTCTAATTCAGCTTGTGTCCAGTTAATAATTCCAATTGTGTATTGTATCAGAGGTATGACACAGATATTGATGGTTTTGGTGATGTTTCCACCATTCAATTATGTTTTTAACACTTTTCTCACTTGTATATATTATTTGCTAATCACATTTTTTACCTATCCATGCTTGATGTTATCCAACTGTAAAATGCTCAGGTACTTGTAGACTTTATCTTGATGGCTCCTGATGGTTTGGCCATTCAGTGTTTAAATTCCATTACTATTTGTAATGTCCTTAAATCATGCTACTGTAACACATTTCTCTTGGCCAAATTCCATTGCTATATTTGTGCTAAAAAAAATTACGGTATTTGTCAATGACTGGATTTCAGTTTCTGGTTTTCCATAAAGCTTCAAATCATCCATATAAAGCAAATGTAAGACTTAGTAGCACTTTTTGCTATTTGGTAACCAAGATTTGTTTTTGTCAAAATCACTGAAAGTGAGATCATAGGTAAAGGTAAAGGTCCCCTCGCACATATGTGCTAGCCGTTTCCGGCTCTAGGGGGTGGTGCTCATCTCTGTTACAAAGCCAAAGAGCCAGCGTTGTCCGAAGACGTCTCCATAGTCATGTGGCCGGCATGACTAAACGCCGAAGGTGCACAGAACGCTGTTACTTTCCCACCAAAGTAGACCCTATTTTTCTACTTGCATTTTTACATGCTTTCGAACTGCTAGGTTGGCAGAAGCTGGGACAAGTAACAGGAGCTCACTCCATGGAGCGGTATTGAGGATTCGAACCGCCAACCTTTCTGATTGACAAGCTCAGCGTCTTAGCCACCGCTCATAGCAAAGGCAAATAATAAAGCTGGTCCTGAGTTACCCTGGAAGATGCCTCTCCTAATGTTGACAAATCCATATTTTTTTCATCTATAACTACCAATTCTGTCTTCCACTGATTCATTTTTTTTCTATTAACATTGTAAAGTTTTACTGGCACCAGTTCTTTCCAAACATTTTATGATCCAACTATGTGTAATGAATCAAATGTCTTTTTATAATCTTTCCATACCTTATGTATGTTTTTCACCTTTTGCTATTGTCTAAAACCATTTACCAATCAGTAGTTGATCTTTTGTACTTATACTTTTCATTTATTTCCTTTCTGTTCTACTGCAAGAATGTTATTTTCTTCTAAATAATCTTAGATATTGTCTGTTATTATGCCAGTGAATAATTTAAATATTGTAGGCAAATATGTTATTGACCTGTAGTTTCCTGATGATGTCCCTTTCCTTATCTTTTGGAATCAGATGGATTTTATCATTTATTAACCAGTCGCTGATATTGCCTTTATGCAATAATTCATGAAGCTATAACTGTATGTAAGCTAATCAGATATTTGAGCCAAAAGCCATGCAGTTGGTTATTTCCAGGAGTTGTCCAGTTTTGAATCCTTTTCAGATAACAGATAACAGATAATCAGAATTGGAAGGGACCTTACCAGGTCATCTAGTCCAACCCCCTGCCCAAGCGGGAGACCCTACACCATTTCTGACAAATGGCAGTCCAATCTCTTCTTGAAAGTCTCAAGTGAGTTTCACTTGATTTTTAACCATTTCTGCTGTTGTTATTAGTTCTTCCATTTGATTTTTACTAAATTAATCTTGAAATTCTTTTATCCATCCAGCATTTTTATTATAGCTTTTCTGAGTCTCCCATAGATCTTTTCAAAACTGGATTGTTCTCTTTTTGTTTGGTTTTCCATTTTCAGAATTTTTTATTCCCATTTATACTTTGGTAAAATAATCTCTGCTCTCATTGAAATACCATAGCTGATTTTGCTTAAATTGGATTTGTGCATCATAATGTTAAATTTTGCCTGCTATTGCAGTTATTTGCTGTTTTATTATTTCCAAAGTTGCTTCAATTTTTCTGCTGCTAAGCCAATTTTTTTTTTATTAGGCTAGACTTGATCGTTACATTCTTCAATTTTTGTTTTTTCGTGTTCTTTAAATCACTCACATCTGGTCTTAATTCCTTTACCTTGACCTCCAATCTGATCTTCCATTTTTCAATTGAATATGATTTTAATTTTGGATTTCTCATTTCGTTATCTAGTTCTTCTGTAACCATCACAACTGCTGTACTGAAGCAAGCTGATTGTTCTGTTTGATAGATATTATTTTAACTCCTGCATGGGCCTTATTCACATCCTTCATTAGGTGCCAGGTCTTTTTTTAATGCTCTGTTCAAGGCTGGCTTTCTTTTTTCTTTTAAATTTTCTTGATGGGGAGTCAGTTCATGGGTGGTTTCAGTGCTGGCCTGTGCTGCTCTGTTGTTGTTGCTTCTTCTAAGTTATCAGTTCTTTAGTTTGTATCAGCTTTTCCCTTTATACTTGCAATTTGTTGATATCTGAGTCCCTTCCACTAGTCGTCTAGTATAGTGGTCGCCGACCAGTGGGCCACAGCCCACTGGTGGTCCGCAAGAAAATGTTAGTCCGCAGAGAAATGTCACCCCCAGAGCACTCCCCAAAGCAATTAATCCAAGCTGTGCGGGAACACAAGGTTGCACCACCGACATGGCCCGCAGGAACCTTCCCCGCTCACTCATTCCTTAACTGGCAAACTTGCCTGCTAAGTTGCTGTTTTTCCTTTTTTTTTTTCTTCTGATCATGAGCTGTTCTGCTGTGCCGGGAGATTTAGATTAGCTAGGAAGCAGGAAATGGTTGGATTTCTTGCTTTCTAGCTAATCTTTAGATCTTCAGCTCTGCTTTTAAGCACAGCCGAACCTCCCTTAGGACTGAAAGTTCTATTCAGTTGCAGACTCAGATAGCTGATGGCAGAAACACAGATGTCTAAGTGAATCTGTGATTCTGTGTGCAACTCAATCTGCCTGTCTGCCTGATTTTGGGTAAAAGTTGCTCTTTTTTTTATAAATAGTCAATATTTACATGCATGGTGTGTAGTGAGTTAATTTTGTGAGTTTGCTTACTAGCAAATTTTTATGAATTTGTTTGCAAGCAAATTTTATGTGACAGACTCAGGTAATAGCAGAAATATAGATCTCTGAATCTGTGATTCTGTGAGCAACTCAATCTGCCTGCCTGTTTTGCCTGATTTTGGGTAAAAGTTGCTCTTTTTTATAAAAAAATAATAATAATTACATAAATATTTATAATATTTACATACAAGCCATGCCCAGCCAGTCACATGACCACCAAGCCACACCCACAAATTAGGCCATGCCCAAGAACCGGTTGTTAAGAAATTTGAATCCCACCCTTGGCTCTGTGTGTTTGTGTGGGGGTGGGGGGGTGGGGGTGTGTGTGTGTGAGAGAGAGAGAGAGAGAGAGAGAGAGAAAGGTTAGATCAGATCTCTCTCTCCCACCAACGTCAGTAAGCCACCGTCAGTCAAAATTCATATTAGTGGTCCCCGGGATTTAAAATTATGAGTTTGGTAGTCCCTGAGGTCCAAAAGGTTGGCAACCCCTGGTCTAGTATTATTTTGGGGTCTTCTATTTTCAGAATTTTTCTGAATCTCTTCCATCCCTGAATATTTTATTTCTGGTAATGAATCTCCTTTTGTCTGCTAATAGTTGTTCAGTGATACTTGATTCTGGATAAATTCTTTTCCAATGTTCAAACATTCTCTTTAAGTATCCCCACCCGCTTTGTTGGTTCCGATTTATAATAGCAGGCAATAATGGTGTAATTTTCAAACAGTATACTTTTGTCTGTGGTTGTTTTTTCCCCCCAGTAATCTTACAATAGTAGGCCTTGGTTGCTCAACCATAGCTCTTGAATCTTGTTGCCCACTTGTCGACATATGCTCGGGAACTTTGACATCTAACACAATACTTGTTGATCCAGACAATCCAGTTATAGGATTCTTTTTCTTTTTTCTCATCATGTTAAATGGATTAATGGATATACTTAGTTTTGGCTCTACCACTGAGGCCTATCTGGCATGGGTGACCTTCTGGTAGAATACAATACTGCGAAGATAGCTCTCAACCACATCAGAGCATGGCAGATCAAATCTCACCAGGCTCAAGATTGACTCAGCCTTCCATCCTTCCGAGGTCAGTAAAATGAGGACTCAGATTGTTGGGGGCAATAGGCTGCTTAGAGAGGGCTGTCAAGCACTGTGAAGCGCTATATAAGTCTAACAGCAGTTAATTATTACTTTGGTTTGTTGCACAATCAGCCAGATGTTTGGACTGATTGGTATTTTTATCCACCTATCAAATCCTTCCCCAGGATCTGGGGGTAGGCAGATGTTGTTTGATGGTATTAAAGGTATTGTTGCAGGGTGTTAGCTGTTCTGCGTAAAGCTGCAATTGACTGATGATAATTTTATCAGTGGTGATTATGGTGTTTTAAGTAGTGCTCCAGACGTTTTGGAATTGCATCTAAGGCACCTATTACTATTGAGATTATCTTTGCTTTGTTTTGCCAGACTTCTACTTCTATTTGCAGATTTTTGTGATTTTCTCCAGTTCTTTCTCTTCTCTTCTGCTGTCTCCAGGTATTGCCATGTCCACTGTTCAGACTTTCTTGTTTTTCCTATTGGCAGTTGTTAAGTCTGGAATGTTATGGGGCATTTGCTTGTCTGTTTGAATTGCAAAATCCCAGACCACTTTAGCTTCATTTTCTATGATTTTGTCTATTTTGTGGTCCCACAAGCAGCTGGTATTTCTTGCAGATATTCCAGTGTACTTATTGTTGCTGCTTTTTCAGGCCATAGTTTGTGATCATTCTGGTTATTTATATTTTCAGTTTGCAACAATGTGTAGTCAGTTTCCAGTTCTTTAGCTGGTGTTCTTCCCAAAAACCTAGGATATCATCGTGAATCCAAGTAGTGCGGCCTTTTGTAATTGACAGATGGAGATCTTTGTCAATGTGTGTATTTTCTAAGTGCAATCCAAGATTTTTTTGGTATGGCACCCAGTATACCAATAACCACTTGGACCACTCCTGCTAGTTTATGCCATAATCCTTCAATTTTGATTTTCAGATCTTAATACTTTATGATCTTCTCCAAATCTTTGTTTTCTATTGTACTGCCCATAGATATTGCCACATCATAATTTCTTCTTTTCAAACACAGTTAAAGCTGGTGTGTTATGAGACAAGACTTAACCAGTTCATATTTGGAAATTCCACAATATCTTTAACCTAAGCAATTTTGACTACTTTTTCAACTCTTTACTTTCCCACCAATTTTTCATTACTGGCACATGATAACTTTTACAGATGTCCCAGTGAATCATTTTGGCAGCTGTGTTACAGTTGTTTGTTTATAATTAGTTTGTGCTATCTTCTTGCACAAGCTGATCTACTGTTCTACCTCTTTCCACAATCTGCTCTTTGAATCATTTGATGATTTTTCAGTTCTGGCCTTGATTGCATTTGTTCAAATATCTTGCTTTTTCACAGCCAGAATAAAGGCTTCATTTTTTTTTAATGTTCCAGTTGTGAGGCCATTGCCAGTTTTTATCTTCATCCTTTTTCCCCTCCATCTTTTGTAGAAATTGACTATGTAGTGCTTTTCCTTGCCAGTATTCTGTTCGTGCTTTTATTACATTAGTTCAATATTCACTTTTTATTTCCTGCACGTTTTGTAGGTTCCAATTTTTAACTTGCATCAATGCTTATTCTTGGCTGTCTTTTACATAATCAGATAATGCACGCTTTTCATCTTTGATAGTTTGTTTGACCTGAAGTAAACTTCTGCTTCCATTTCTGTGGGGCAGAATCTACAATATCATTAGAAGGATGTAAAGCGTAGTGAATAGTCATCAGTTTTCTTGTTTTTTTGTACCAAACTATCCAGTTCAACTTGTGCCCACTTAATAATTCCAACTGTATCATATCACAGGAATAGCCAAAGTTTATTCCATGGTCATGGTCATGTTTCCACCACTCAATTATTATTATTCATGATGGATTGGAGTAAGTAAGACAATTGCTTTCATCTCTGTTGATGTTTGGATTTTCACACATGAAAATCTACATATAAGATGCCTTTAAGATATGAATCCAGTAAAGTGTAAAATATCCTTTTCTTGAAACATTATCAGGATACAATGGCACTGAAAAAAGTGACCTGTTGCAGCATCCCCATGGTCATATGATTAAAATTCAGCTGCTTGGGAACTGATTCACATTTATGACTGTCATAGTGTCCCGGGGTCATGTGATCCACTTTTGTGACCTTCTGACAAGCCAAGTCAGTGGGAAAACCAGATTCACTTAACAACTGTGTTACTAGCTTAACAACTGCAGTGATTCACTTAGCAACTGTGGCAAAATATTATAAAACGGAGCAAAATTCATTTAACAAATGCCTCACTTAGCAACATAAATTTTGGGTTCGATTGTGATCGTAAGTTGAGGACTACCTGTAATGTTTGAATCTTGGCTTTTGGAACGATGGGTGATAATAGTTCTACCCTTGGGTGTCTTTAAGCTAATTTTCTTTTCATGCTTTTTTTTAAAAAAAGATGTGAAGTTAGAATCTATTGACATTAATTTCAGTATCTATTGCTCTATTTTTTATCCTATTTGCTTTTTTGTGGCAACAAGATGCTTTGCTATTCCATGTCTGGGATGGTGCATCAGAGTTTGCTCTCGAGTATTCTTCCTTGTTGACTGTATGCCTTGTCTTTTCCCTCTCCCCCTAGTATTTTTCTTCATTAAGCATTGTTTACCATCATGCTTTTACTCTCCCTCGTTAACAGCTCAGACTGTGGGCTGTTGTCTCACCACATACACCCTTCTTCATCTTCAATCTGGAATGCCTGTTTTCTTTCATGGTCCTCGCATTGCTGCCCCCCTCCCCCCAGCTATGATTGTGGATGCAATCTTGTGTTGTTGGGCGGTGATATCTTTTTATTTGGTCTCTTATTATGATTTGATTAGAAATGCAGAGCTTTATTTCAGATCCTCTTTCCCTGGAAACAGTTTCACTGTGAAGAACAGATAAGCCTTTGAATGAGGGGGTGGAGGGGAGGCGGCTAAGTGTTAGCAGGCAGTATTCTGACATTCTGCTGTATTACTTAGTGTGGGAGGCAGATGGCTGATGATCAGGACCGTGCAGTAGTAAGGATGCTTTGAAAGAGGAGGGATTTGCTTTTGTGGTACACATCTCTTAAGTAGCGGGAATCCATCTTGTCACAGTGGGGGTATTAAGAGAGAAATAGTGCTTTGAAGTGAACATATGAGTGTTGGTCATCAGGAGGAATAAATGGCTATTCCTAAAAAGAATTCGTCTGTAGAATGACTCTGCTCTGTTTTGGGTCTCCCCCCCAATAATTTTATTGAAGATTATACTATAAAAGAAGGAATAGTTAGTTTACTTTATTGTCATTGCACCTCGTACAACAAAATCAAACACCATCTTCAGTGCACATCATGACCATGAAAATAAACACAAATACTCATCCTTCACACTCCACACATTGAATTTAAAACCCCCCAACACCGCACCAACACTGCACTATACAGTAGAATTCAACAGAGTTACTGCCCTGGGATAGAATAGGGGTGATGTGATAGCAGTGTTCCAATATCTAAGGGGTTGCCACAAAGAAGGGGGGGTGTCACCCTGTTCTCCAAAGCACCAGAAGGCAGGATAAGAAGCAATGGATGGAAATTAATCAAGGAGAGAAGCAACCTAGAACGAAGGAGAGATTTCCTAACAGTGAGAACAAATAACCAGTGGAACAACTTGCCTCCAGAAGTTGTGGATGCTCCATCACTGAAGGTTTTAAAGAAGAGATTAGATAACCATCTGTCTGAAATGGTATAAGGTTACCTACTTGAGCAACTTCAGCTTCAACCACAGCAATACAAGAGCACACAACACATACAAACTCAATGTAAACCACTTCAAACTTGATTGCAGAAAGTACGACTTCAGCCACAGAGTGGTCAATGCCTGGAATGCACTACCTGACTCTGTTGTTACATCCTCTAACCCCCACTCCTTTAACCTCAGACTAACCACTGTTGGCTTTGCCCCATTCCTAAGAGGCCTGTAAGGGGCGTGCATAAGTGCACAGTTGTGCCTACTGTCCCTATCCTATTATCCCCATTTATTTGTACCTATTTCCTCTATTCTTACTCATGTTTATACTTATACCTATTTTCTTGTAAGCGATTGACAAATCAAATAAATCAAATAAATAAAGGGTGTGGACTACTAGAAGACCTTCAAGGTCCCTTCCAACTCTGTTCTTATATTATACAAATAAAACTAATCGTCTACATAGTATAGAAACATATTATAGGAAAAGAAAGTTAAATGTAAAAAGTGCAGAAAGAAAGGAAAAGCAAAAAGTAAACCTTCCCCTTCATCTTGGGCAAATATAATCAGCATTAATCAATTATAACTATTTCTTAAAATAAAACCAAACACTTCTTCATCCCATACTCACCCCATTCTTTTACTAAGACAAGGCCTTCTCTCTCCCTCAACCCCAAAAGCTTCTGCGCTTAACCTTTTGTTTCTCGACCAGAAAAGTCTTGTTAGATTCTTTTTTAGGAATCTATTAAAAAAAAACACCCTAAATTACTAAACATTTTGTTTTATCGAACTTGAGACCTGATGGAATACAGGTAACAAAACGAGCAAAATAATTTCTAGTAGGGAATATATGTAGCATATGTGTCCCAGGATAATGATGCGAAATCGAATTTGGATGAGGAGATCCAAACTCATTGGTAGCCTCACATTGCAGTGAACAAGGACGCACATTTAATTTTGCAGCAACTAAGATCATTGGCCATGCAGGTACAAAGATAACCATGCAGGTACAAATGATTGAAGCCTGGGAAACGATGGGCCCCTTGGAAGTTAACAGGAGTTAATTACTACCAGCCTATCAAATACTTAGGAGCCGAGAGCTTGACAGCACAAGGAAATGACAGCCAATCACCAGCCATCAACACACCAATCAGCCAGTAGGAAGGCGCCACATAAATATGACTCACAGAACAGCCCAAAGCACGTATTCCAGAAGAAGGAAGTTCCCTGAAGATGGGCTCCAACATGAGTCCAAAAGCTCAGAAGAGTAAATTTCCGGTCCCCATGACTGACCTAAATTCAATTTCACAATATAGGTCGTCTTCGACTTACGATTGGTCGCTTAGGGACTGTTTGAAGTTACAACATAAAGGGTGTTTTATTGTCTGTAAAGAATTTCCAACTTTCACAAAATTTCACATACTCATGCGGCCACCAGATTGCGATCACTTGACAGTCCATTTGCACTTAGCTGCTGGGGTTTCGCAATGGTTCAGGAGAACCCTCAAATCCCACTCCTGGCTGGCCCCACCAACCCCTCTCCTCCCAGGAGTCCCCACATGGCCTGTTTTGGATGCAGTTAAGTGCAGGGAACATGTGGAGCCTTGGGGAGGGTGAAAAACGAGCCTTCTGGAAGTTTGGAAAGGCCGGAAATGGGCCTGTTTCTGGCTTCCAAAGAGCCTCCGGAGCCCGAAGAGGGCAAAAACGTCCCCCCTGCTGTGGTGCAGGAGGCCAACTAGGCCATACCCACCATGACCATGCCCACCCAGAAACCGGGCAGATAACCCTTTGCTAAAGTTTTTGAAGTCCACCCCTGCTTACAACTGGCTACGAAGTGTCTTGTGATCATGTGACTGCCCTTGGCAATCTTTCCTGCCGGCTTCCCCAGAAAGTCAATGCTTTACACTAGGATTTCGGCAGTCCACATGCCTTAGTTTACTACTGCCTCTCTGCCAAACCTCCAATTGCGTCCCTCCTTAGGATAGTGGAGAATTTGCTGGAATAAGTTTTCAAAAGAGCCTTGGCTCCCAGCAAAGAAACAATTGGGTACAGCACGTTGCCTGGGTGGAAGGAAAGACAAGGCATAGCAGAAGAGACCCCTCCTCCCTTCACACACACACCCCGCTTTTTTTTCTTGCTCTTCTTGCTATTTTGTTTGTTTGTTTGTTTAATATGCTGCTCATCTTGCAGTTTGAGGTGACCTGGAAACTTACCCATCCTTGAGTTGCAACAGTTAATTTAGTATCCGTTCAAAGTTACAACGGCCCTGAAAAGGGTGACTTATGACTGTTTTTCACACTTACGACTGTTGCAGAATCCCCATGGTCCCATAATCAAAATTCAGATGCTTGGCAATGGATTCATATTTATGACGGTTGCAGTGTCCTGGGGTCACGTTATCAAGCTTTTGCAACCTTCTTACAAGCAAAGTCAATGGGGAAGCCAAATTCACTTAACAGACATGTTATCAACTTAACAATTGCAATGATTGATTTAATAATTGTGGCAGGGAAAGTCGTAAAATGGGGGCAAAACTCACTTGAACAAATGTTTCACCTAGCAACATAAATTTGGGGCTCAATTGTGGTTGTAAAGCGAGGACTACCTGTACTGTAGATGCACATGCACACACCGTCTGAATGCCCCCACCCCCTGTGCCAAGCCAAGTCTCTCTCTCAGCTCCTTCCATCCTTGTCATCTCTCTTCCATACCTTCCTAGGCAGCCACCATAACAGAAAGAGGATGGGCAAGTTTGAGAGGGAGCAAGAAGAGCAGAAAAAAGTGGAGGAGGAAGGAGGGAGACTAGCCAGAGGGCGAAGAGAAAAAGACAGGGGGGAAGAAAAGGAAGAGGGAGGGAGTATGCTTAGTTGCTCTTTTCCTTATGTGCTCTCTCCCCCCACTCAACTGTACCTTTCCAGCTGTCCAGGTCAGAGGCACACATGCTGTTCCTCAGGGAGAATGGAGGAGGTAGCACCATGCAGCAGCGGCCACCAGGCCCCAACTATTTCTTGGCTAGGGGTCAAAGATTCTTTTACAAAGTTGTTCAAGCCAATTCCAGTTGCTTCTAAGCAGTCCTGCCTATGAAGGTTTAGCGTGCTTGGATTTTGGCAAACAGGATTTTCAGCACCAGAGACAGTGGTAGGTAAAGCATGTAGGAGAGTGGATGAGGCCCTGGGAGGCTTCCTACAGGCGGTATGTGAGTGTCTGCCCCCACCCTCTGAGGCACCTTGTACTCCTTACCTGCCTCTGCTTAATGACCCATGAGATCCCTCAATGACTGCAACCAGCAGTGCCAGGATTGTGATCACTGAGAGAATCGGTCACGTGTCATCTTGCTTAATGACTGCTTCACTCACTGACCAAGATTCCAGTCCCAGTTGTGATTGTATGTCAAGGACTACCTGCATCTCCATGCTGGTAGGGTGCTGAGATTAATTTATAAAAGTGTGTCATGTAGTCTTACCCTATTTAATAGCTTACACAACTTTCAGAGGAAATTAATAGAAGAAAGGCTTATCAGTTTAGACTAAATGCCATTGTCAGAATTACCCTGGTTATCTTTGCAAATTGATGAATAATAAAACAATTTAAATCAGACACACACACACACACACACACACACACACCAGTCTAACTACAGTATATGGCTTTATGCCAGATTTACTATTGGCACTACTTTCTCTGCCTTGTATTTTCTGCATATTTTCTTTTTTATTTGTTGAGGGAATGTCTTTAAGTTATTCTATATCAGATCTTTGTTGAAGACAGAGGTGGGTATTCAGCAGGTTCTGACCAGCTCTGGAGAACCGATAGTGGGAATTTAGAGTAGTTCAGAGAACCAGCAAATACCACCTCTGATTGGCCCTGCCCCCATCTATCCTCTGCCTCTCGAGTCCCAGCTAATCGGCTAGGTCTTGTTTTGTTGCCCTGCACAGGAGAATGGAGCTGGAAAGCAGGTTAGTGGGGTGGGGAGAGAATGGGAAGAAAGAAAACAAGGTCAAGTATGTACAGTTAGGAACTTGTGAACTGGATAGTTCTGTTTTCCTTTTTTGATAGTTTTACTCCTTTCATCTTCACTCTAAATTTTTTTAGCGCCTTTCCCCATTGCAAACAAAATATAATCTATATGACTAATAGAGCAAAGGAGGCCCTAATATTGGGTAGATTAAATCAGATGAAAATAAAATGCCTATGCTTGATAAATAGTATCTGAGTGTGAAAAACATTTGAAAAATGGCCAAATAGATTCTATCTACATTTTGAAAAGTGCCTTTAATTCAGTACATCTGGTGTGGCTTTACTTCTATTTAGAGTGTTAACTGTACACTAATGTGCTTACATTCAGAATATTTTATTTCCTGCAGTATGTAAGGAAACTTAAGAATTGTGACCAAAGATATTGCTGTGTTAGCAGAATGAATTCTTATTGCAGGAAATTCAACACTGAATGCAGCTTAACAGAGCAAAACGTCCATTCTTTGTGGGGAATAAAGCCTTTTTCCACTTACTTTTTATTATCAGAACTCCCTACCACCACCAGTAGATAAATATGAGGAAAATCCTATTGTCACAGTTAATTGATAAAACAATTAGGCTGCAGCATAGTTCATGCTTAAATTCTGCTTAATTATTATTTTAAAGAAATGCAAGAAAAATAGAAAACAACTTTATCTGTTATATATTATCCTGCTGATTATAATATATCAGAGGTAAGCAAATGTTTTTGGCTGGGGCACATCTGGAGTTTTGAAAACGTGAAGAATACAATCATACGGGAGACTTCCCAAATCACAAGATGGCTGCCTTAAAGGGCTCTAGCGTCATACAAAATGCTTGGTAACCAGAAGCTGAGTAGTTCTTTATGATTACTAAATACATTCCTGCAAATAAATATGTTGGTGAAAGATGGTGCTTTGATCCATTTATCCCAGTTTTCTGTTTAATTTCATTTAATTCTGATAATTCTTAAAATGGTGCTGGGAAACCTACTGAATACCAAGTAAGTTTTTTGAAGACACAAACTTCCCTGCAGTGTAAAATAAAACGTGACTTGTTTGTCAATTTGTTTAATAAGAGCTGATTCTTAATGTTCTATTTTTTCAATTTCTGCTGAATCCAAGCATGTTAAAAGACGTTTCTGTCCATGTGGATCTTTCTGATAGCCTGTTCAGATAATTTTACAAATTTGATTGAGGAAATATTGAGAATCAGGTGGTTGTTAACAAATCTTGCTTTCCCCATTGACTTTGTTGGAAGTCAGTTGAAAAGGTTACAAATTGTGATCATGTGATCCCAGATAGTGCAACTGACATAAATATATGCCAGTTGCCAAGTGTTTGAATTTTGACCACATGACCATGGGGATGCTGCAACGATCATCAATGTGAAAATTGATCATGTCCCTTTTTTCAATATTATAACTTTGAATGATCATTAAATGAATGGTTGCAAGTCAAGATTATCTGCAGTCAGTTGTTAATCTAAATCAAAACCAGAAGTTGTTAAATTACCTAAAATGGCTGAATTCATAAATAAACAAATCAAAGTTTCTTTTCTAACTTGTTTAGCAAACTCATCTTTTCTTCATACATAACAGCAAACCAGGAATTTGCAAAAATGAAAGTTTTTGATTTATTCATCTAGTTAAATGGGAAAAGGGAACTGTTTCCATGTGGCCATTTGTGCAGGCTCAATCATGCATATAATATCAAATATTGGTTTATTATTGTGAATTGGGCCACAATGGTGTTTTTTTAAAAATGTATTGGTTAAATGATTAATTGAAGGAGTTCATGAATGTATTGCAAGTGAACTCCACTGATGTTCCTATGTTGTATTAAATGTTCTGATGAAGGGATGGGGAACCTATAATTTTCCTAATTCTTGCTTAGCTATATGGGAACAAACAAAATAACCAGAAGACACATAATTCAAATGACCCAAAGGTGCTTTTTCAACAGGCAACTGGTCTTTCTTGTTTTTCTTTGAAGTTTCACTTCTCATCCAAGAAGCTTCTTCAGCTCTGACTGGATTGTGGGGAACGGAAAGATTTACAGGTCGTCATCGACTTATGACAATTCATTTAGTGACCATTTGAAGTTATAATGGCATTGAATAAAGTGACTTTATGACCGTTTTTCACACTTATAATCATTGCAGCATCCTCATGATCACATGGTTTAGATTTGGATGCTTGACAACTGGTTCATATTTATGACAGTTGCAGTATCCCAGTGTCATGTTTTTGCAATTTGACAAAGTCAATGAGGAAGTCAGATTCACTTAACAACTGTGTTACTTAACAACTGCAGTGACTCACTTAACAAACATGATAAGAAAATTTGGAAAATGGGGCAAAACTCACAGAACAAATTTCTCATTTAGCAACCTAAATTTGGGCTCAATTGTGATCGTAAGTCGAGGACTACCTGTATATTCCTTGCAGACAGCTGGTTACTTGAATTCTTTTAGAGAGTCATCGAGGCCACTTGGAGGTTTATCTGTGTGACCTGGATGAATGAGAATCTCCACAGACATAATTCAAATCACATAAACAACTAAACTTTGGATAGCAAGGTGAAGGAATGAGGTTATAAGTGATGTTTTCTTCCACCTTTCCCAATCTAGGAACAAGAAGGGAAAGTACAATCCTGATAATGAATAATTAACAAGATGGTGTTGTCAAAAAAAGTGTTAATTCCTTAACCATGGTCTGCATTACTAGCACTTATAAGAAAGAATTCATAAGAAAGGAAGGGTTGCATCCAACAGAGGCAAAGTAAAAGGTACAGTTAGTCCTCATCTTATGACCTCAATTGAGCCCAAAATTTCTGTTGTTAAGTGAGTTTTGCCCCATTTTACGACCTTTCTTGCCACAGTTGTAAAGCGAATCATTGCAGTTGTTATGTCAGTAACACGGTTGTTAAGTGAATCTGGCTTCTCTGTTGACTTTGCTTGTCAGAAAGTCACAAAAAGGTGATCACATGACCCCGGGATACTGCAACCATCCTAAACACATGCCAGTTACCAGGCACCCTAATTTTAATCACATGACCATGGTGATGCCTCAACAGTCGTAGGTGTGAAAAATGGTCATGAGTCCCTTTTTTCAACACTGTTGTAACTTCAGACGGTCACTAAATGAACTGTTGTAAGTTGAAGACTGCCTGTATTGTGCTGCGATCCTTTTGAAGGGAGTTTTAAACTAAATTGGAAAGGGCAAGAAGACAGAGATGGGCTGGGACAAAGGCTCTGGGCCCATCTGAATCCCAGATGCCTTCCAGAGAGGCTGCTTCATCCACAGCAGTCAGCTCATGGACCAGGGTGGTGGAGTATCCTGCCCACCCTTTTAATTCCCTCAGCCTTGCCATGCATTTTTCCCCCTACTCTATTATCCTCCTGCCTCACAGTCCAAATTAGGTGTGCTGATCATTGCTTCCGAGGGAGCAATCAGTCTTTATTTGGTGCGGAATTGATTGATTCTTCTGGCAGACCTTGGTGCTTGCAGTAACTGTCTCCATATCCATAATTTGAAGGTTTCCGTTTCATTCATTCTCTGTCCAGCTTTCTTAGCCATCCATTGCCATTGGAAAGATCAGTGCTTTAACTATCCTGATCTTTGTT
Organism: Notechis scutatus; assembly: GCF_049901735.1. Lineage (NCBI taxonomy): Eukaryota > Metazoa > Chordata > Lepidosauria > Squamata > Elapidae > Notechis > Notechis scutatus. The sequence goes on along the minus strand of NC_142009.1, from coordinate 330,000,523 downwards.
GTCATAGAAATAGCCTTATCTTTTGTGATCTTGCATAAGATTGTCTTTATTTCCTCCCTCAGATTAATCTCTGCTTTGCTTCATGGCCCTCTTCACCTGTTTTGAGTCCAAGAAAATAAAACTACCCACACCTTCGCTTTTTAATCCACCTGAAAATTCATTAAATATGCTAATTGTATTGTAACTGTCTTGATGTTTAACCTTAACCCGGATCCTTCTACTTTCCATTTTTGTTTTCGTGAAATCATGCAAGTTTTCTTTACCTTTCCCCAATAAATAGGCATCATTTACTTATCTCAGCTTGTTAGTGTTTTCAGACCCCTGTTTGATTCCAAAGGTCATCTTTTCTAATCCTAACATTCTTATATTTGCTGTGTGAGTTAAAAAGATATGGCAATCATATGGATCTTTCTCTTACAGATAGTACTCATTTAATGACCAATTACTTAGCAACTGTTCAAAATCATGACGGACCTATCAAAAGCCACTTATGACTGTGTTCCAGAGATCCAATGGCTGCACACACTCCTATAATCACATGACTGCATTTCAGGTGTTTGACAACCATCTCACTTTTATGGCTTTTTGCAGTTCCATAGTCATGTGACCATGATTGTGGTGGTGTCTAGCCAAACATGTCCATAGGAGTAATTTAACAGCTACCACATTCACTTAATGACCACTACAAAAAAGTCATAAAATCAGGGGTGGTCATGTGGGTGCCCTGACTTATGACTGTCATCATAATTTAATTAAGTGAGTTTTGTCCCATTTTACGATGTTTCATACATTTATTAAGTGAATCACTGCAGTTGTTAAATTAGTAACGCTGTTGTTAAGTGAATCTGGTTTCCCCATTGACTTTGCTCGTCAGGTCGCAGAAGATGATCAGTTGACCCTGGGACACTGTAACCGTCAGAAATGTGAGTCAGTTGTCAAACATCTGAATGTACATCACGTGGCCATGGGGATGATGCAATGGTCTCAAGTGTGAAAAATGGTCATGTCACTTTTTTCAGTGCCGTTTTAACTTTGAATAGTCACTAAGTGAACTGTTGTAAATTGAGGAGTACCTGTAGTTGAGAAAGCCAAAGAATGCATCCAAAATGTTGTGGCCCACTGGCAGCTGGCGGAGCTGGCAGCAGATTCGGACAGTAGTGAGGAGGTTGGGAAGGAACCTGGGCCAGTCCTGGAGGCTGAGGAAGGCTCGGACGAGGGATCTGCGTCAGAGGCAGAGAAGGGGCCAGGGCAGGCTGGCAGTCATCAGCTGCCTTCGGGCTCGGACAGCAGTGAGGCGGGGGAGCAGCTGGAACCGGTTCCCAGCCTGCACATGCGCAGAGCTGCCAAAAGGAAGGAACAATTAAGAACTCAGGGTCAACATGGGAGTAAGGCCACAGGTGGACAATGAATGGCCCCTCCCATCAGGATTAAAAGAGGAACAAAAGGGGAACTAGTTCGTTTGTTCCAGCTTTGTGAAGATTTGTCTGTATAACCCAGCCCTTCCCTGTCAGCACTGCGTGTGGAAATATTTACTGGGCAGCTTTCCAGGATAGATAAGGTCTGAGCTAATTAGTATACCCTTGCAAGACTGCTTGCCAACCTGTTGGCTGAATGTGAATGCACTAAATTCACATTAATTTAATAAAAGAGGTTTTGACGGGACTAAGAGTTGGCTTAGTGCTTTTTGGGGAAGCCTAGGACAGAACACAAAACAAGTCAGTATGTGCTTCAATTTTAGAAAGGCCTTAAATTGTGTCAGAGTTGTCAAAGTGTGCAATGTGCTTACAAAAAGACATCTCATTCTTGTGCAGTATCTTTGCACAGTCAGGAAACCACAGAATGGACAGAACAATTCAAAACAGAGTGGCTTCAAGTTGGCCAAGGAGTGAGACAAGCATGCATCATCTCCCCTTATTTATTCAGCTTATGTGATATATGGTTTTAAAATTAGAGAAGGAACCATCAATAACACTCTGCTGATGACATTATGGAGATAGCTGAAAGTGCAAATGAACTGCAAGCTGTGGTAATGACAGTCGGCAAGCAGAGGGGGAAATGGGACTAAGATTAAATATAAATAACACCCAACTAATGACAGCAAATACAGCAAGCAGTCTTAGAATTGACAATAAAGATGTTGAAGGGGTGAAGAGCTTATGCCTTTTAGGAGAAGTGAAGCATCTTCAAAGAAAAACAAAGGAAGTCCAGGTGCCTCTTGGGACAACCATGACCTGGATGGCTGAGAATGTCCATAGACATTTTTAATACTAGAAGGGGGAAAGGGAAGAAGGTATGATAAGCAACAAGGTAGATGGATTCAATTACAGTGACAGTGGACGCACCATTGGAAGACCTGAAGTACAGGTAGAGGCAGATCATGCTGGAAAAAAATCTGTGTATTTTTTAGTTTAGGTTACTTTATTGTCATTGCACCTCGTACAACAAAATCAAACACCATCTTCAGTGCACATCATGACCATGACCATGAAACTAAACACAAACACACATCCTTCACCCTCCACACATTGAACTGAAACCCCCCGACACCGCACCAATACTGCACTATACAGCAGAATTCAAAAGAGCTACTGCCCTGGAATAGAAGCTGTTTTTCAGCCTATTTGTGCTTGTTTTTGATATTCTGTACCGTCTGCCAGATGGTAATAGTTCAGAAAAAAAGAGTTCCCAGGATGAGATGGATCTTTGAGAATATTTTGAACTTTCGTAAGGCAGCAGGAGCTATAAAGCTCTTCCAAAGAGGGGAGAAGGCAACCAATGATCTTCTGGGCAATGACGTCAACCCTCTGGAGTGCTTTCCTATCTGCCATTGTGCAATTGGCAAACCATACAGAGGTACAGTAAGTTAAGATACTCTCTATGGTGCAGCGGTAGAAAGTCACCAGCAGTTTTTCGTTCAGTTGCTGTTTTCTGAGAAGTCTCAGGTAGTATAATCTCTGCTGGGCCCTTTTAACCAGGGCTGCAATGTGAGCACCCCAGGTCAGGTCCTCTTTTAGGGTAACACCCAGAAACTTAAAACTGGCCATTTGTTCCACTCGGTCTCCATTGATAAGCAAGGGCTGGATGTCTGATCTGTTCTTTCTCTAGTCCACTATAAGCTCCTTGGTCTTATTAGTGTTGAGGACCAAGTTATTGTCTCCACACCATGAAAGCAACCGGTCCACCTTATCTCGGTAGGCAGACTCATCCCCCCACAGAGATGAGTCCCACCACTGTTGCATCATCTGCAAATTTAGCAATAGTATTACTAGTGTGAGTGGGAATGCAGTCATGCACATAAAGGGTATAGAGTAAGGGACTCAACACGCAACCCTGTGGTGTACCAGTGTTAAGAATAAGGGCTGAAGAGGTATGATTACCTAATCTGACCCTCTGTGAGCAGCCAGACAGGAAATCCATAATCCAAAAGCAGATTGAATAAGAAAGTCCAAGGTCCAGAAGTTTAGACACTAGTCTATGTGGAAGAATTGTGTTAAATGCAGAACTAAAATCTACAAAAAGCATCCTCACAAAGCCCTCCCGCTGTTCTAGATGAGTCAGAGTAGTGTGAAGAGTGATGGCTATAGCGTCCTCTGTAGATCTATTTCTTCTGTATGCAAACTCGTGTTTATCAAATGTATGCGGAAGACCAGAAATGATGTGTCGGCAGACCAGTTTCTCAAAGTACTTCATGATGATAGGAGTGAGTGCCACTGGTCTGTAATTGTTGAGGTTATTGGTAGGGAACTTCTTCGGCAGCGGAACAATGGTGGAAGCCTTCAAACAAGATGGAATAGTGGACTGGGATAAAGACCGATTGAAGATCCTGGTAAAGACTCCAGCCAACTGATCAGCACAGTCTTTAAGCACTCGGCCAGAGATACAGGACCGGCAGCCTTTCTCGGGTCCACAGCTCTCAGAATGTTCCTCACCTCCTGTTCCTCCACAATGGGGTGGGGGCTACATTTGGCTGGTGGTCATATTTTAGCTGTCTCTGATGTCTTCACTAAGAATTGATACTGGCTTGATGTCACATAATCAAATCACTTATATTATCTTGTTCTCTGCATTACTGTATTCTTTTTTGTCTGATTATCCCTTTTTCTTTTCTAAGCTTGCCTGTTCATTTAGCACTTTTTCTCAATCTGCCCTTTTTAATTTTCTAAATTGAATAGATCACACTTATCTATCTCCTGGTTTGGCTTTGAGTTTAATGTTTTAAATCTAGTGCTTAGAGTTTCAGTTTGTGTTGCTTAAAGTAGCTATTACTAATAAACAGAATTTACATCACAGAATTCAAACTATGCCCTATATTATTGCCATTCCCAATCCTTCTGTTATTCGAAGTCCCTTTGTGTATCCAGTTTAAGCTTCCTGATCACCTATTAGTAGTAATGCAAGTTTTTTTTTAAAAGCACTGTTTATTTGGCCACTTTGGTATAGTGGTTAAGGGGCCAGGCTAGAAACCGGTAGAATTGCGTTCCAGGCTCACCTTAGGCACAAAGCCAGCTGGGTGACTTTGGGCCATTCACACTCTCAACCCTGAGAAAGAGGCAGTGGCAAACCACTTTCAAGATCTTGCCAAGAAAATTGCAGAATTTTGTCCAGACATCAAAAACTAAACTCAAAGGCACACAAGGCACAATATTTAGCACCTGTTGAAATTTACCATAGAATTCCAGTGTCTTCCACTGACAGTAATTCACTAACCTAGTAATTCATTTGCTTATGCAATATTGATGATCATTAAATGTAATAAATATAATCCTGTCATTTATTGGGTTCACAAAGCACCTGTTTAGCAATGCCTTTTGAACAACAGCAATAGCAATAGCACTTAGACTTATATACCGTCTCATAGTGCTTTGTAGCAGTCTCTGGGCAGTTTACAATGTCAGCTTACTGCCCTCAACAATCTGGGTCCCCATTTTACCGACCATGGAAGGATGGAAGACTGAGTCAACCTTGAGTCCCGTCAGGATCAAAACTCCAGGCTGTGGGCAGAGTTTGACTGCAATACTGCATTCTAATCATTGCACCACCAGGGCTCCTTTTTAAAGTCTCCCTGACATTTTGTTCTTTTGTAGGATGTCATAACCTGAATCCTCATGCCATTAATAAATATTAGAAGGCAGATTTGGAAGGGACCTTGGAAATCAACTCTCTTGCCTCGTGTAGTTTTTTTTTTAAAACAACCCTTTAATCTCTTTTATTTGGGGTGGAGTTGGGGCGACTGAATGGAGCTGAGCATTTACTGGCCGGATGCCCTTCCTGACACCTACGTGGAGTTCGCAGCAGGTATTTTCTCTTTGGACCCTCTAGAGACACATCTGCAGCTATGTAGGATTGAACACTCAACCTTCTGGGTAGGAGGCAAGCATCTTCACCTCGAGGCCACCACTCCACTCACTCTTGCCCCATGTAATCATCCACAATTACAATATCCCTGAAAATGACCCTCCAGCCTCTCTTTGAATCTTTCCAGTGAAAGAGAGTCCCCCACGTTCTGAAGCACTCTATTCAATTGTTGGACAACTCTTTAACACTATCAAACTTTGCCTAATGTCCAGCCAATGTATTTCCTTGTAATTTAAACCTATGTGTTTCTTGTTCTGCTTCTAAAATCCTTCTGAACAATATTGATCTCACTTTTGCATGACAGCCCATCTGACTCATGAAGACAGTTACCATGAGTCAGTTACCATGCTTCCCCTCAATCTTCTCTTCTCCAGGCTAAACATATTCAATACCAACTGTTGTGATAATGTTTTTCCTTCAGGGTCACTTGTCATTTTGATTTACCTACCTAAAATGTGGTGTCCAGAATTCAATGCAGTATTCCACGCAGGGTCTGGCCATCACGGAATAGAAAGGAACAACTCTTCCTTTGGTTTTCTTGCCCCTGGATGTCTCTTGATAATACTCTCAATAAACTTTTTTGTGTGGTTGAATCAAATACATGTAGTCCTTGATTTATGACCACAATTGAGCCCAAACTTTCTGTTGCTAAGTGAGACAGCTGTTAAGTGAGTTTTGCCCCATTTTACGACCTTTTTGCCACAGTTGTTGAGTGAATCACTGCAATTATTAAATTAATAACATGATTCTTAAGTGAATCTTAAGAATCTTTCCCATTGATTTTGCTTATCAGAAGGTGGTAAAAGTTGATTACATGACTCTGGGACATTGTAACCATTGTAAATATGAACCAGTTGCCAAGCATCTGAATTTTGATCACGTGACCATGGGGATGCTGCAGCTGTTGCAAGTGTGAAAAATGGTCCTAACTTACTTTTTTCAGCGCCGTTGTAACTTTGAACAGTCGTTAAATGAACTATTGTAAGTCAGGATCTACTTGTATTGCTTCATATTACAATCCACCAAAATACCCGGAATCTTTTCCCGTGAACTGTTGCTCAAAATGGTCTTTCCATCCTATACTCAAGACTTTACCCTACTGAAATACATCTCACAGGTTGCTGCCCATAGTTCCAGCTGTGCAAAAGGGATATTGTGCCCACCATCCAAAATTTTGGAGCGCAAAACTTAAAAATTGGAATGAGGAGAGAGCTCTGCAGGTAGTACCAAATAGATGATTTGCTGGTGTGAAAAGTTTCCTATTTATATATTGCTGGTGTTAGTGATCTAATTTGCCCTGTTCTACCTGGAAAACCGTGTGAAACATTTGCTGCCTGATTGTGGCTCTCACTCTTAGTAAGGAAAACTGTACCTAAGCACCCACCCTGGCATCACTAACTCTGGATTCTCACTTTCCAGGAAGAGCAAAAATTGTCAAGAAGGATCATAGCAACCTACTTCCTTAGGATTAACAGGGTCAAATCCTCCTAGGTGTATTTGAGCACAACTGTGTCTCAATCCACTCTGTAGGACCTGCATGGCTTGAAGTGGAGCTCTGTGAATCCAAGCAACTTTATCCACCAAGTGCCAAGCAGCAGTCCTAAATGATTGCTGATGATCAATTCTACATGTAGGGTTTCATGCTCACCTATCGGCGTGGTAGTGCCCTGACAGCCTCCAAAGTCTCCTAGACAACCATAATTACTCCCTTGCCCATCTTCTGGAAGGGTCTATGACAAATAGCCGTAGCCAACTCACTGCAACTAACTTGCCACGGCCAACTTGCTGCGGGACAATTTGCCACGGCCAACTTGCCACGAGACAAGAGTTACACTAATATAGAACAAACAGTCAAATAGAATCGTTAAAAAAAGGATACCAGGGGAGGGACGAAATAAAATGGGAATGACAAAAATTAAAATAATTTTTAAATTATTTTAAAAAATTAAATTGTTGAATTGTCCCACAGCAAGTTAAGCATGTTGAGTTGTCCCTTGCGAATTAGCCATGGCAAGTTGGCCTTGGTGAGTTGTCTGAGGCAAGTTGTCCTATTCTGCTCCAGGAATTGTAGCTGGCACAATACTAGGATGTCCAGATGGTCACTCCCTCTTTGCCCAACTGGGTGTCAAGTAATGTATGCCAAGCCAGCCCTCTCATCTTTAAGTCATGGATATGGTGAGCCTTGTTCGAGACGGATGGAAATGATCCATAAGGACCTATTTTAAAGTTCATTTAAATAAGACCTTATTTGGAACACTGTGTATATTTTTAGTCACCACAGTACAAAAGATGTTGAAATTCTAGAAAGGATGCAGAGAAGAGCAACAAAGATGATTACTGGACTAGAGGCCACTAAAATTTATAAAAACGGTTGCTGAAAGTGGGTATATCTAGTCTAACAAAGAGATGGATTCAGGGATGATATAATAGCAGTCTTCCAATATTTGAAGGGCTCTACAGAGAAGAGGGATCAACCTACTTTCTGAGGCACCTGAGGTCAAGAAAAGAAGTAATGGATGGAAACTTACTAAGGAGGGATGCAACCTTGAACTAAGGAAAAATGTCCTAACAGTGGGAATCAGTGAAATTGGCATCATAGATTGTGGGTGCTGTATCACTGGAGGTTTTTAAGAAGAGATTGGACAGCCATTTATCTGGTGTGGTATAGGGTCTCCTGCTTGAGCAAGAAGCAGGAAACCCTCCAAGGACCTTTCTAACTCTGCTTTTCTGTATTTTTCCCAGTGTTGACATTAGCTAACAGGTTTACAGTTCCCGAAAGCCAGCTTTTCTTTCTTGTTGGAAATGGGGGAGGGAACGTATAAATCATCTCCAGCCTTGCACCTCAAGAGATTATCCAACATGAAGTAAATGGAATAATGTCAACAAACTCCTTTGGGCTGTTTCCAGGCAGACCTTTTATTGTATAGCATTCATTATGGTAATTTCCTAGGGCTTCCAGATGACATTTTTATCCTATTTTCTTAATTAGGATAATCCATTTAGGTTGAATGGCATGGCACAGAAGAGCAGATCTCTGAATGTGTGCAGATGATTGTTTATGCTTTGTGTTTCTAAATTACAGAGCTTTTGGCATCAGTGACAATAATTCCCCTCTCCCTATCATTTACCTGAGTTCCATAGGCATTTCATACGCCCTTTGCATTTTAATTTTTTATCCTGACTCTTCAGAATTCTACAATTGCCTTACTAGCTTAGCTCTGTGCCACGTTTTTCTTTATCTTTTCACCTTTGTGATAGATGTAAATAATAATAGGTGATATACCTGCAAACTAGCAGAATCCCTTTTTTAAAAAAAACAAACCCAATATGATTATAAGATCACTTCAGTTCCATGGAGGTGAATGTGAAAATAAGTCATCATTATTCTGTCAGGAAATAATCTAAGCCATTGCTCCTTAAGGCAGTTCATTAATCTACCTTAGCTAGCCTTGTGATTCTGTTATTAAAGCTTTCATTTCAAACGGCAGCTTCTTTTCAATCTTATAAACACAGAATAACCAAACTATGATAAATGAACTCAGAATTCAGAAGGAGGAGCTGGCGTCGCGACATCCGTTTCTGTTTGCTGGAAAGCAAGAAAGATTTAGGGAATTGCTTCTTGAAAGAAGAGATTGCAAAAGCTGGTAACTAGCTCAATAATGTGTTCCTAATACAGATAGCTGGATAGGAAGTTGAAATAATAACAAACCTTTATATTCCCAGCTTTCCAAATTCAAAGAGGTGATTATATCCGTGAAATAAAGAGACATCTGTCCTTGGATAAAGAGTATGAGAGACCTATATAGATATACTCCTTGACTTACGACCACAATTGACCCCAACATTTCTGTTGTTAAGTGAGACATTTATTAAGTGAGTTTTGTCCCTATTTACGAGCTTTGTTGCCACCATTGTTAAGTGAATCATTGCAGTTGTTAAGTTAGCCACAAGGTTGTTAAGTGAATCTGGCTTCCCCATTGACTTTGCTTGTCAGAAAGTCGCAAAAGGGGATGACACAACCCTAGGACACTGCAGACGTCATAAATATGAGTCAGTTACCAAGCATCTGAATTTTGATTACGTGATTGTGGGGATGCTGCAATGGTCATAAGTGTGAAAAATAGTTGCAAGTCACTTTTTTCAGTGTCCTTGTAACTTTGGACGGTCACTAAATGAACTTGTAAGTCGAGGACTACCTGTACTAGTGTTTCTCAACCAGCCGGCTGGGGTATTCTAGGAGTTGAAGTCCACAGATCTTAAAGTTGTCAAGGTTGAAAAACACTGTATAGAATATTAACATACAAGATATCACAACAAAAAGGCATCTTGCCACTGAGGGTTTTCACCCACATTTTCATCCTCCCTGCTTTAGGTAGCTTGCTTAGGTTTTTCCTTGACTTTTTGTTTTTTTTGCACCTTGGACTCCATCTTCATATTTCTGTTTTGTAAGAGAGGGAAACGAAAGGTAAGGTAAATCTTTGCCAGGAGGAAGTTCTGTATAGCTACAATTTGTGTGTCACGTTGGGTGAAGAACAAAGGGTATGTATATTTGTATACGTACAAACTGTATGAAAAGAAATTTAAGTAATGTGCAATTATGGTATAGGTTGCAAAACCTCATGTACGTTTGCTGGCCGAGTCAAAGTTTGCTGGATTCCACATTACCCTGATTGCTAATTCACTTCAGGAGTAGAAAGTAGCTGCCCACTCTGGCTGCTTCTTCCTCGATATAATTTCTTGGTGCAAACGTGTGATTTTGCATTCCTCACATACGGCCCACCTCCCTTTGCCAGTAAATTCTTATAAATGATGTATAAGCCAAATGTGAACAAAATACTTCATTTCTGCTATGTTTATTACTGTGCAACCATTTTTTGAAATGGGATTGTGGGGAAAAGGTCTATTTTAAAGAGCTAACTTTCTCGCCATGATGGCTAGGAAGAGGCAATATATTTTGCTAGTAACTAGAAGAGTCACTGCTCCGGACGCCAGTGCTGCTGTTAATTCTGGTGAAATGGCATTCCTTAATATGTTCTCTTAACACTGCTCAAAAGATGACAGCTTGTTTAGGTCAAGAGGTCACCGTACCAGAGTTATTAGAGGCCAAGGATTGCTACCCTTTTCTACATTGTAAATGAACTTCAGAGAGGAAGATAAAAATAGCCAGATATTGGTTTCTTTCTTGGAATTCAGATCTAGAAATTATACAGTGGTAGGAGGGAGGGTGGCATTAGAAATGTACATCTGGCACTGTCTTCCCCATTTATCAGACCCACATTCAACCTTTTCAAATGTATAATACGGGTATAGTCCTCAACATACAGCCATTCGTTTAGCAACCGTTCAAATTTCAATGGCATTAAAGAAGGGACCTACAATCGGTCTTGCACACTAAGCAACCATTGCAGCCTCCTTACAGTCACGTAATCAACATTCGGGTGCTTGGTAACCAGCATGTATTTATTTACATTGGTTTCAGCATCCTGGGGTCAAGAGAGCACCATTTGCAACCTTCCCAGCAAGCTTCCAACAAGGAAAGTCAGTAAGGGAAATTGGATTTGCTTAACAACCACATGGTTAACAACTGCAATGATTCACCTAACAGCAAAATTGGGCTTAATGATTCACTTAACAACCGCTTTGCTTAGCAACAGAAATTCTGGTTTCAGTTGTGGTTATAACTCGAGGACTGTCGGTAGTCAAGCCAGTTTGTTTGTTTACTTATTGCAAATTTAGCAGCAGTCCTGGAGTAGCAAGGCCATCCAGTTCAGGAAGGCCAATCTGTTTCCAGTAGTCAAAGCAAACTGGAAAGTCATAGCTTAAAGTTCTGATAGTGACTACAGGCAGTCCTCGACTTAAAGCCATTCCTTTAGTGACTGTTCAAAGTTACAATGGCACTGAAAAAAAGTAACTTATAACAGGTCCTCTCACTTACAACCAACACAGCATCATTCCAGTCATAGGATTAAAAATGGATGCTTGGCAATTGGCATGTACTTACGATAGGTGCAGCATCCATGTGGACACTATTTGTGAACTTCCCAGCCAGCTTCTGACAAGCAAAGTCAATGGGGGAAGCTGGATTTGTTTAACAACTAGGTGATTCACTTAACAACCTCAGTGATATGCTTAACAACCCTGGCGAAAACGGTTCTACAATTGGACGTGGCTCACTTAACCACCTTGCTTAGCAATGGAAATTCTGGTCCCAGTTGTGGTCATAAATCAAGGACTACCTGTACAGGTTTTAAATTGCTTCCAGATTTTCTGTTGGATTCATTTATTATAAATGTACCATGTAAACTGCAGACAGGTTTCAAAAAGGAAGGTTAGGCCCTACTGACCAAGTTCCTGTTTTGTCTGAAGAGATACTCAGACAGCTCACTTACTTTCTTTTACTGCAGCCTGTTTGCAGCCAGTTTAAGCAGAGAAACCCTGCCTGGCCTCAATTGTACGAAAGGCTGACTACATAGAAAGCACTTAATAGATTGACAGAACACCTGGCTTTGCATGCAGAAGTTAGTTTCTGGCATCCTTGGTTAAGATTGCCTCTCCCCTTGAGGATTTAGAAAACTGTTACCATTCAGAGTAAAAGTGCTGCACAATTCATGAAGTGAATGTATACACACTCTCGAGTTAAGTTCTTGGCATCCCTCATGGGACTGGTCTGCAAAAGCACTTAGACTTATATACTGCTTCAAAGATCTTTACAGCACTCCCCAGTTTTACAGAGTCAGCATATATTGCCCCCAACAAGCTAGGTCTTTGTTTTACTGACCTCGGAAGATGGAAGGCTGAATCAGCCTTGAGCTGGTCAGAATCAAACTGCTGGCAGATGGCAGAATTTCATTGGATTGTGTGTGAGTGTGTGTGAGAACGCGAGAGGGAAGGAGGGATATGTATAGCAATAGCACTTAGACTTATATACCGTTTATAGTGCTTTTACAGCCCTCTAAGCGGTTTACAGAGTCAGCCTATTGCCCCCAACAATCTGGGACCTCATTTTATCTACCTCGGGAGGATGGAAGGCTGAGTCAACCTTGAGCCTGGTGAGATTCGATCTGCCAAATTGCAGGCAGCTGGCTGGAGCAGAAGTAGCTTGCAGTACTGCACTCTAACCACTGTGCCACCAAGCTCTTATGTATGTATGTATGTATGTATGTATGTATGTATGTATGTATGTATGTATCGGTTTGACAGCTTGGCAATTGTCATATTTAAAGCCGTTTTCCTGTTCTACATGGAATAAGAGCCAGGGTGGCGCAGTGGTTAGAATGCAGTATTGCAAGCTAGTTCTGCCAACTGCCAGCAATTTGATTCTAATCAGCTCAATGTTGACTCAGCCTTCCATCCTTCTTTCAGTAAAATTGCCCTATATTGTTGGGAGCAATATGCTGATACTGTAAACCACTTAGAGAGGGCTATAAAGCACTGTGAAGCAGTATATAAATCTAAGTGCTATGGCTATTGCTATAAGAATTCAGTGTCAGTAGCGTCTTTATTTTTATGTGCTGCCTGCCACCCAGTGATGGAACAATAGCCTGTGTATTCTGTCACCCAAACACTGTTTACGCAGGCTGCAGAGCTACTATGCTCTAAAACAGCATGCTGGCTGGAGCATTCTGGGAGTTGAAGTCCACACTTCTTACATCTGCCAAAGTTGAGAAACATTGCTCTAAAGAATATAAACATCCCTTATTGGCTCATATCAGAACTATGTTCAGTTACATAAGTGCATATTTATTCTGCTGCTAAAAATAAAAATGGGAGCAGAAAAGCTATTTTAATCTTGCCCAGCAGTGGGCATGTCTGCTTTTTTTGTGTTGGATTTTCATTTTGAGTAATTTTGTATGCTGAATAGATAATTTAGTTAAAAGGGTAGGTAAGTTGACTGTGGATAACAGCATAATGGTTGCAATTTGAGCTATGAATTATGAAGTCTTCAGCTTGAGTATATCTTCTGCTAAGTATTTCCTTGGTGGCTTTACACATATCACAAACAATAGTTATCCCACTTGTAATAGGGGATAATAATACTTACAAGGAATTATGAAAATTACAGCCTTATATAGATGGAATGGCTTGAACACTCAAGTGTTACTTTCTATATAAAATTTAGCCAATGAGACATATAGAAAATAGAACTATATATCTGGGAGTTATTTCTATACCTAGTTTTTTAAAATAAGTCTTGAATCATAATTTGCTATTCAAAAACTAACAAACAAGCAGGTCCTACTTAAACACTTGTAAGTGAATAAAATATAAGTTTTATTACTGTATGTCATAAATTATCACTGAATAATATTTTAAGGCCAGATGGCTAACTTGCTGTTTTCCACACTACAACTAATAACAGTACCAACTGCTAGTTCCAGAGATGCTGGAAATTCAACAAAAAGTGTAGCTTAAGTTCCAGACTTGTGTTTTACAACAGGGGTCCCCAATCACCGGTCCGCGGACCGGTACCGGTCCGCAGAACAACTCCTACCGGGCCGCGGCTTGCTGGGCGCCGCCATCTTTTTTTTCATGAAAAAGTGCTTCCGGTGAGCTTTTCCGGGTAGAAAGCTCACTGGAAGCACGTTTTCATCAAAAAAAGATGGCAGCGCCAGTGCTTCCGGTGAGCTTTTCCGGGTAGAAAGCTCACCGGAAGCATGTTTTCATCAAAAAAAGATGGCGGTGCCCAGCTGATGCCGGTACCGGGCCGCGGCGCCCAGCTGATGCCGGTACCGGGCCACGGCGTCAAAAAGGTTGGGGATCACTGTTTTACAAAGTACACTATAACATGTTCTGCCAGGTAGAAATTATCTAAAATGTTATGCAAGGGAAAATAGTGACCAGTAGAAATAGGAGATGATCAGATACTTTGTTAAAAAAAAAAAACAAGCTGTATTTCCTAAACTAAACAGAGAAACAGAAGGACCAACAATGGGCAAAAAAAGCAGTGAAAGTAGGAACAATTTCTGACTTTGTGTCAACTTCCTTGTGGGAATCTGGCAGGGAGCTTTGGAAATCTTCCCTTTCCCTTTCCCTTCCCTTTCTCTTATAAATGGCTGCTAAGGGATGGGGGAGGGAGCAAGGTATTGTGAGACTGGCTGGGAAACTGTCACAGAAGTTAGACAATGAATCACATGACTATGGACTGCAAATGAAGAAGAAAAAGAAGACGTTTCGCTTCTCATCCAAGAAGCTTTATCGGTTCTGGCAGGATGATGGGGGCTATGGAAGGATTAGTTCTGACAGGATTGGAGGGGGAGGGTGTTGGAAGGATCATATTTGCAGTCATCTGATCGTTAGAACTCTCCCTGAGAGCTCTTGAGGCCACTTGGGGGTTTATCTGTGCCTTTAGGGTCACCTATCAAGACTGATTCGCACTTTCACCTATATTTTTCATTCATTCATAGCTTGACAATAACAGGGAGAGGGATGGATGGAGTGCAAGAGAGGGAGAATGGTGTTCAAGCATCTGTTGGCACAGTGGGACACTGCTGGCATCTCAAGGACACACCGAGCAGATGTCCCGGTTCGGCTGGCTGTTTCCCATAACAAAATGAACAGGAGTGATTGGTGGACGTTTTGGACTGTGGGTGGCCTGTAGGGAAAAGGGGGAATTAAATATGCTTGCTTTTACGTGGGAAACCCAGAGCTGGTTCTGCTTCTTCTATACCAATGTGGTTTATTCAGTAAAGTTCTTGGTAAAATAATGCCCCAGGAGTTCCTTTTTTTCTGGATTCGCCAGCTGGACAGTTGACATCAGCTATATGAGAGTGCAAATGGGAATGGCATCTTCTTGGAACTGCTGAAAGGACTGTATTGTAGACAGGAGATGGGGGTGTCTTATCCCTCCCCCTCTGTTGAGAGAGGGCTGCTAAATGTTAACATAAATGGCCCATTTTACCCCTCTTTCAAACCAATGGTCCTCTCTATCTGGAATGTAGCAACTATTCTTCCATCACCCCCACCATCCTGTCAGAACCGAGGAAAGCTTCTTGGATGAGAAGGGAAACGTCGTCTTTTTCCTCAAGGAAAAAACCCCTTTTTTCCTTTTGCCTTTTGAAAAAGCAACTTTGAGACATCTAATAAAGATATTTCTTAGAAACTGGTGTGTGTGTGTGTGTGGGGGGCACATATGTGTGTGTGCAGGCAATGCAATTTCCAGTTTGCCCCACCTCACCTCTTCAATTGGGAGTTTGGATTCCCCCTCCCCTGTTGTTCCAAACATGTTAAGCTGTCAGAGGCTCAATCTGCCCATTTTCCTTTTCCAGAATAAAGCAATTGGGGGGGGGATTGCGTAACTCTAGTTAAAGAAAAACATTACCGTAAACCAGGCTTTTTTCTCCAAATCAAGGAGCACCAGATGTCCAGCCCCAGCAAACGGGGTAGCCTTTATGGCTCTACTTGCAAGCTTTCCAGAGGCATCTGCTCTGCTTTAGAAAGCAGAATGTTTGAGTGGGTGGACCTTGGTCTGATACAAGGCAATTTTTCTTGTCCGCCCACGAGGTCCTCTTCGACGCCTTATCCTTAGCAGATCAGACATGCAGTGTGGTGAGTCAATGAAAAGGACAGAGCCTTCTGTTTGTTTTGGGATGGGGAGCGCACCACAATTACCTCATTAGGTTCGGGATTCAAGCTGGCAGGGTGGCCTGTCAGCTGATTGACAAAATACTTGGATCTGAATCTGCTGCTGCTGGCTTTCAGCAGTCTGCATCGCTCTTATTTTTATGCATTAATAATATAAAAGCAGTTTGAACATTTCTCAATCTTTGCTTGAAACGGGTAGGAGGAGATATTTCATATGCAATTCTTGGTGAAGTAGCTTGTATGCAGCTGCTTTTATAACTTTTTTTTTTAAAGTACTGTGTTGCATAATCAAAGGACTTCTATGTAAAATATGACATCTGAAGCTACAGTACAGGTAATCCTTGACTTAACAACCCTAATGGCGACCAGGATTTCTGCTGCATAAGCAAGGTAGTTGGTAAGTGAGTCGTGCCTGATTTTACAACCTTTCCCCCCTTAATAAAAGTGAACCATTCTTAAATGAATCGTTGTAATTAAGTGAATCTGGCTTTTCCCATTGACTTTATACTTTTCTGAAGCCAACTGGGATGGTCACAAATAGTTTAGGGTCTCTTGCTTGAGCAGGAGGTTGGATTAGAAGACCTTCAAAGTCCCTTCCAGCTCTTATTCTGTATTCTCTAAATCAGGGGTCCTCAACCCCTGGTCCATGGACCAGCACTGATCTGTGGCATGCCAGAAACCAGGCTGCACAAACAAACGAAGCCCCATCCATGGGATGCAGGCAGCATTTGAAACCACGCCCCCTTTGGGCCACGGAAAAACTTTTTTCCACGGAACCGGTCCCTGGTGTCCAAAAGGTTGCCACTGCTCCGAATGGCAGTCACATCACCACGGGATACCGCAACTGTCACATACGCTGGTTGCCAAGCAACCAAATTTTGATCATGTGACTGTGAGGATGCTGTGATGGTCATTAAGTGTGAGGACTGGAATAAGTCACTTTTTTTAGTGCCGTTTCACTCATTAAATGAATAGTTGTAAGTTGAGGACTACCTGTATTTGAATGAAGTACATTTCCCACTCAACTGATGGGATAAAGCATTTTGGCTACCTGGCAATCATCTGCTGGTCATAACAAGAATCACTAAAGACCCCCTCTAGGATAGATGTTTATTGCAGGAAGAAAAACAGGAATGAGTGTAAAGTCAAGTCCATCTAAATTTTGTCCAAGTTCAGAGAAGAATATGGCTATCTCTTTTTTACTCTAAAATGGTGCTTCCAGGTTTTACCATTACGTTTTGTTGATTCTAGGATTGATGTGCTCAAATTCTGTTGATAAGTTACTGGCAAGTCAGTGTTCTCAGAGTAATTAACAGAAATAGAACTCTTAAAAGGGAGGGATGTCATTTGGAGTGGGAGAAAAAAGAATTGGGAAATTATTTTCTCTATTTCCCAATTCTTTTTTCTCCCACTCCAAATTACATCCCTGTCCATCCTAGATGAAGTCTATTCAGAAGCAAAAGAAGAAGTCTATTCAGAAGCAACATCGTTTGAGTTCAAGAAGACTGACTGATATGGCTTGCATGTTAATATCTGCACCATGAGTAAGATGACTGAATGAGAATGATCATTTAAAAACCAATGGAGATTTCTCCGGTAAAATACTATACAGGCAATCTTCAACTTACAATCACAATTGACCCCAAAATTTATGTTGCTAAGTGAAACATTTGTTAAGTGAGTTTTGACCCATTTGTACAACTTTGGATCGTTGCGCCAGACTTCCCCCCAAAATTAGACCCGGTGTTTCTTTTGGCAAGCAAAAATGTATAAGACTGGGTCTTATCTTCAGGGAAACATGGTAGTAGTTTCAATGTTTGGTTCTCTGAAGAGTGGGGATGTGAGATCTTTCCTATTATACTTAAGAGCCTGTTAATTGCAGATGCTAAGAAGATAAGCTGAGTTTTTCTGCATGCAAATTGGATCATAATATCATCCCACAACATTTCGGAAAAAGATGACTTATGATCGTTTTTCAGTGAAGTTGCATGTTAAACATTACACCATCGCAGTTGATGAACTGTGTTGACTGGGACTTTTTTTTAACTTTAGTAATTGTGTGGCAAATACATTGTAGTATTTTCTTCCATTTCTGCTAAATTCTACATTCTGCAGTAGCCTTTGGACATGTCTGCCCACAATCTTTTCTTCTTCGGATTAAATATACCCGCTGTCAGCAACCATTCCCATAAGGTTTCTCTTTTTCCCCTTCTTCAGAGCCCTTGTCAGTTTGATTGCTTTCCTCTCGACACTTCAATTTGACAGTGTCCTTCCTCAAATTGGCCTAGCGGTGGATGTGCTTGGGCCTGAGTCCCTGAGCATGTGAAGAGATTAATATCTTGCTGTGTAAGCAAGTCACTGGTTATCACATTTCCTCAGGTGTTGTGTATTTTTAATTTCTGTAGTTCTTGGTGTAATTGTTTGGTTTTTTCTCTTAATGTTGTTTGCTATTCAGAACCC
This sequence comes from Notechis scutatus, assembly GCF_049901735.1. NCBI lineage: Eukaryota > Metazoa > Chordata > Lepidosauria > Squamata > Elapidae > Notechis > Notechis scutatus. Next base: position 329,982,127 of record NC_142009.1, on the reverse strand, counting down.
CTTGTCAAAATGGGTAATCCCTTCATTCTCCACCATTCAGTCAGAACTGAAGAAGCTTCTTGAATGAGAAGCAAAACAACTTCAAGGAAAAACAAAGAAAACCCAGTTGCCTCTTGAAAAAGCACCTTTGGGATAACCATGACCTGGATGATTGAGAATCTCCATAGACATTCCTGCAAAAAGATAATTGCCAGAGTAGGGAACATTGCCAATACTTTGGCACAAGAAAGTAGTGATAGCTGGCTTTTTATGTGTGACAGAATGTCTTACCTGTTTGGATGTGGATTGTTTTAGTTTTTGCACCTATTTCCGATTGGCCCACCCAGCTCGATTGGTTGCATTGTTTCATCCTGGATGGTTCCTGCCTGTTGTATTTGTTCTTGCTTATCTATTGCTGTGTGTGCGATAAGGAAGAAATCCTCTTGCTTGCTTCTTCCTTGGTCTTTGTTTGCTTTTGTAATAATTTATAGACCAGGTTTATGCTCATGATATTATTGGCTAATCTACTAAAACATTAGGCTTCTAGGAATTCTCTTGCATTTTTTGATTTGGGTTAATCAAAAATGATTACCATTTCTTGGTTGAATTTATCTGTGTTTGTGAAATCAAAGAATTTTCGTCATAATATTGATATTCATAGATATGTATTCTGTTTAAATATAGTAGTGACTTTCCCACATCTTGCATAAGTTATAAATAATGATTATTCTGTCTTCGTGATGGATCCTTGGGGGAGGGGAATGGCACTTTTTTTCCTCCCACAATTTTATTTCATTATGTGAGAGAGTCATTTTTTTTAACAATATACATAAAACAAAAAGGAACCACTCACCACTCAAAAAGGAAAAAAAACAACAGCAGAGTGCAACAAATAAAAACATGATAAAAAGACAAAAATACTATAATTATAGATATATTCTAAGTTCAATTGATTTTATACATCTTCAAAAAAGGAAACTAAACTCTCAGTATTCACCAAGCTTTCCAGTATTTTTTCTTCAGAGAGAAAAATATTGTAAAATTTTCTGATTGACAAGACATATAATTTTGTCAAAAATTGTTAGATAACATGTTTTTAAAAACCAGTGTGTTATATCTTTTCACCTCTGAAGGATTATTCTTTTTGCTATTCCTGGAATACAAAAATGGCATCTTTCTTTACAACATTTTAAGTTCCAAGTCATGGAATAAGCATGGCCTTGAAAAACAAAGTTGGATCTTTGAGTTTCTTTGCTTAAGATGCTTTAGAGGGATTTTCACAGTTTGTGGGCTGCTATTATTGTGGACTGAGATTTGGCTGACCTTGACCTTGTTAGCCTGACTAACAGGCTAGATAAGAGGTTAGATAAGCTCATTGTGTAATATATGTTGGTGTGCCTTACTAACAGTGTATCTTGTGGCTTTTGCATTGCCTCTCTATTGTGTATTGTAATTCTGCTTTTATTCCTGTACACAGCCTGAGGTCGTATCTTTTTGGAATTGGACAATGATACAAATCTATTAAGTAAATAAATACGCCTAGTTATTTGGTGGTTTCTGAGTTATTCTTCGTGTATGGGAGAATTATTCTTTTCATATCCTTCAGATCTTGTATTCCACTCGTAAACTTTATTACATATTTTGTCTTCTTGCATTTAAACTTCTAACTCAACCTGTTTTTCTGCAAACAGAATAGAACAGAAGAATAGAATAGAATAGAATAGAATAGAATAGAATAGAATAGAATAGAATAGAATAGAATAGAATAGAATAGAATAGAAATAAAATAAAATAAAATAACAGAATTGGAAGGAACTTTGGAGGTTTTCTAGTCCAACCCCTTGCTTAGGCAGGAAATCCTATACCATTTTAGACAAATGGTTGTCCAATCTCTTCTTAAATTTTTTTTAGAAAACTTCTCTTCTCTCTATATACCAGTGACTACATCTCAAAAGATTCCTCTGTTAAAGTATTGAAGTTTGCAGATGATACAACAGTGATTGATCTCATTTGAGATGATGCATCTGCAAACAGGCGGGAGGTTGAACAACTAGCCTTGTGGTGCAACCAGAAAAATCTTGAACTAAACACACTCAAAACCATAGAAATGGTGGTAGATTTTAGGGGAAAGCCTCCTATACTACCCCCTCTTATAATACTAGACCAGTGATGGCTAACCTTTTTGGGCTCCTGTGCCAAAAATCATGAGCGCGCCAGCACGCCCGTACTCACGTGCCAGCACCCAGAATGCAATGTGCATCCCCCCCTCCCCACGCCCCCTGCGCATGCATGTGCAATCCCCACCTCCACCCCCTTACCTGCACTGCGCCTCACAGCTGATTTTTCAGTTGGTTTGAGGCCTTTTTCGGCCTCCCAAAGGCTTCAAAAAAAGCTTCTGCAAAGCTTCTCAGGCCAAATTATAGGCCCGTTTACAGGAAGTGATGAAATGGGCCTATAATTCGGCCTGAGAAGCCTTGCAGAGGCTTTTCCCAAGCCTCTGGGAGGTTGAAAAAGGCCTCAAACCAATCAGAAAAAAATCAGCTGTGAGGCGTGCGCATGCGCAGTGAGGTAAGTTTGCCTGCGGATGCGTGCCAACACAAATGGCTCTGTGTTCCACTTGTGGCACGCTTGCCATAGGTTCTCCATCACGGTACTAGACAATACAGTATCAACAGTAGAGACCTTCAAGTTTCTAGGTTCTATTATATTTCAAGACTTAAAATGGACACCTAACATAAAAAACGTCATCAAAGAATGTTCTTTCTGCACCAATTCAGAAAGGTCAAACTGCCCAAGGAGCTGCAGATTCAGTTCTACAGAGGAATTATTGAGTCTATCATCTGCATCTCTGTAACTGTCTGGTTTTGCTCTGCAACCCAACAAGACAGACACAGACTTCAACAGACAATTAGAACTGCAGAAAAAACAATTGCTACCAACCTGCCTTCCATCGAGGACCTGTATACTGCACGAGTCAAAAAGAGGGTTGTGAAAATATCTACAGACCCCTCACATCCTGGACATAAACTGTTTCAACTCCTACCCTCTAAATGACACTAGAGCATTGCAAACCAGAACAACTACCGTAGACACACAGACAGTGTTTTTCCTGAATGCCATCACTCTGCTAAACAACTAAATCCCACAGAACTGTCAAATTATTTACTAAGAATGTATTACTATTATTCTTATCATCCTTCCTATTACCAACCTCCTCCCAGTTATGACTATATCCTTTTTGCTTATATCTCTACAATTTATATTGTTTTATTTGTTTCCTAGTATGATTTGATTGCTTATTTAGTAACCTATGACTATCACTAATGTTCTGTCTTATGATACTTGATGAATGTATTTTTTTTCTTTTTATGTACACTGAGAGCATATGCACTAAAGGCAAATTCCTTGTGTGTCCAATCACACTTGGCCAATAAAGAATTCTATTCTATTCTATTCTATTCTATTCTATTCTATTCTATTCTATTCTATAAACTTCCAGATAGATAAATAAATAGATAAATAAATGATAGACAAACAAACAAATATTTTTCACTCTGTTCCTGGGCCAAATTCCTCAAGAGATAAGAGTGAAAAATATACTGTCCGTACCTCCTTCTCCCTTGCATTGTCTTCAGGGTTGTGTCTGATGGTATATTTTGTTCTAACAGGGATAGAAGAGTAGTAGTAGAAAAGAATATTTGTCAGTGGGCTTCAGAGTGATGAGATTTTTTTACTTTCAGATAATGGATTTTGTCTGTAGTTGACAGACTGTCCAGCTACAGATTAGTGTTTCATTTCCATTCTTTCATTAGGGAGATTCCAGTCATCACTATGACTCCATTATTTTCTCCTCATTAGAACTAAAGCAGGAATCTTGTTAAATGGCTTCCTCGGTCCCAGAGGTTTTTGACAGCTGCTTTTCATCCAGGACTCTAGAAACGTGATCAACATAGAGGCCATGGAATCGTTTCTGAATCTCCAGAGTATAAGAACTATCCTTCAGAGACTTGGGTTATTATGTCCCATTCCCCTTTCTCTTCAGCCTCTCTGCTTGCTGTCTTCCATCGTTTGGAAAACTTCTTGAAGCGCTTCTTATGTCTTATTCAAGAATTATAAACTGAACAGCTTATATTCCCTATGCCATAAAGAAAGTTAATAATATGCATAACAAAAGTCAATTTACACTTATCTGCTAAGAAGCCATTAAAATAAAACTCCAAATGATAAGGAGGGACAAAATTAATCACATATCTAACTCGAGCACCTCTTGAAAAGTCAGGATTTAATAGTCTTTCTAAAGCCCAGCAGGATTGGGGCTGTACTGATCTCAGGGGGAATACCGTTGAGGCTCTTAAACACTACTATAATCTGAAAATTTTATGTGTGAGCTTATCTTTCCACTGTTTATAGTTCCTTTGTTATCCACAAGATTTTTCCTTATTTGCTGTAATGGTAACCTAAATCTGAGATCACGTTTGAACTTAGCCATTTGCAAATGAAATAAGGTATAACTTAAAAGGTCTCCATTAGGTCACAGAGGTGCTTTTTTCAAAAGGCAGCTGGACTTTCTTTGTTTTTCCTTGAAGATGTTTCACTTCAGTTCTTCAGAAGAAGCTTCTTGGATGAGAAACAAAACATCTTCAAGGAAAAACAAAGAAAGTCCAGCTGCCTTTTGGGGAAGCACCTTTGGGACAACCACGGCCTGGACAACTGAGAATCTCCGTAGACTTTTAGGTCACAAGAGAGATGACCCTTTCTCTACAATCTAAGAATTAGGGTTTATTATTTTATTTTTTTAGAAAACAGCAGTCCCAAACACAGCATAGTAGCTGCTGATTTTTATCAGTGACAGCAACCAGGTACATGGATCAAATTTTCACACATCTTTGGGAAGCCTATTATGATTGGGGGAGGGGCTCATCCATTGAGGAGTAAGGCACTGCTTTACAATTAATTTAGAGTGTTTAATGTTATGCTTAAAAATCTGCAAGGAAGCACTAGGATACATCAGGTTATACTTAAGCAAAACTGACTCTTCCTGCCCAGTCAGCTGATCTAGGACTTATTTAAGGATCTCTTTCCTTTCTAGTATGTGGGATGTGATCAGGATAATAGTTTCTGCCACTTTGTAAAACTCCCTCCAGAAGTATAAATGACTTCTACTGTGTTACATTAAACAGATTAAATCTGTGTCCTTTCAGCAAGACTGCAGAACAGACTTGTTGGCAAAAACTTATATACAAGTCCATAGTAGGGACTACATTGTGCCAATAAGAACAACAGGTAGTTAGGGGTACTTGGTACTCTCTAAGCTCACACAAGGATGTCACACAAGGATGTGAAAACAACCAAGCTCAGAGAGTACCAAAAACGCCCCACTTCAGCCCTGACCTACAACTATTCTCCTTTATTGGTAACATGTAGTTATTTTACTACACAAATGAAGGCAAATATACATGTCCTAGGATCATGTTGCAGGGGTCCAATCTGGGTTGGCCACCTATACCAGAGATACTCTCTTTGCATTGTTGGGCTTTCAGGACTCAGTACATTTCCCCGCTCCTAATCAAAAGCTGGATGGGGCCATTATCTGAGCCCCTCCGGCTGTGTGGCTCCAGGTAGCATCAGTGTGCAGGCAATATTCAGTTGTGTATCTCAACCCTTGATCCTCAGGTGATGATATTATGGACTTATTCTAGTGCAGGAAGGCTGTTAAGAGTCTTTTGGTAGGCTGTGTGATCATTGTGTTGTTTCATTGATGCAGGTTCTTAATACTTCTATTGTGACTGTTTTCTCACTATTTTGTTTTAAATTTATTTATGATTTCCCATTATCTAAAAGTTGCTATGGTGATTGAGGTGGCTTATAAATTGAGTAAATAAATAACTCTTTCAGTTCTTAGGTGGTCTGATTGATAGAATCTACAGCTGGTGATATTTGTTATCACTCTTTGTTTTGTTTTTGTTTATTTGCTGTTGTACCCCAGAATCTTTTGAGATTTGGGTGGATTACAGAGATTGCTAATAAATAAACAATCAAGCAAGCTTCCGTTAGTCTTCATTTACTTTGCTGGATCAGAGTAAAGATTCAGCTAATCCCATTCTTGAGTGAATTTTATTTTTTTTTAAAAAAAAAAAACCAAGACTGCAGTTATTTGAGGCTCATAGAAGTAACATCAGGCAAGGTTAGATTTTGGTAGGGAGAGACCTAATAAAACACCCAAATCTCTGCAGTCAAGGATGGGTCAAGTTACATATTTGCATCACAACAGGCTAGAGTGAGCCAAAAGCTAAAACCAGAACCATGGATAGCTCCAAGCCAGCCTCTGGCCTTGAAATTCTCTTTTCATACATCAATAGGAGAAAATATCTCAACTAAAACCAATTGAAGCTTTAATTAGGCAGCCATAATAGAAGCATAATGAGCTCCATTCTCAGGGAGTTAAATGGATTGTTAAAAGTCCTTCTCTTGACTCTATATTCTCAAATTTGTGTATAAGACCAAAGAGATGGAGGTACCATTAGGGTTTTTTTCCTCCAGAACTGCAAGATTTTGTTTTCTGCTCGGGAAGATGCAGAATAAGGGGTGGATTATATTCTCCTCTAAGCCACCACCTGCGCCTTGTTCACCATGGAAGGTCTGATGGTTCATGGGAAGAAAAATGCTGTCTTTCAAGCAGGTGTTCTACTTTTTTAAAAAGGTGGTTTTATGTATTTTCATGTACCTTAAAGTGGTAATTAAAATGACTGCTTTAAAATGCAGGTGATTTTGCTGCATCACTTATACTAAATTAGGAAATGAAAAGTTGAGGCACATAGATTGAAATATTTTATTTTATTGACCCTATGCAATGTAATGTTATTAAAATAAGGGCACAGGCTAGGTTCTGTCTATCGGTGAAATTTTTCAGGTACTTGGTTCTCGGATGGGACTGTGTGTGTGAAAGAAAGTAATGTCAGTTGTATAACCAAGACTTGTTATAATAAAATAGTTGTTAAAAGGTTTGAGGAAGGGGATCCTTTATGCCTTATACTAAACCAAGGGTCCTCAACCTTGGCAAGTTTAAGACTTGTGGGCTTCAACTCCCAGAATTCCTGAGCTAACATGACTGGAGGAGGAATTCTGGGAGTTGAAATCCACAAGTCTTAAAGTTGTCTAGTTTGAAGACCCTTGTACTGAACTCTTGAGAGTTATCTGGGTGCTGACAAATACAGGTAGTCCTCAACTTACAGCCATAATTGAGCCCAAAATTTCTGTTGTTAAGTGAGGCATTTGTTAAGTGAATTTTGCCTCATTTTATGACCTTTCTTGCCACAATTGTTAAGTGAATCACTGCAGTTGTAAAGTTAGTAACATGATTTGTAAGTAAATCTGGCTTTCCAGTCTTGTTTGTCAAAAGGTTGTAAAAGATGATCTCATGACCGGAGCACATTGCAGCCGTCATAAATATGAATCAGTTGCCAAGGGTCTGAATTTTGAACACATGACCATGGGGAAGCTACAGTGGTCGTAAATGTGAAAAACAGGCATAAGTCACTTTTTTTCAGTGATGATGTAACTTCAAACACTCACTAAATGAACTGCTGCAAGTTGAGCATTACCTGTATGCTATTACAATGAAAAAAGTGAGTGAAAATCTGTAATGTTTCGAGATAATGGGGATAGCAATTAGCCCGAAATCCATTTTGGTATGATAGATTGTTGATGGCTTAAAAAATAATCCAGGCATCATAAGAGAGAAAGAGAGAGAGAAGATAAAAGGAAGAAAAGAAAGTGGTGGAATTATTTGAAATCAAAGGAACATTGTTTTTCCATCTTCCTCCTACTCTTACTGTTCTTAAAGGCTCATTAAAAACAGATTTATTTTGGCTTTTGAGAGCACTGCAGTAGATCTTTGGGATCTTTACGTTCACGTTGAATTTTGAGAAAATCTAAATTTTTGAAAGATGGTTCTCAATACCATAATCCTGAATACTTTAAAAAAACAAAACACCCCATTGTTTGGGTGGGAAGAGTTGTATAGCAAGAGTGAGATAAGAGTTTTTGTGTATAAGGCAGGAGAAGCTTGGCAACCATAGCTGTGTCTACTGCAAGGAAGCTGCATCAAGAGACAGTTTTTGTTTATTACCAGCTGGGTGCTGTTAAGAAGGGGAGTCCCCCCCCCCAAAAAAGCCTTCTGAGATATGATGTACTGTGTGCGTGTTTTCTAGGATTAAAAGGAAAAGGAAACCTAAAAAGAGATGTGTTATTCTCCCATGAGGTTCTAGAGGTGTGAATACAATTCTCCTAGGATCTGTAGGGTGACGATATTTTCTTGACAATATGCCTTTTGAGCGGGGTGGACAGCTATGGCAACTTTACGATCTGTGGACTTCAACTCTCAAAATTCTTGAACCAACCACACTCGGTCAGGAATCTCTGGCAGTTGAAGTCCACAGTTGCCATAGTTGCCCGCCCCTGCTTTTGAGACTCACTCACTGCCTTCACCCGCCTCCCTAAATAATTTTGTGATCCCTCCACAGTCCCAGTCAGCAGGACTTCCAAGGCACGTGGGTTTATTCTGGGTTTAACACAAAATGCATTTTATATTTCTGGCATATCCGTAATGCAAAGCATATGTGCTGCAGTATATGTTTAAGTTATTGCAAAAAAGCAGCTCAAGGTGGTGTGTGTGTGTGTCTATGTCTGGTTGTGTGTGTTTCAGCTTTGAACCAGTGATTGAGTTTTTTTCACCCATTTCTCCACTTTCCAACTCTAAACATCTTTTTGGTTTGCTTGTTTGTTTTAAAGAATTTACAGGACTGCCAACTTGAACAGTGTATCAACTCATAAAATATTTCTATGGTCTTTTTAGAATTGCCAACAGAAAGGGAGGGGGGAGCAGCGCAGCAGCTTGCAAACCAAAACTGCATCCCATAAATGTTTTCAAAGATAGTAACTAGGTGACCGAAGTTTCTGCCTTGCAAAATTCTAACTGGAGAGCATGATTGATGACTCTTGGCTATGGATGTTTCCCATTGGAGAATATGAATTATGATATACCCAGGGGGTGGGGGGAAAACCAGGGTAAAGGGTGACAGTGAATAATGTGTCTCAGAGTCGGCTACACCCAGGCAATGCCGGACCTTTTAACTCCCAGTAAATCCTTTTGAAGTTTTGGAAGTTTGGCTCGAGACTTATGATTTAAATGGGGTTAAGTGCCGGAATCCTGACAGTGAGTTTCGGCAGCTTACAAGAAACAACCAGGGTAAAAATGGCAAATAGCAATAAAAAATAATAAGCAGCTTTATTCCAAGTCTGTTTGTTAGTACCTTAGCTTGCCAGTCTTGATAGCTGTATCTCTGACAGCCTGGGATTGAACCTGAACCTTGCTCAATCTTGCACATTCATTATGCTCAGCACTCAGTCTCCATCTACTGAAAATTTAACAGGAAGCTTTCGGTTATCCCTTCCTAACTAGCATGAGAACACTCCTTTTCTCTCACTTAATCTCTCCATTTTGTGTTTTCTAGTTACAGCTACAGAAAACCCAGTATTTGCAGTTGGGGCAGACCCGTGGCCAGTACTATGGAGGATCCTTGCCAAACGTCAATCAGATTGGCAGCAGTGCAATGGACATATCCTTCCAGGTGAATTTTATACCAGCTCTGCTCAGAAGAATGACGGGAACATTAGAAACCAGTGTCTGTGACCTGTACCAAAAGTTAAATGTGTCCCTATAAATTACAAGGTAGTCCTCGATTTACGACCACAACGAGCCCAAAATTTCTGTTGCTAAATGAGACCGTTGTTAAGTGAGCTTTGTCCCATTTTACCACCTTTCTTGCCACAGATGTTAAGCGAATCACTACAAGGGTTAACCTAGTAACACCCTTAAGTGAATCTGGCTTTCCATTGATTTTGCTTGTCAGAAAGTCGCAAAAAAGTGATCACATGACCCTGGGACACTGCAACTATCATATGCATGAATCGGGTGCCAAGCGCCTGATTTTTGATCACATGACCATGGGGATGCTACAATGGTCATAAGTATGAAAAACGGTCGTAAGTCATTTTTTTTGGTGTCCTTGCAACTTCAAACAGCCAGTAAATGAACTGTTGTAAATCACGGACTACCTGTATGTGCGTCTAAATATTAAATATTTTGAGAAAATAGAGGTTTCATGCTCTTTTTACAATGCCAATTTCCCCAGAGGTGAGACTGTCACGTGAGTTATCTCCCTCCAGCAGCCTGATCCTGTGGTGGGACATGCAGTAGGTTGTGTTTTAAGCTCTTTCTCTGTCTTTTCTTTAGACTCCCTTTCAGCCATCTGGGTTGGACACCAGTAGGACAACTCGACACCATGGGCTGGTAGACAGGGTATATCGTGATAGGAATCGCCTTGGATCGCCACATCGGCGCCCTCTCTCTGTGGATAAACATGGCAGACAGATATCCTTTGATTTGATAAAATGGCATGAGTAGGACGGGGTAAGCAGGAACGTTCTTAGATCTGTAGATGATTTTTATTAGATGAGCGAGGGTTGAAAAATGGTGATGACAAAACGCTTTTCCCGCTCCTCTTTAAAATAGAGTGATTAAATTAAGCTGGGGAGGATGAAGTACAGACTTCTGTTATTTCAAAACAATTCCTTGGCTAAATAAGCCTGAATTTCAAGGCACTTGTTCTTTAATCAGCCTTTTACGCTTTTAATGGGCATATAAATAGAGTCAAGTGGCTTTGCTCTAGCTGAATCTGCAGTGTTGTCACCTGACTATTTCTGTTTGGTTATATATCATTGTTTTATGTGATCCTGACTGGTTGGGATCACTAAGAGAACACAGCAGTCCTGGAAAAATAATGGCATCACACTAACAACAAGTCATTATTTGTTTCCAAAAGAAGAGAACTAATAGGGCAAAAGGTGTGGTGTTTTTTTAAAAGAATTCTTGAGGGAAAGACACATCTAAAAACCATTTCTCCCTTGACTGACTGATTTACGTGGACAGCTGTCCATATGGTACTGTCTATCTGTCTCCTCCTTCAGATACAAGCTGGAGAAGGTATGTATACGATAATTTTGAAATACAAAAATCTAACTTTTCAGTTCACACAGCAATCTCTAAAAGCATATTTTTCACCCAGTAAAGAATATATTATATATCATATCATCCAAGAAATATTTATTTACCTATCCAATTTATGCAGCCAACCAGATTCACTCATTGAGAGGGGCAGACATGTAATTCGGATAAAAATATTTGACAAAACAATTATAATCATTAGCTTAACTGTTCAAGTATATGTCTGTGTGTTTAACTATTTATTTATTTTATTTATTTATTTTTGTCAATTGCTTACAAGATAATAGGTATAAGTAAAAACATAGTTATGAATACATGGATACATATAAGAAAAATAAAAAAATAAAAGAAACAGTACGGTAGGCACGTTGGTGCGCTTATGCTACAGACCTCTTAGGAAAGGGGTGAGGTCAATAGTAGACAGTCTAAGGTTAAAGTTTTGGGGGTTTGGGGAAAAAAACCACAGAGTCAGGTAGAGTATTCCAGACATTGACCACTCTGTTGCTGAAGTCGTATTTCCTGCAATCAAGTTTGGTGCAATTGACCTTGAATTTGTATCTATTGTTTGCTCTTGTATTGTTATGGTTGAAGCTGAAGTATTCATTGACAGGTAGGACATTGCAATGTATGATTTTATATACTATACTTAGATCGGACCAAAGGCGGCGTAGTTCTAGATTTTCCAGGTCTAGAATTTTCCAGGTCTAGAATTTCGAGTCTGGTGGCATAAGGTATTCTGTAACGAGTAGAGGAGTGGTGAACTCTTCTTGTGAAATATTTCTGGACTTTCTCAACTGTGTTAATATCAGATATGTAATGTGGGTTCCAGACTGATGAGCTGTATTCGAGTATTGGTCTAGCAAATGTTTTGTATGCTCTAGTTAGTAGTGTGATATTACCAGAGAAGAAGCTATGTAAGATTAGGTTAACAACTCTTAAATGCCTTTTTGGCTGTGTAGTTACAGTGGGCTCTAGCACTTAGGTTATTAGAGATGAGTACTCCAAGATCCTTGACAGAGTTTGGATCATCAACAAGGTCTTGACTATTGAGCCTGTATTTTATTTTCTGATTTTTTTTTGCCAATATGTAGGACTGAGCATTTATTTGTTGAGATTTGAAGTTGCCATTTGTTTGACCATTCTGATACATAGTCAAGGTCTAGCAGTATTGTCTGTGGTGTTGAATAACTTTACATCATCAGCGAAGAGAACGCAGTTGCTCTTGATATGATCACAGAGGTCATTTATGTAGAGTATGAAAAGAGTTGGTCCTAGAACACTGCCTTGGGGGACACCACTGTTGACAGGTACAGAATTTGATAGGACGCTCCCAATTTTGACCATTTGTTGTCTGTTTGACAGGAATGCTTCTATCCAGTTATGCAGGTGTCCAGTAAAAAATTTAAAAGCTAGTAGACTGCGAATCCTGGACCATATCTTATTTGATTAAATTTACCAAGAGCTTAAATGAGGCATGGCATTAAATAAGAACCCAGGTTAGGATTAGTAATGGTTTACTACCACAGTTAACTAATCACCAGAATTAAATCTGGGTTTGAAATGTGGGCAGTCCTTCCTAATGACACCTAAAGTGTATCTGAAATGGTTCAATCTAGTATTCTAAATTTATCTGCATATTCATGAAAATTGGTATCTTTCTCCTCACTACTTCTAAGGCAGGTAACAATTAGTATAAATATTTCACATAGTCAAAACAACATTAACAAAACAAATTAAAAACCACAGCGGCAGAATGAAATAATTTTAAAAGCCTAGGAAATTAATCTCTCTCTGAACATTTGGTTTCCCTGATATATAATATGAGGAAAACATTCCAAAGCATTCCAGAGGTAGGATAGATTGACCACAGTGGGGTCCTTGGTGCTCACTGAGTTTGTTGTTTTCTTGCAGATGTTTCATTACTTAACTAGGTAACATCTTCAGTGCTAGAAGGGAATGGGCTTTGCTCTCTGTTTAAATACTAGTGGCCACATGTTGACCATAAGTTGAATAATCACGGAGGACATCTAATTCAGTCCAGTACTCCACGCAAATTCTGCAGTCCAGGATTCATCTTCCATGTCTTCAAAATAGCTTCAGTTGAAATATCTCTAGCAGGAAAACCCTCCAGCTTCAGTAGCATTTCCCTGATTTTTAAATATTTCCCTGGCTTAAGATCCTTCCTTAAATTTCTTCCCAGCAAGGTCCCCCCACCTAATTCCACCCTCTGAAGCAGTGGAGATTGCTCTATCTTTTTCATTACAATCCTTCACATATTTAGAGAGAGTCCTTAAACATTTCTAAGACAGACAAAAACAGAAATGGCTTCCAAATTGCAATCTGCTTTTTTTTCTAGAAGGCAAGGAATAGAACTTCAGAAATAACACTACTGGTGATACCAGTAGAAGGGTAGCCTCATATGTATGACCGTGGTCTTTGATCAGTACTCTGATCTCAATGTACATACAATTGTAAAAGTAAGGAGCAACATTTTGAACGTTGATGGCAAGAAAGAGTCAGATATTTTAAGGAAGAGGGTTGCAATCAAGATGGGGATAGTTATAAAAGACACAATCACATAAATTCACCTAGTATTGCTGACATATATGTTTCACAATAGAAATAAGATAACCTTTATTGCCACTTTTTTCTGTGAACACACTATACACATACAAACACACACACATACCTACATGCTATACACACATGTGCACACATACCTGCATGCTATATATATACACACACACACACATGTTGTTGTTAGTTGCAAAGTCATGTATGACCCATCATGACCCCATGGACAACGTTCCTCCAGGCTTTCCTGTCCTCTATCATCCTCCAGAATCCATTTAAGATCACGCTGACTGCTTCAGTGACTCCATTCAGCAACCTTATTCTTCTTCTTTTGCCCTCAATCGTTCCCAGCATTAGGCTCTTCTCCAATGAGTCCTTCCTTCTCATTAGGTGGCCAAGAGTTTCATCTTCAGGATCCAGCCTTCTAAAGAGCAGTCAGAGTTGATCTCCTCTAGGACTGGCCGGTTGGATCACCTTGCAGTCCAAGGGACTCGCGGGAGTCTTCACCAGCACCATAGTTCACAGGCCTGAATTTTTTGACGCTCAGCCTTCCTTATGGTCCAACTTTCACAGCCATACATTGTAACTGGGAAAACCATGCCTTGACTCTACACACTTTTGTTGGCAGGGTAATGTCTCTACACACACATACCTGCATACACCCACTTTACTTTAGCTGCTATGAATTTAGAACAGATCTCTGCAGTCAGTTTGAATGGCTTGCTGTGCTCATGAAGGTGAAAACAGCCCTTTTAGGTATTCCAGTAGTTCGCCATTTGTATCACTTGCATTATGCGTGGATATCAGTTCATAAAGAACCATGGCTATAAACGCTATCCAAGGCAGAGTATATTATGGAATATAAGGAATACTTAGCAGCTCCAGAGCTAAATATTTACCTTTGGTAAAAAAATGTATGCATTGCAAATGCGTCAGATACTTGGCTAGTATTTTAACAGTTTTCTTCCCCTTTGTCACTAGGACCAATTCTGATTCTGCCCTACACCAGAGCACAATGACCCCTACTCAGACAGAGCCTTTCTCAGCTGGGTCACAGGATATGCAGCAAAAAAGAGGTGATTAAAAAAAAAAGCAAGCACAATCCAGGAGTTGTGAAAAAAAAAGCTGCAAATTTGCCTGTAAACTTTGTTAGAGGTGGGTGGGGGGAAGAATTAGAGAGATGCAGAGAAGATTGTGAAATTTCACATTAGAAAAATGTCATCCAAAAGCTGAAGTTATTTTGGCTATTTATGTATTTGATCCTGAAGAGGAATTAGAAATGGACTCGCTGAAAATACTGGAAAGTATGCTAATGCTCATGTTCATACAAAACAAAGATAATGTATCATAACGAATCATGACAAATAATAGTTGGGTTCCTCTCCCATCCCCCAAATTCTTGAATCTCCAAATAAATAAATAAAGTGAATAGAGTAATTCAAATTACTAGGCTAGTAATGTGATCAAGTCCAAGGCAACTTCCTATATTCATCTGACTTTCAGGGATATGCTGAGAGGATCAGCATTTAAGAGTACAACTCTGAACTTTCAGCTATTTCTCAAGAGTCATACAATGATATAGGTCAGCGGTCGCTAACCGATGGGCCACGGCCCATTGGTGGGCCGTGAAAATTTTTTGGTGGGCCGCAGAGAAATCTCACCCCCAGAGCACCCCCACAATGCAATTAATCCAGGTTGTGCAGAAACACAAGGCTGCCCCTCCCCTATGGCCCGCGGGAACCCTCCCCGCCCACTCATTCCTTACCCGGTAAACTTGCCTGCTAAATTGCTATTTTTCCTTTTTCTGACTATCATCTGTTCTGCTGTGCCAGGAGATTTAGATTAGCTAGGAAGCAGGAAATGGTTGGATTTCTTGCTTTCTAGCTAGTCTTTAGCTCTTCGGCTCAGCACAGCCGAACCTCCCTTAGGACTGAAGGTTTGCTTGTAAGCAAATTCAGTGCAGACTCACGGCAAGCACATTTGAGAGACTGAGCTAACCGATGGCAGATAGATAGATCATTGAATGATTCTGTGAGCAACTTAATCTGCCTGCTTTGCCTGATTTTGGGTAAAAGTTGCTCTTTTTTTTATAAAAAATTCAATATTTACATGCATGGTGTGTTGTGAGTTAATTTTGTGAGTTTGCTTGCTAGCAAATTTTATGAATTTGCTTGCTTGCTAGCAAATTTTATGAATTTGCTTGCTTGCAAGCAAATTTTATGTGACAGACTGAGCTAGCCGATGGCAGATAATAGATCTCTGAATTAATCTGTGATTCTGTGAGCAACTCAGTCTGCCTGCCTGCTTTGCCTGATTTTAGGTAAAAGTTGTTCTTTTTTTAATAAAAAATTCAATATTTATATAAATATTTATAATATTTACCTACAAGCCATGCCCAGCCAGTCACATGACCACCAAGCCATACCCACAAATTATGCCACGCCCTCAGAACCGGTCAGTGGTCCCTGGGATCTAAAATTATGAGTTTGGTGGTCCCTGAGGTCCAAAAGGTTGGCGACCCCTGATATAGGTAAGCTAGTGTCCATCATATCTGAACTTCACACCAAGTTAGTATTAAAGTTGGATTTGGCCTACTACTTGTTTCTTGCTGACAAGTAGCAGCCCTTCTGGACTTCTTGATGTGTTTTTTCTAAATTGAAGATGCCAGAAGTTTTGTCACTGAGCTGTGTATGATCTTTGAAAAATGCCCTCTGCTGAATGTAACTCTACCTGAGTAACAGCGGCCTTTACTTTCCTGATAAGAGTGAATCGATCTTCAAGTCTTGGTCTTCTTCCCTCCCCGCTGTAGCCCTTCACAACTGTCCACTTGCTTCACATGAGCTTTGAAGAGTGGAGGGACTGTATACAGGCACACAAGCCTTCTCTGAGTTTTGCCCTCACTGTCCTTCTAAAAGGATTTTTACTTAACATTTCTTTGATTGTGAGGAAAATGTTTCCTAATAAAAGCAGAGCGTTCAACTGTGCTGAAGCTTCTTCTTTTATTCGAATGATGGGGGAATCCCTTTTGTTCCCTCCCTTCAATATTGGGATCAGAAACTGAGGAGGTGATGTGAGGGACACAGCCTGCCTCCATTTTTAGCATGCACAAGAACTATAAAGTTAAGAGAGCTCATAGAGAACAAAAGAGATGGGATAGCCCTACAAAGAATCCTTTCTACTCACTTCTCCTCTTTCCCAGGCATTTTCAGAGCACACTTGGCTGATATATTCTTTCTCACACTATAGTCTTATTACTGACGGTTCCAGGCATGGAGGAAGATGCATCAGAGACAGAGAAAAATCTTTCAAAACAAGGATGGGATGCTAAGAAGGTACTGGCACTAATTTTATGGAGTATATGAGCTACGGACACCATTGAACTGTCAGAGATAGCAAAGCTTTCTTCTTAGAATACAGCACATACATAGAAGTGAAAGGAGCTACTTCAGACTTTAAAGTGAATAGTATGTTTGGTGTATAAACCAGGGCTGAAATTCTGTAAATGCTTTTTAATCTAATTTTCAAGCAGCCAGAAATGGAATTTTGTGTAACCGATTATAGCATATTCCAACAATTTGGTTTTCTGTCATGCCTGGTTTCTCAAGGGAGAGGGGGCAACATAGAAATCCCCCTCTTTCACATCCCAGCTCCCCAAAAATATGATTTTTATCATCCACCGCACTCTCCATTCATGTGAAAGCATGTGTGGTAGAATTGGCAGCTGAAGTGGAAGGTGGAGTTAAGGGACTGGTTAGCTTTCAATTCCTGCAAGGGAGGAAGTGACAGAAACCCTACCCCACTCTCTCACCCTTCTAAATCCTTGGAGTGCTTATCTGGTTGTTCCCAAGAGAGTGAAGTCAGTTTGGTGAGATTCTTGTAAATAGGCGAGCAGCAATAAAGAAACTTCTCTGATCAGCTAACGGTGTTGTCCTGAATCCTTGCACCTGACAGCATGAAATAATTGGTTGTTAGTTGGAAAAGGTAGACTAGGAGAATCTCCCAGTTCTTCCATAGAGACATTTTTTCCATCAGTAAATAAGTGCAGTTGCAGTACAGCTGTCTGGGTTGGTCCAGATGGGAAGAAGCTTGACATCTCTTCTTTGATATAATGACCTTTTGTTTGTTTTTGCAGCTGAGTGTCTCATGCTGACCTACTCTTCTCTGTTCTCTTTCAGACAGGATCCTCAAGGCCTAAATCTTGTGAAGTTCCAGGAATCAAGTATGTTTAAGGGGAAGGGTATATTTGCTTTCTGGGTAAATATGAAATCAGCATCATCATTTTGTGAAAACAAATCTGTGTCCTTTGGTGTGTATGTGTTTTTAGTAGAATGGAATAATTGAAAAGCCCAATGTAATGGCTTGCAATAATTTTAGTAGTTGCAGTTCAATAAGGAATAGCAAGAATAGCAAAGCAAGATCATGCCTCTTTTATATCTGGCTTAGCACATTTTCTGCAATGCCTGAAATAACAAACCATGGTTTTTTGATGTTATTGCAAGTCACGCTCCCTATTAAATAAAGTTGGGGATTGTAGTTGTATCAAACAATTCACACTTAATACAGTTCTCTATAATTCAAGTCAAACATTGTGGCTTATTGTGATAGAGATAAGATTTGACATTAGGGACACGCACAAAATAGGAACGTTGCTTTATTTCAAACCTGAAATAAGTGATTGTGGCCCAGAAGTTCAGCTGAATAGAAATTCAGAACATTTTACTTGATGGGAGTTTTGGCTACTCCCCCCCAAACCTAGAGTCTTCTTAATGGGGTAAATATGATCTGGGTTTTAAATTGTACTCAGGGCAGATCTTGTTTGTAGAAACCCTCCAATTTCTGTAATAGGCACTTAGCTTGATTACATTTTTTTGAGAAATCTTTAAAAATAATTATCATTTTCTAGAAAATTATTTTAAATACCTATCTATTTAGACTCCATTGTATTAGATAGCTAACTTCTGTTAAGATGGTGGTTGTTTATAAGTGCTGTCTTGAAGAAAATCCTTACTTTTTGCAAGAAAGGAGGATGCAGTAGATTAAATTGTCATGATCCGGATTCCAGGCAGGAATCATCACCCTGTTTATCCCAAAGGTGCTTTTTTTCCCAAGAGGCAACTAGATTTTCTTGTTTTTAAGAGTTGTGGTGGTGCAGTGATTAGAAGGTAGTACTTCAGGCTACTTCTGTTGACTGCCGGCTGTCAGTAGTTTGGCAGTTTGAATCTCACCAGACTCAAGGTTCACTCAACCTTCCATCCTTCCACGGTGGGTAAAATGAGGACCCAGATTGCTGAGGAGCAATATGCTGATTCTCTAAACCACTTAGAGCAGTGGTCACCAACTGGTGGGCCGTGGCCAACTGGTGGCCACGAGAAAATTTTGGTGGGCCGCAGAGAAATCACACCCCCAGGGCACCCCCACAAAGCAATTGATCCAGGCTGCGCAGGAACACAAGGCTGCGCCGCCCACATGGCCCGCAGAAACCCTCCCTGCCCACTCCTTACCCGGTAAACTTGCCTGCTAAATTGCTATTTTTCCTTTTTCCGACCATCAGCTGTTCTGCTATGCTGGGAGGTTTAGATTAGCTAGGAAGCAGGAAATGGTTGGATTTCTTGCTTTCTAGCTAGTCTTTAGATCTTCGGCTCTGCTTTTAAGCACAGCCGAACCTCTCTTAGGACTGAAGTTTCTATTCAGTGCAGACTCACAGCAAGCAAAGTTTATGTGACAGACTCGGGTAGCTGATGGCAGATAGATAGATCACTGAATGATTCTGTGAGCAGCTCAATCTGCCTGCCTGCTTTGCCTGATTTTGGATAAAAGTTGCTTTTTTATTAAAAAAAAAATCAATATTTACATATATGGTGTGTTGTGAGTTAATTTTGTGAGTTTGCTTGCTAGCAAATTTTATGTGACAGACTGAGCTAGCCGATGGCAGATAATAGATCTCTGAATGAATCTGTGATTCTGTGAGCAACTCAATCTGCCTGCCAGCTTTGCCTGATTTTGGGTAAAAGTTGTTCTTTTTTTAATAAAAAATTCAATATTTATATAAATATTTATAATATTTACCTACAAGCCATGCCCAGCCAGTCACATGACCACCAAGCCATACTCACAAATTAGGCCACGCCCACAGAACCGGTTAGTGGTCCCTGGGAACTAAAATTATGAGTTTGGTGGTCCCTGAGGTCCAAAAGGTTGGCGACCCCTGGACTAGATGGTGAAGAATGGAAGGATTTATACTCCTTGGAGACAGCTGGTCATTTGCATTCTTTTAGCGAGTCATTAAGGCCACCTGGAGGTTAATTTTTTTGACAATTTTCTAAAAGGATGCAAATGACCAGCTGTCTGCAAGGAGTATATATCCTTCCATTCCCCACCATCCAGTCAGAGCTGAAGAAGCTTCTTGGATGAGAAGTGAAACGTCTTCAAAGAAAAACAAGAAAGTCCAGTTGCCACTTGGAAAGAAGAAAAAAGTACCTTTAGGACAAGCATGACTTGGATGACCTGAGAATCTCCACAATCGCTCTGTTTACTTCTGTGAGTTCCAATAAATCAGTAGGCCTTGGCCTACATTTAACGAAGTATCCTTTTCTCTTGTCTTTGTCATCAATGCAGCATCTTTCCATCAGCTGACCAAGAAAACACTACTGCCCTTATCCCTGCGGCTCACAACACCGGGGGCTCACTGCCAGACCTGACAAATATCCACTTCCCTTCTCCTCTCCCAACACCGCTAGACCCAGAAGAGTCCACTTTTCCCTCCTTGAGCAGTTCCAACAGCACCGGGAACCTCACTGCCAATCTGACGCACATGGGGATCAGCACAGCCAATCAGGGTAAGGTGTTTGCAGGCCCGTACAAATGCATTCTGGCACGACATCTTGCAGTCTTGCCCATGTTATTTATTTTCAGCCAGGCAGGACTGTTTTCTTAGTGATGACTGGACTGGAAAAAAAAGTGACTACAGCTGGTCCCTCATACTTATAACCATTGCCGCAGCCTCACAAAATTTGGGCACATGGCAACCTGGCATGTATTCACACCAGCTGCAGAATCCTGGGATCAGGCAGTCCTCATTTGCAACTTTCCCAGCAGGCGTTTGACAAGCACAATCAAGGAGGCAAGTAGGATTCACTTAACTGCAGTGATTCGCTTAACAACAGTGGCAAAAAGGTTGTAAAATCTGGCACAACACACTTAACAACCAGTTTGCATAGCAACAGAAATTCTGGTCCCAGTTCTGATCGTAAGTTCAGGACTACCTGTATTAGGGTTGGGGGCAATTTGCTTTAGATTTTCTTTATCCCATCTTTTTTATTTTTATAAATAACTCAAAGCACAAAGATACCTAATATTAAATACTTAGACCCACTCCCAGCCTGAAACCATCCAGATTCGTTTGACTGTGACGTCTTATTCAGCATGCTGCCTGATAATCATTGATATTTTAATGCACAGCAGATCTGGAGGGTACAAGTTTGGGGAAGAGTCATTTTATTGATTTATAAAATGTGTATGCTGTTCACCTCACTAATCAAGTGTCTCTAGAGATTGGAGGAGGAGCAAAACTCAGGTCCTCCCTCCTTTGAAACATTTGATTCAGTTTGATCCCGATGACATTTTCAAAAGCTGTTTTTCAAGCCTGTTTTGTGAGAAAAGATGTGATAGAAATATTAATAGTATTCTGACTCTGCCCCATAAGAACAGAGGTAGCTCTCGGCTTTCAACAACAATTGAGCCCAAAATTTCTGTTGCTAAGCAGGACGTTTGTTAAGAGAATTTTGTTCCACTTATGAACTTTCTTGCCACAGTTGTTAAGTGAATCACTGCAGTTGTTAAGTCAGTAACACAGTTGTTAAGTGACTCTGGCTTCCCCACTGACGTCGCTTGTCAGAAGGTCACAAAAGGGGATCACATGATCCCAGGACACTGCAACTGTCATAAGTATGAACTGGTTGCCAAGCACCTGAATTTTGATCAGATGACCAGGGGATGCTGCAGTGGTCATAAGCGTTAAAAACGATCATAAGTCACTTATTTAGTGCTGCTGTAACTTTGAATGGTCACTAAATGAACTATTGTAAATCAAAGACTACCTGTAGTTTTGAAAATCCTTCTGGAAAATCCCTCTGAAATCTGACTGCTCCTGATCATTTTCTCTGTTGGAGACAGGAATGACAACGTCGTCAGCCTCTTCCCAGCAACACCGGCAGCCAACCGTCAGTCCCCTCTCACTGAACACAGATTCAAGGAGAAGCCAATCCCAGCAAGTGTCTCCTACGCTTTCCCCTCTTTCACCGATTACTCAGGTACAAGAGGGAATTCTACGGGGGTGGAGGGTGGGGTGGGCTTGAAAGCTGTTGCATAATAACATCGTAGACCCAATCCGTAATGAACGATCCAAACTGGGAACCTTTGCCAGTATAGCAACTCTGATAATAATGTTGCTTGAATTTGTAATTTTCCCTTCAACTGTAGATTTGGTGGTTTTGGGAAGGATAAACCAGTTATAATTCCATATTGTCCCTTCGATTGAGGTTATTTAGCCATATCTAGGTGGCATGCCAAACCACGATGGGCAATCTGTTACCCTCCAGATTTTGGATTTCATCAACCATCATGAGATTCGCCTTCCAAAATGCCAACTTCTGGTTATCTTTGCACTGAGCCATTTTAAATGTACTTGTGTGGAAATCAGACATTCTATATGCAGACAGAAAGAAATTAATTAATTAGAAATCATTGTGCCCAATGCATTGACTTATCAACTGAACTCAGCTCCAGTGATTGAGGCGAGATGGGCAGCAAGCAAATCAAATAATAAATTTGTTAGTCATACTTAGAGTTTAGTATGCTCTGTGAATTCCAGGATTGGCCTGTAAGTAATGGTTTGCAGCTCATATTGTGTTAGTCTAGCAAATAGTAGTTAATGCATAATTAGTAAACTATTGATAGAAGAGAGTATTTGTAGGTCAAGGTTAAACTGTGGGTTCCTTAGTGCTCTCAGAGCTTGGTTTTTTCTTGCAGGCATTTCATTACTCAAGTAGGTAACATCAGTGTACTGATGATGTTACCTAGTTGGGTAATGAAACGTATGCAAGAAAACAAACAACCTCCAAGACCACCTAAGACCCCTTTAATAAACTATGGTTAAATAAACCATTGCACAGTGTTGTGTGCGAGTCTAGGACAACTCAGCATGGCCAATTCACCGTGGCCAATTTGCTACAGGACAATTTGTTGCAGCCAACTCACTGTGGGACATCTCGCTGCGGGACAAGAGTTACACTAATGTCGAAGAAATGGTGGAATAGAATCATTAAAGAAAGGATGCAAAAGGAGGGACAAAATGAAACGTGAATGACAAGAAGATAAAATATTTTTAAAAATATTTTAAATTGAATTGTTGAATTATCCTGCAGCAAGTTGTCCCACAGCGTGTTGTTCCACAGTGAATTTGCCGCTGCAAGGTTGGGCATTGCGAGTTGGCCACAGCAAGCTGTCCCATTCCGTTGCATGCACGCTCGTTCCATAAATAGGTCCATGGAGCCTGGGAAATGCTAAAAAGCCAGACTGTTAGAATAGGGACATTCCCGCTTCCCCAAAAGACTAGTAGAGTTGAGTGTGTTTCCTTCTGAAACCTTCACCCCAGGAAGTCTGATTCCACGGCACTGACGTCCTTTTCTGTCCTTTTCTTCTGAAGGCTGTGGCGTTGGATGCGCTCTCCATGGAACAGCAGCTTCCCCCCTACCCGTTCTTCACCCAGACAATCGCGCAGCAGCAGCAGCAGGCACAGACCCAAGTGGCGAGTGCTTTACCACCCAATGCTTCTCTGATGCAGACCTCGGGCTTGCAGAGAGGCGTTCAGCTCCCCCCGCTCTCAGTCTCCATCCCTTCCACAATCCCACAGTCTCCTCCGGGCAGCCAAACCCAGACTTCGATGGGGATAGACATCAATTCGGTAAGCTTGATTGGGAAGAGGAGTTGGGACCTCCAGCTTCCTAGACATCTCAGACAAAAAAGCATAGGAAACAAGAAGAGGCTTGATCAGAGCTGTCTGTTTCCTGAAAAGTGTACGGTTTGGGATATGTTGAGACTGCAATTCAAAACTGCACGGAAATATGTGATTTATTGCCAGTCCCCCCCTCGTAGCCTTTGGAAAACATAGTCTTCCAAATATCATAGAGACTTCTGTGAAGGGACTGGATTAGAAATCTTATCAGAGATGAATGTGGTTCTCAAAAGCCTTGGATAGGGACTGAGTTTTTGAATGATTTTGAGATAAAGTTTCCACCTGGAGGGAAATCAATACCTCCCACAAGTTGAGCTTGATGACCACGCAGATATGTTCACATTAAGTTGATCTTGGCAACAACATAGAAATGGTTTGTCTGGGCCATTTTCCAGAATGTTTTTTTCAGTCATCCATTGTATAGACTGTGAGTGCACTGTTGGAAATGCTGAAGGATCAGGTTAGAGATAGATCATCCTGGAGAAAATCTATCTATGTGGTTGCTAAGAGTTGACAACAGCTGGACTGCATGTAATTAATCAAGATAATTATGGTGTAAACCTTGGTCCCCTGCCTGAGGAGGTCAACCAGGCGCTGCCATCTGTGAGGGAGGTCTGCTCCTTCACCCCAGTCCAACAACTATGGAGTGATTTGACATTTTCCCTTTTTTTTTTTTAATGCTTCTCGGGGTAGAAAACATATCCCGAAAATGACACCTCACCTGCAATCTCACCTACAACTCCCCCAGCCGGGCTTCATGGAGGGCTAATTTATAAATGGCCACAATCTCACAAGATCATGGCCATGTTTTTTTCATTCATTTTTCATGCCAGGTGCCTGAAAATGTTTCCACCCCCTAACGAGAGAGAGAAAGAAAGAAAGAGAGGAAGAAAGAGAAAGAGAGAAAGAAAGAGAGAGAGAGAGAAAGAGAGAGAGAGAGAGAGAGAGAGAGAGAGAGAGAGAGAAAGAAAGAGAGAAAGAGAAAGAGAGAGAAAGAGAGAGAGAGAGAGAGAAAGAGAGAAAGAAAGAAAGAAAGAAAGAAAGAAAGAAAGAAAGAAAGAAAGAAAGAAAGAAAGAAAAAGAAAGAAGGAAAGAAAGAAAGAGAGAGAAAGAGAGAGAGAGAGAGAGAAAGAGAGAGAGAGAGAAAGAGAGAGAGAGAGAGAGAGAGAGAGAGAGAGAAGTGGGATCAGTGCCCAGCCATAACGAAATTTTCCCTTGGGTTTGAATCAGTGGTGGTAGGCTATACTGGTTTGGACCGGTTCAGCTGAATCGGTAGTAAAAAAAAAAAAAAAAGCCTCATCAGCTGAGAGGGGAAAGAAGAGGAAAGCGCAGGATCAGCCCTCCCCACCTGCCCCTTCCCTTTTCTCTTCTTTATCCTCTCAGCTGATTGGCGCTGCAGGCCCCAGCTGGTGCGGGGAAAGCTGTGGGTGCTGCCCTTGCAATCACCAAACCGGTAGTGGAACAGGTAGGATCCCACTGCTGGTTTGAATCATCTAAGTCAGGGGTGTCCAACCTTGGCAACTTTAAGACTTGTGGACTTCAACTCCCAGAATTCCTCAGCCAGCAAAGTTGGCTGAGGAATTCTGGGAGTTGAAGTCCACAAGTCTTAAAGTTGCCAAGGTTGGACACTCCGATCTAAGTCCAATATTTCTCAATCTTAGCCACTTGAAGATGTGTGGACTTCAACTTCCAGAATTCCCCAACCAGTGTGGCTGGCTGAGGAATTCTGGGAGTTGAAGTCCAAACATCAAGTGTCCCAAGTTTGAGTTACATTGATCTAGCTAACTAGAAGCTTCAGTGCCTATTAACTCCAAGCAGATTGTTAACTCCAGCTGAACATACAGAGTTGCTTGATGTATTTGCTGTTTGTTTCCAACCCCAAAGAAGCTTTCTTTTAATCTGTCACATAGAGCTAATCTTTTTTTTTTTAATTGGGATGGATGATTGCATCTCTCTTCCCCATTTTCTGCAGACTTTCCCCCTCTTCTGCAAGGAGTTTGGAAATGTCCATTTTAGGTTAATTGTAGCTTCACAGCTAATCCTTGAACCACACTTAATGGTTTGAAATGAGCCCTCAAGCCATGGCTTAGGGTAGAATTGTTTTTCCCAGGGAAAACATGCTTTACATCAGGGGTGTCCAACCTTGGCAACTTTAAGCCTGGAGGACTTCAACTCCCAGAATTCCCCAGCCAGCTGGCTGGGGAATTCTGGGAGTTGAAGTCCTCCAGGCTTAAAGTTGCCAAGGTTGGACACCCTGCTTTACATTAATCACATCTGTTCAGCTTGATTGTGTCCTAACCTGCAAAATCATTAAGATAAAAAAACAAAAAAAAAAAAAACGTAGTTGGCTGGGGAATTCCAGGAGTTGAAGTCCACAAGTCTTAAAGTTGTAAAGACCAGACAGCCCTGACTTAAAGTGTGGCTTTCACTCAGAATAAATTGCCCCTGCATTAAGCAATGACCTTTCATGATATTTAGACCCAACCACCAGCCAAGGTACCAATGATTTCGGGGCTGTGTGTGTGTGACAAAATGCTTTTCTCCCTGTTTTCCTGCCTTCCATATTCTAACATTAGGCATGCCTGGTGGCATTTTTTTTTTTTAAAAAAAAGAAAGATTGTATTATTGGGGCACTAGTCACTCTTAATACTTTGCCACTTTGCACGGCTGTGTCTGTTCTGCATCTCACAGTGGGCGGGAGGTTGGTCCCATCCTTTGGAGAAGGAGACTGTTCACCTAATAAATCTTTGCAAATTCAAACAGAAGCATAAGAATGAATGCGGGTTCCATAACCTTTTCCACAGGTTCCTCTGAAAAACAATTTGTGCAAATCGATGTCTTCCGCCTTATGGACCGCACAGATATGAAGGAAACACAAAAGTTGAAGTAGAGGGGGTTTCTCCCCTCCAAGCTGGGGTTTCAGAGTATTGTGGTTATATATACTCAGTCCCCACAAAGCTGGAAGAAGCATCTCAAAGCAGGCCACCAGAATCATCCTGGGTTGTAACAGAGTCCCCTTTCAGTCTGTGGAGATTCTCAGTCCTCCAGGTTATAGTTGTCTCAAAGGTGCTTTTTCAAAAGGCAACTGGACTTTTTTTCCTTAAGGAAGAAGACGAGTTTTTACTCCCTGTCCAAGAAATTTCATGGGTTCTGGAAGAATGGTGGAGGCAATGGGAGGATTGGGTCTGACAGGATTGGGAGGGAGTGGGTTGGAAGGTTCACATTTCTTTGCAGTCATCTGGTTGTTGGCACTCTCCCTGAGAACTCTTGAGGGCTTTTTTTCTGTGCCCTCAGAGTCACCCGTATCAGAGTGCAAATGGGAGTGGAACTGCTGAAAGGACTGCATTGTAGGCCTTGGATTGTGTTGTAGTCTGCATTGTAAATGCTTCTAGGATGAGAAGCGAAAGTCTTCTCCTTCCTCAAGGAAAAAACCAGTCCAGTTGCCTTTTGAGAGAAGAAGCCCTTTTTAGGTTCATGACTTATCCGAGCATTGTTGAACCGTACTGTGTGCTGCTGAATTCATCCAGGACTATTCTTGCCTTCTGTTCTCTTCTCATTTTCCTCCCCCGCCCCTACCTGTCCATGAAAGAAACCTGTGTTTTCTCTCCCTCTCCTCCTGTTCCCCACAGTCTCTAACGCTGTGTCCTTCTGTAGGGCTCACTCCAGCAGTACCGCAGCAATGCTGGCTCCCCAGCCAACCAGTCTCCCACTTCTCCTGTCTCCAATCAAGCTTTCTCTCCTGGCAGCTCCCCTCAAGTAAGGGACTGTATGCTTCTAAGGCCTTTGGATTCCATGCTTCTCATATATTTTCTTGCCTCTTCTTAACTTTGTCCCCCCACCCCCCCATCCAGCTTTTTGAAGGGTTTCCAAAATAACGCTCCGTCAAGTTGGGTGGGTTGCGTTTAAATGACTGGGATCCTTTGGGGAATTCCTTCTTGCTAAAATCTGATGCCACCTGACCTGACCTGTTCCTCCCATATGAATGTCTGCCTTATCGTGTTAATTACCTTTTGAATGCTGCCCTTCTCTAAAAAGGTTAGGATACCATTCTTGGCTCAAAAAGCATGCCAAAATATATCGCTGTTCAGAATTAAACGATGTTTTTAATGCACTTTATTTATTTCTTTTCTTCTTTTTTTTTTTGACTGCCCAACTCTGGTGAACTCTGGGCGGCATACAAAATACATTGACAGATGCGTATTGGAGGGGGGATATAAGTATGGGTCGGTGTGATTTTTGTGCATTTGGAATCTTTAAAACGTTTACCGAACAAACATGTAGCAGAACTGTGCCACTGTATATAAGCCAAGTCTTCTTGTTGAAGTTTGTCTGTTTTCTCTAGTACTTTTATGTGATTGAATATTTTGTTTCTTGTGTGAACCACAAAATACAACACCAATAGCTTTTTGGATAGCTTTTAAAAAAAAGAATATGTTGTAGAAGAAATTAGAGCAGTGTTTCTCAACATAGACAGCTTGAAGTGTGGATTTCAGCTCCCAGAATTCCCCAGCCAGCCATGCTGGCTGGGGAATTCTGGGAGTTGAAGTCCATACATCTTCAATCAGCCAACCTTGATAAAATGTAAGTTAGAATACCAATAGCCATTAGCACGGTAGTGGGGATAAGTCCCCATATTTAGAGTTTATCTAGTTTTAAATATACCAGCGAGCATGTAAATATCTGGAACAATAGAGATTTATTGAAAGCTATAATGAAAGCTATAAGAAAACAAGATATACTTGATATCAGATTATGGAGACAGGACTGGAAGAGATCTCTGGTCTTTATTCCTGGTTTATGGGCTTCTTGATTGATCCTGTATAGAAACATCGGTCCTGATGGTTTTTTGATGGAAAAAAGAAATTGACTGAAGGTAATACATTTAAAAAATAAAAGTTACAAGGTTCTTAACTTAGAAAACAAAAATGCAGTTGTATGGGATGGGAATATAGTTAGTCCTCGATTTACAACCACAATTAAGACCAGAATCTCCTTGTTAAGCAAGGTGGTTGTTAAGATTGTAAATAATGATCCCAGGACGTTGCACCCATTGTAAATATATGCCAGACACCAAGCAACCAAATTTTAATCATGTGATTATAGGGATGCTGAATCAATGGGACTTCTAAATGGGACTTTAGAAACAGTCCTCGAATTGTAAATTTGAGGTCTGTTTCTAAAGTCCCATTTTTCAGTGCCGTTGTAACTTTGAATGGTCACTTAATTAATGGTTCACAGTTGAAGACTACCTGTTGTATTTATGAGAATTATTCTGAAATAATAGTGAGTCCCAAGCCGAATACGAACGAGCAATAGAACTTGGATTAAAATAAAGCAAATGTTCCATGGAAGCATATTTTCCAAATCATTGGAAGGAATCATTCTGTTCATTCTGTTCTGACCCAGTTCAGAGAAGAGTAATTAGAATGATTGGGTAACTAGAAATTAAGGTTCAAATTAAATGTTGCACAGAAAAGGTTGCTTGTTCTCATTGCAGAGTGTAAGATTCAGAATAATGAATTTAAATTACAAGAAGGTTCTTCTTTATTATCCCCTCCTTCAAAATATTTTTTTAATAAACAACTCAAACAGGGCGAACCTATTTAATATCCCTTCCACCTCCTATTTTCCCCACAACAACTGAATGTTACCAGAGAAATTCCTCATAATAAGAACAGCTTAATAATGGGACAAATTACACAAGAGACTGAGTGGCTGCTTTTTATTGTCTATATTATTCAGAGGGTTGGACTCAATAACCTAATTAATCCCTTCCAACTCTATGATTTTCTTTTTGCCCACTTGGGATTTTATCGATACCCATGACAGTTCATGTGGCACAGTTAAAAAAAAAATGGCCCACTCAACTACATACACACACACACCTCCCTCTCCCTCTCCCTCCCTCTCTCTTTCCCCCTCCCCCCTCCCCCAGTTCATTTAGAGACCACTCAAAGGTACAACACTACTGAATACAGTGACTTACAAACATTTTTCACAGTTCGCATCCTTTGTAGCATCCCGATGGTCACGTGATCAAAATCCAGACACTTGGCAACTGCTTCATATTTATGACCGTTGTTGTGTCCTGTTGAGTCATGTGACCACCTTCTGTCATCGTCTGAAAAGCAGACTCAATGGGGGAAGCCAGATTCACTTTAACAGTAGTAACAGTAGTAACTTAACAACTTCCGTGGCAAGAAATGTCATAAAACGGGGCAAAACTTGCTTAACCAACGCCTCACTTAACAACAGAAATTTGGGGCTCAGTTGTGGTTTTAAGTCGAGCACCAGCTGTGTGTGTTTGTGTGTGTGTGTGTGTGTGTGTGTGTGTGTGGAGAGAGAGAGAATGAGAATGAATGGGTGTGTGAGAGAGAGAATGAGTGTGAGAGAGAGCTAGGCTGCATTCAGACTCTTTTGGAGATGTGATTGTAAGAGAAAGGTTCCGTTTGAGCAGAGGTCTCCAAACAACTTTAAGACTTGTGGACTTCAACTCCCAGAATTCTCCTAGAATTCAGGGAGTTGAAGTCCACAAGTCTTAAAGTTGCCAAGTTTGGGGACCCCTGTGCTTGAGGTTTGCAGCAGAGTCTCTGAAGCAGGAGATCAAAGTTGCACGACTCTGTTTCGACTGCCTTTGCTGTGCTGGTGGTGTCAAAGCATAGAGTCTCTTTACAGTTGCATAGGCCCCGTGGTCCTAGACTTGATGGAAGGACTGCACTGCATGCCAAGTCAGTTTCATTCTCTTTCCCTGACAAAGCAGTGGTGCGCCTCTTGGTTTTCTTACAGTGGGTGTTCAGCCAGTTTGCATTAACTGGGAAAGAGGAAAATTGTTGACGGAGCAAACCCTTCTCTAGTTTGCCCAACGTTCTCTTTGCAAAGGCAGCGAAGGGACTAATCTTGGATCCTGAAGTGCTGAACCAGTGAAAAACTTCCCTGGTTTTAATATCTTTGGAGCAGCTTTTGCTGCTGGTAGTTATTAAAGCTGCATTGATGATTCCATGGGGGCAAATTTATATAAATCCTACATCTATTCTTGCTGATCTACTGAGCCAGTTGAAAGCATTTATAACACGGTTTTTGCATCATTGCTCAGTCATGAAAAATGGAATGTTTTCAATAGCTGGGAGGGGAGCAGGACCCTGGGTGGTGAAATTATAATCTAGCAGATTCTAAAAATATTCTGTTTCCCAACACGGTGGAGCAGCTGGGCGTTCTTTTCAGAAGAAGGATAGCAGTCTAGGAATCTTTGTGATTGATTTCCAGGGTTCTGTTAACTCAATTTGTATATTCCTGAGATTGCGCAACAGGCCCGGGTAAAGGTGCAGCTGTCAGCATTCCAGCAAACCTCCATTCCAACCAGTAACTCAGAGACAGGCATCTTCTCAAACGTTCCTTTTTATTTGGATAGTAACTGGCACAACTGTAGAATCCCGAATTTGAAAGTTCCGGGCTCCCTTGCAATAAGTAAAAACTACAAATCCATCCCCTACACCCATCACTACATCACATGGCCCAATCACCATCCGTCCCAAAGTAAGACTTCCTTTCACTATGCGCAACACGACCTGACCTTGAATCAGAAAAAGAGTTTTATTATGTCTAACTAGATACACTCCAATGAATTCCCCCCTCCCACTTTCCCAGGCTCAATTGTGGCAGCGTGGGAGCATCGGATCTCAATATGGCTTCCAAAGCTGGACAGCAGCTTCTTTAAGGAGATTCTGAGAGGCATAATGCGCATGCCTGTAACTTTGCTCTGCTAGATCTGGGTTCAAAACTGTGCACCTCCCTTTTGCTGAAAGAAGCGACCTTTCCACGCAAAAGGGGGGAGGGGTCATGTGATCCCCGGACGCTGAATTTTGATCGCATGACCGTGGAGATGCTGCAGCGGTTGTGTGAAAAATGGTGTCACAAGTCCCTTTTTGGGGGGTGCCGTTGTAGCTTTGAACAGCCACTAAATGAATTGTTGCAAGTCGAAGACTACCTGTAGCTATTTCTGAAACTATATCCAGCGTTGGGCGTGCTGATTCCAGCATCTGTGACGTGGAATATTGAAGGCTTATCAGGTTTTTTGTCAACTGGAACAGCAAATATACAGAACGTCCTCAACTTACAATGACTATTAGGTCCAGAGTTTCTGTTGCTAAGTAAGGCATGTATTAAGTGCTCTTTTAATGGCCCTTTTTGCCATCGTTGTTAAGCACATCACTGTAGCCTCTCTCTATTAACTTTGC
This sequence comes from Notechis scutatus, assembly GCF_049901735.1. Taxonomy (NCBI): domain Eukaryota; kingdom Metazoa; phylum Chordata; class Lepidosauria; order Squamata; family Elapidae; genus Notechis; species Notechis scutatus. The sequence continues at coordinate 329,950,263 of NC_142009.1, read as the reverse complement.
TTGTCAGAAGCTGGCTGGAGAGGTCACAAATGACCCCCAAGTGCTGCAACCATCCTAAACACACGCAGGTTGGCAAACACCTGGATTCTGATCACGTGACCGCAAGGATGCCATAGCGGTTTTAAATGTGAGAACTGGTTGTAAGTCACTTTCTTGCAGTGCTGTTGTAACTTCAAACAGTTGCTGAAAGAATGGTTATAACTGGAGGATTCTCTGTATTAGCATCAAAAAACCAAAACAAATGCCTTCTTTTGTGAGCTCCAGAATTCAGTGTCCCCACCATGTCATTAAGGAGTGGCAGCTTCACTGTTGAAGTGCCAGTCTCTCCTGGCAGGGTCTGCATTTGGCTCCAGGGGGCCTTGCCCAGGCAGGGCAGGCAAATGATAATTGCAACTCTAGCAACTTTTACCTTTATACTTTGGATCCTTTGAATATTACAGCGCTGTGAACCGGCTGAGGTAGTCTAATGTACAGGCTTTCGAGGCGACACTTTGCTTTCTTTTAGGCTACAGAATCAGAATAGAGCTGGAAGGGACCTTGGAGGTCTTCTAGTCCAGTCCCCTATGCAAGCAGGAAACCCTATACCATTTCAGACAAGGGACTGTCCAGCCTCTTCTTAAAAACCTCCAGTGATGGAGTGCCTACGATTTCTGGAGGCAAGCTGTTCCACTGGTTAATTGTCCTCACTGTTAGGAAATCTCTCCTTTGTTCTAGGTTGCTTCTCTCCTTGATTAGTTTCCACCCATTGCTTCTTGTCCTGCCTTCAGGTGCTGTGGAAAATAAGTTGACCCCCTCCACTTTGTGGCAGCCTGTCAAATACTGGTAGTCCTCAGTTTACAATGAACCTCTGCAAATACCGTGTTTCTCACAAAATAAGGCCGGGCCTTTTTTTTTTTTGACCTCCGAAAAAACGGCTAGGCCGTCTTTTCGGGGGTGACTTAATTTCCTCCCCCACCTAGAGCGGCCCATACGCACTCCCCTCGCCGCGAGGCCGCTTCTATCGGCTGACGAAAGCTCCTCGAAGGCAGAGTCCCCAGCCGCTTCGGGGCGTGGCATGGCTGCCCGTGTCCCCTCGCCTTTAGGCAGTCTCTTTCGGGCGATGGAAGCTCTCCAAGGGCAGCCACCAGCCACTTCCATCGGCCGGTAGAAGCGAGGGGTGTGTGTGTGTGTGTCCGCTCACCCCGAGGCCGCTTCTACCGGCCGATCGAAGTGGCTGGTGACTGCCGTAGGGGAGCTTCCATCGCCCGAAAGAGACTGCCTAATGGTGAGGGGACACGGGCAGCCATGCCACGCCCTGAAGCGGCTGGGGACTCTGCCTTCGGGGAGCTTCTATCGGCTATCGGGGTATTCTAGCCTATGCTACCTGCAGGGCACTCCTAAAGGCAGGTTTTCTCCCCATCCGCCCCCCCGCCCTTCCCCCCCATTTCTCTTCACCTCGTGTAGTTCTAACGAACAATGTGAGAAATGGCAGGGAAATGCATGGTTTAAATAGGCCTAAATTTTGGGGGGCGGGGCTTAATTTCACCTCATGCCTAGAAATCATGCTGGGCCTTCCTATTGGTGGAGGCCGTATTGTTGAAGGAACACGGTATTACTTACAACCCAGTTTCAAAGTTACGGCTACTGCAGCACCACCACAGCATTTGCTCTTACAACCGAGCACAGGGATGTGCAGTGCCCCCCCATCTCCCTGCCCCCCCACCATTGCACCTGGTCGGCTCTCTACAGACCTTGGCCTTTTTTGCCCCCTCATTGGGTCTCACACCCTCTTCCCCACTCTCCATCATGGATCGTGCACTTACCTTTCGGGTGCAACTCCAGAGCTCACGTTAGGGAAGAAAGGCAGGCCTCCGTGCTCCTAAGCCTTGGAGAAGCCAGAATTCACTGCAGCCATTTTGAAAATGGCTCCTGCTTCAGGGAAATAGCCACGTGGCCCAGAGGCATCAAGGGACAGAGCAGCCTGCCCTCCATCCCTCCGGAGCTGTGCAGATTTTTCAGGCCGATTTTTAACATGACAATAAAAGGCATCCGTGTATGATTTGGGGTTAAATCATAAATCCCTTGGTTTTATTCCAAACCCATTCCTTTAAAACGTACTTGGTATTGCTCACTGGAGATACAGACTTGCAGAATTTATTAACGAAGCAGGGAAAGGGCTTTTTCTTACCCACTCCACGTTTCTTGTTTCTCTTATCCAGGGGTGTCATTCAATTTCATTGAGGGCCGCATCAGGGTTGTGTTTGACCTCAGGAGGCCAGGGTGTCTGTGGCCAGCTCGACGTCACTCATGTCGGGGGTCACCTGAAATGGCCTGAGCGTTCTGCAGGGGAAACGGGCTCCCGAGCTCCATTTTCGGCTGCGACAGCCTCCTGCAACCCTCTGCCAACCAAAATGAAGCTTGGGAGCGCCACAGGCAGCCCTCGCAAGGCCCATTTTTGCTGGCAGAGGCACCGCGGGCCGGGCCTTCACTGTTTCCTGGGCAGCCCCATGGGCCAGTTCTAAACACCCTACGGGCCGGGTCCAAAACCCCCCCCCCCCGGGCCTTGAGTTTGACACCCCTGCTCTAATGGAACAAAAGGTACTTGCACGGCAAAAAGACTCACACATCAAAGCAGAAAAAGGGAGGGAAATCTTCCTGTTGCAGAAGCTTGCAATGCATGCATCTAATACTGTTGCAGAGTCTTTATTCTACGTTATGTGCAAGGCAGTTTTTTCATTATTATACAGCATATGGCCATTTCCCCCCAATTTGGATGCTTTCCAAATGTGTGGGCATTGACCAGCGGGACAGATGGGAATTCTAAAGATTAGAATCTAGAATAAGAAATAATGTGGCCCTCACAAAACGATTTGATTTATGTGTCTGTTTGTTTAGCAAATATGTTATCTCCACCCATCTCACATAACGTGACTCTGGGCAGTGTACAAAGACAGCTATGTTTAAAACAGTGTAGCCAATCGTATAACAGTGAACGGAAATCAAAATGCAAATGTGAAAAAAAATCCCAAAAGAATAACCATCACCTAGATTCCACAAGATTGCTGGATAAACCATGTTTTAGAGCAGGGGTTGCCAACCTTTTGGACCTCAAGGACCACCAAACTCATAATTTTAAATCCCGCAGACCACTAAGATGAATTTTGACTGAAGGTGGTGGGAAAGTCGGTCCCATATTCCAGAGCTGCAGTAGTCACAGGACCACCCAGGTGCACTGGCCTGCCATGGACTGGAGGAGCTGCTCCAGGATGACCAAAGGGCCAGTCCTGTGACTACCGCAGCTCTGGAATATGGGACCGACTTTCCCTCCAACGTCAGCAAGACACCCCGGGATGGATTTCCTTCCCCCAACATTGGTCTTACCTTCCAGTTCCAGCTCTATTCAAGGTCAGGTTTGTGCTCAGCTGAAGGGTGGGGGCCAGCGGGTGGGCGGGCCACGTGGGCAGCGCAGCCTGGATTAATTGCTTTGGGGGGAGTGCTGGGGGTGGGTGGGAACGACATTTCTCTGCAGACCACCAAAATTTTCTCACGGACCACCAGTGGTCCCCAGCCCACTGGTTGGTGACCCCTGTTTTAGAGGATCTGATGGAAAGCTAACAGGGATGGGCCCAATCTCGCCTCGAGGGGAATTCTGACTGGAAGGGGTTGATGTATAATTTGCTTCATGCCATGCCTGCTGAGGCTGATGCACGACCATCTTCTCCACAACCTTCCCTAAAAGGGAGGTGAGACACAGGACGAAAATTGTCCAGCAATGGTTTCTTGAGGATGGTGGTGGATTGTCCAGACATGATATTCTTCCGATTAAAATCGGAATTCCGATTTTTTTGGGAATCGCCCCCCCTTTCCCCCCCTTCTCCTCCTTCCCCTCCCCTCGGAGGCCCTGAGTCAGGAGTTGCTACCGCTGGCGCGGCTCTGCGTGGCTCCAGTCCCGCGTTGCCTCAGGAAGGGAAAGGCAAAAAGGAAGAGCCGCGGCGGCGCTTTGCAACGGCAGCAGCGGCTCCTGGTTTTGCCTTTCCCTTCCCGAGGCAACGCGGGACTGGAGCCGCGCGGAGCCACGACGGCGGTAGCAACTCCTGACAGCCCCAGCCGGATACCTGAGCGGAGCCCGGGCGGACGGTGCAAGCGGAGCCCGGGCGGGCGGGCGGTGCGAGCGGAGGCCGCTGAGCGGCAGGAAAAGGGAGCGCGGTGGGGGGTCTCTTTTGGCCGGCCCCGATTTTTTTTTCAGAGGGGAATATCATGCCTGATTGTCCTTTTTTCAAAGAGCAATTAATGACCGCTGGAATCTAACCTCTCTATGCTCCCCCCTCTCTCCCCTCCTCCCCCCCCCAGCCTTAACTATCCAGGAGGGGCATAGAGGTAAGGAACAGGCGGCTGAGCTCACAGTCATCATGGCCCTGTTCCCTTCCTCAGGTCCAAGAGGTTCAAACTGCTTCCAGATAACTGGGCAAGACTGCACCCCAGCCCCTCCCATCACATCTATATCCAAACCAGCATCCAAATGGGAATAGATTCAAGTACAGGTAGTCCTTGACTTACAACTATTCACTTAATGACTATTTGAAGTTACAGCAGCCGTGAAAAAAGGGGGGTTTAAGACTGTTTTTCATATTTACAACGGTTGTAACATCCCCATGGTCGTGTGATCAAAATTTGGCTGCGTGGCAACCGGCATGTATTTAGGACGGCTGCAGTGCCCCTGGGGTCACATGATCCCCTTTTGCAACCTTCTGACAAGCAAAGTCAATGGGGAAGCCAGATTCATTTGACAACCGTGTTACTAACTTTACAACTGCAGGGGTTTACTTAACAACTGTGGCAAAAAAAAGGTCATAAAATGGGGCAAAATTCACCTAACTCTCTTGCTTCGAAGCAGAAACTTAGGGCTCAGTTGCTAAGTTGAGGACTACCTGTAATGTTGTCCAATAGATCAGGGGTGTCAAACTCGATTTCATTTGAGGGCTGCATCAGGGTTTGGTTTGGCCTCAGGTGGTGTGGCAGGGGGGGCATGGCCAGCTCACTGTCACTCGGGTCGGGGGGGCACCTGTGGTGGCCACAAGTGCTAAGGCAGAACTTCCCTCAGACCCTCCCTCTCATAATCCTTCCTTCTTTCCTTTTCTCCTTTTCCCTTCCCTCTTCATTCTCCTTTCTTCTTCCTTCCCCTCTTTCCTTTTTTTCTTACTTGCTCTCTTCCCTTCTTTTTCTTTGTCTTTCCCTTTCTCCTTTCCTGGCCCTTCTTGGATGCTCAAATGCAAAAGGGGAAACATTTTGTTTTGTTTCCAGTTTGTTTTGCTAGCCCTCTTCCAGCGAAAAGTGTGCGGCCCTCCTGAGCTCCGTTTTCGCTGGCAGAAGCACCGCAGGTTGGTCCTTCACTGTTTCCAGATCTAAGCACCCTGCAGGCTGGATGCGGGCCACAGGCCTTGAGTTTGACACCCCTACAATAGATGATCTGCAAATTCCTCTGCATAACCCTGTTGGTAAACTTCTGAGTACCCCTTTCCCAGGAGAACTTGTGTCAGGGGGAGGAGGAAGAGGAGGCTCTCTGTGGATGCAATAAGGGCAGAGTATTTGCTACCCTTAACTGCCACACGGTAGGCCTTAATAGTGGCTCCAGACCTGCCTATCCCCAGTCTCTCATATACCTGTCCTTTCCATGATGTTCCCACCTTGAGGTCCCTACTTTCCACCCTCTGGTTCTCATAACAGGATCCCAACATAGTCAAACACACATCAGAGGGCCAAGAAACGGAATACTGGGCTATTCATTCAATTTCTATAGCCGCCCAAGTCAACCAAGTGACCTTGAGTGGCTTACAATTCTAAAATTATAAAACATTTTTTTAAAAAATGTAAAACAATAAAAAGACACCCACAAGTAAATAAACAGAGCAGCAGCCAAGCAAAACCAAGTAACGGGGCCTCTAACGCATTCCGAGCCTCAGGACTGGGTACATAGATAAGTTTTTAAAGCTTTGCAAAAAACCAACAGGCTTGGGGCCATTCTAACCTATCACCAACAAACAGCAACAGGGTTTTGCTGCAATGGAGCCTGAACGTCTTTGGATGCATCATGTTTTCACAAATTTGGGGCTTGTACAGCATATCTGGTCCAGTTCTGGGATGGCGATATCTATATCTTTGGGATATTAATGATACTTCATTTGAAATCAATGTATGTCCTCTCCTGGTGGTTTCATATAGATGTTAAATATCCTTGGTCCTTGGTGCTCTCTGAGCTTGCTTGCTTTTTTTGTAGACGTTTCGTTACCCAAACTAGGTAACATCATTAGTGCTAGTGTTAAGTAGCATGAAGGAGAGGATCATGCCTTGTGGCACCCCATTTTGGGACAGCCACAATCACTTTGGGTGTTCCATGCTCTCCAACTGGAGTCTCCCAGTTAGGAAGGAATGGAGCCATGCCTCATTCCCATCCCTTGTAGATATTGCAGGTGGTCCAGAGAGACAGACCATGGTCAGCTGAAACCTGACTGAAAAGGTTATTAGATCAGTGGTGAGCAACTATGGTCCTTTACAGCCTGTGGACTTCAATTCCCAGAATTCCTGAGTCAGTCAGCTCAGGAATTCTGGGAGTTGAAGTCCACAGGTCTTAAAAGGGACCAGAATTGTCCATCCCTGTTTCAGATGATACATTTCCTATAGAACCCTCTGAAACTGAAGCTCCATTACCAGAAAGGAAAGGTTGGGGGTTGGCCAAGAATTGTCCAAGGTGGCTGGAACTTTGATTGATGTAGGTCAACAATTTCTGGAGGGCTCTATGTGATTTATCCATCAGCATGTAATTGTCCTCTTCAGCAACTGCTACTTTTGTAATGTCATAAGGCTACGTTTGTCTGTCCCACGTGTTTAAAATCTTTGTGCAGAAATGTTTCTGAATGGTCGTGTTCTTTCCCCAATCTATGTTTTTCTTCTACAGTAGGATGGATAGGGATCTAGGATGGACAGGGCTATAAATGCATTATTTTCTCTATTCTTTTTTTCTCCCACTCCAAATTATCCCCCCTTTTAAGAATTCTGTTTCTGTTAATCACTGAGAACACTGACTTGCCAGTATGTAACTTCTTATCAACAGAATTTGAGCAAATCAATCCTAGAATCAACAAAATATAATGATAAAACCTTGCAAGCACCATTTTGGGGTAGAAAAGAGATAGCCAAATTCCTTTCTGAACTTAGAAAAATTAGATGAGCTTGACTTTGCATTAATTCTTGTTTTTCTTCTTGCAGCAAACCTCTATCCTAGGGAGTGTCTTTGGTGACTCTTGTTATGATCAGCAGATGACTGCCAGGCAAGCAAATGCTTTATCCCATCAGGTGAGTGGGAAATGTACTTCATTTATGTACAGGTAGTCCTTGACTTACAACCAATTCATTTAGTGACCATTCAAAATTACAACGAGTGACTTACGACCAGTCCTTGCACTTAACCATCATTGCAGCATCTCCATGGTCATGTGATCAGGATTCAGGTGCTTGGCAACTGGCTCCTCTATAAATATGACGTTTGCAATGTCCCAAGGTCAAGTGATCTCCATTTGCGACCTTCCCAGTTGGCTTCTGTCAAACAAAGTCAGCGTGGAAGCCTTGCTTCATAACTGAAATTCTTGTTCCATTTGTGATTGTAAATCGAGGACTATTTGAGCAACCAAGCAACCTGGTCTAGAGCAGGAACGTATCAACCATCTCAGCAGATAGTTGGTCAACAGAGAACTAATTTCACGAAGTGCCATTCTGATTTTGCCTCTTTCCAAGCAGCTTCCATAGGGATTCCTCTTCTTTCCTGCATTGAATTCAATACTGAATTTTCCCAGTGCTGAAATCCTGAAAGGGTTGTTTATTGTGAATTCTGCAATATAATGGGGAAGTAGATTTCTCGTAAGGAAAAGAGATTCTTTACTGCTCCACGTTCTCACGCGCACACTTTTTGAGTAAATCTATTTTAATTGGAGAGTGTGATTAAATTAATCCATTGGCAATTTTGGAAGATAAATGTCACACAGATTATTTCAGAGGTTCACCTATCTCCCTAAATTAAAATGAATGGCCTCTTGTTTCTTAAGTCAACCTTTTTTTTTTTTTAGATTTCTACAGTTCTGAGATTATTGGTGTCTTGCTGCAGCTGAACAATAGAATTATCTTTTAAATTTAAAAGATAATCTGAAATATTTCTTACAAAACAATTATCAACAATTATCAACAATTATCTTTTAAATTTAATTTAATTTGAAATATGATAGCATATGTCACTGGCTAAAACCCATTCATTCTGCTATCTCCGTCTTGAAGGCTTTGAAGTGCAAATCTCATGGTTACAAACTTTTGCACTTTTCTGTTTCTTCTGATTCCCATTCTTTGTGCATCACAAGAGTGAATATGCAAAGTATGAATGCAAAAAGATAAACAAGATTAAAAATTGACCTCGATTCCTGGGATTACATAGATCCATCCATGCAATTTGTGTGGCATCAACGTGGATATAGATTGTTCTTGCCTCGTGCAATTCCTTCCCACCCCAAATTTCCTAATCTAGCTCAGAGCTCTGGAAACCACTGGCGGTTTTTCATCCAAGTACTGGTGAGGCCTGATCCTTCTTAATTTACAAATCCAGACAAGGTCAGCCAATGCTGAGAAATAAACAGGATAGAAGAATTTAATGGAACAAACAGGAGGGCAATAATTCAAGGTCTCCTGTCCAGCTGTGGGGGGTTGCTGCCCTCTGGTGGGAAGATGCAGAAAGTAAGGATACCTGCTAGACCAGGGGTGTCCAACCTTGGCAACTTTAAGACTTGTGGACTTCAACTCCCAGAATTCCTCAGCCAGCTTTGCTGGCTGAGGAATTCTGGGAGTTGAAGTCCACAAGTCTTAAAGTTGCCAAGGTTGGACACCCCTGTGCTGAGGAATTCTGGGAGTTGAAGTCCACAAGTCTTAAAGTTGTGATAAAAGCATATAGCAAAGTGGACACGTTAAGACTTGGGCTGTGTTTTGCCAAGTGTCAGGGCAATGATCAGTGTCCAGTTGGTTCTTTTGGATCCGAAAACAATTGAACGCTCCAGTGAATAAAGAGATTTTGTGCATTTATTAGTCCAAGCAGAGTTAAAAGCATAACATAAAAAAGGATAAAATAAAAAGCATACATACCAAGCAAGATGATACCCAAATTTCTTATAGGATGTTAGGAGCTCTTTCATGACAACAGCAGAAATACCTCAAGGGCACCAATTTCCCTTAATGCTAGGTTGTTCCAAAGGTGCTTTTTTTCAAAAGGCAACTGGACTTTCTTTGTTTTTCCTTGATGAAGACGTTTCCCTGCTCATTCAAGAAGCTTCTTCACTTCTTCAGACCTGGATGACTGAGAATCTCTGTAGAGACTAATGCTAGGTTCCATGCATAAATCCCCCACTAATAACAACCACCCCAACAGTTTTTAATCAAAATTCGGCATTGTGAATTCATAGCCCTGCTATGATCAGGAGACTGCAAGACCTGATCTTGATTGGGTGGCACATGATTCTGGGATGGGAATCGAAAGTCTGAGACTTCCACAGCGGGAGATACTTTATAGTTATGGGAAGATTCGACTGCAACTGGGGGATTCTGGTAATTGGAGTCCACAAATCTTAACAGCTGCCAGAGCTCTAGAGCAGAGGTGGGGAACTATGGCTCTTTTGTGACTTGTGGACTTCAACTCCCAGAATTCCTGAGCCAGCACAAAGGGCCATAGTTCCCTAGCCCCGCAGAGGGCAAATGATGGAGTCAAGTGGGATTTATGTCTGTAGATGCAATCTTATCTCAAAGGAGGTTGTGGGGGGCGGGGGAGAACTAGGGAAGAAATGGTGTCCTTCACATCCTACCTCTGGTGGCCTTAGAAATAGGCCTTTGATCTGATCTCCAGGATTCCTTCCTTCAGCTCGAGCAGTTCAACATGATTGAAAACGCCATCAGCTCCAATAGCTTGTACAGCCCCTGCTCTACCCTCAACTACTCCCAGGCAGCCATGATGGGGCTGACCGGGAGCCACGGGAGTCTCCAGGACCCACAGCAGCTCAGTTACACCAGCCACGGGAACATCCCAAACATCATCCTTACAGGTAACGAAGCACCCGTGGTTTTCGCTCCTTGGGAAAATGCAGGTAATGGGGGGGGCTGCTAAACCTGTAAGTTTGGGGATAGGTAAACTTTCTCGCACCCAGGGGCAGCGCTTAAGTTATTTATTTATTTATTTATTTATCTATCTATCTATCTATCTATCTATCTATCTATCTATCTATCTATCTATCTATCTATCTATTTATTAGTGTGTTATAAGAAGTGTTTTTTTTTCTGTGTTAATGGGCTGAAATGAGTACTTCAAACCTTGTAGGAAACTTCAGGCATCTATTTTTGCCCCATTCCCTGGGTGGGGGGCGGGGGATGGCCTGGGTTGGGTTTTTTTGGTAATCTTTTTTTTTAAGAGGTCAGATCACTAATTTCACTTTTTAACTCCCTAACAATCCAAAAGCATTCTGAGTTGGAGGTTAAGGGGGCTGCACAGGGAGTCCTGGTTCCTACTGCCTATGATCTGTAGCAGGGTGTCCAACCTTGGCAACTTTAAGACTTGTGGACTTCAACTCCCAGAATTCCTCAGCCAGCTTTGCTGGCTGAGGAATTCTGGGAGTTGAAGTCCACAAGTCTTAAAGTTGCCAAGGTTGGACACCCCTGATCTGTAGTCTTATGAACTTCCAACTCAGCTTGGAGAAGGAGGCATTTTGCCAGCCAGGCTTATGTCCTCTCTGATGGCTCTTTTAAATATACATGAAGGGACAGCGATGGGAGTCAGAAAAGATAGAACAAATAGGAGGCTGGCTGGGTGGGGACAGCTAATGAATCTCCTGAAAGGTTATTATAAAGAAGAAGAAGACTTTATTGCATTCTGTGTTGGAGGCCCAGACTAGATTAGTTTGTTTGTTTTTGCTCCATTTAACACAAGGAGAAACTTCCTGATTGCCAGAGTAATTTAAAAATGGGTCCTGTTTTACCTGGAGCAAAGATCAGAAAGGGAATTGAAAGCTCCTCCCTAAGGTCATGTGTGAGTTTTTGGCAACGACATCCCCAACATTTCAGAAGTGAGAGCATTAAAAAAAAATTATAAAATATTTCGCGAAGTCCCTGCTTTTTATTTATTATTTATAAAATGGCTGAACCTTGAATTCAAAGAAAATCGAGCTCTCCCCCCTCCCCATTTTGCACCAATCCTGAATTGCCTTCCCTGAACAGGAGATTGGTTGAGGTGTCTTCCTTGGTCATCCTACAGCTCTGACACGAGAGACCCTGGCTCATGGTCATTGGTCATCCACTTGGGACTTGAAATAGCAGGAGGAACCATCAGTTTCCAGTGTGAAGGACTTGAACCCACTTTAAGTCTGAGTAGAGACCACAGCTGACTAGCAAGTTACCTTTAGGAGGAGTTAAGATGTGTTTTGACCAGTGGATGAAGAGCCATTAACTGAGTGCCAGTTAAGTCCCTTCGAAAAGAGTCAAAAGCCAGGCAGAAGTTCTTTATTAAGCCTGCTCATCGGTAGGGGGGAAAAAAACCCCAGGAGCCTTAGCAGGTTCTGTTTTCTGGGGCCCATCACAGGTTTACTGGTGAGATAATCAGCTAGGTAAGAATTTTTTTTTTTACCATACCTGGAATTTGTTTGTTTGTTTATTACATTTCAGAACTTTCCACCTTTGGGTAGTATATAACAAGGTATTAAAATTGTAAAAGCGATAGATAAAAGGGATAGAAAATTTAAAAAGAGGTGAGGATGATAAAACACTGTTGAAATGATTTAAGAGGCAACAAAGGGAGGGATCTTAGAGCACTAATCAGCCCCACAGCTGCATGATCCCCATGCAAGGTTGTAGGCGCCATGTTTTAACTCTGTTTTGGAAGGCCAGGAGATTGGGGGGGGCGGCTCTTACCTCTGGGGGAGAATATTCTGCGGGGATTATTCTGCAGGCAATGGCAGGGAAAGTTGTCTTCCTGGGCCCCACCCCAGTTGAAGTATTTAGCTGACAAGGTCCGCAAACATACCTTCCCTACCAGCCTGACTTGGTGGGATGGGCTGATGTAAAGATTCTTTTGGTAGCCCGGCCTTATGCCATTTGAGGGGAGATAGGCTAGATGCGGAAAAAAATAATCCAGGTAATAATTTCAAAAGATTCCTCTTTGTTTCCTTTTAATTTTTTCCTTTACTTGTTTCATCGGGTGAGAGCAAATAGCTCAGATTGAAGGAGAAACTGAGCAAACTTGATCAAAATTCTCTCTCTCTCTCTCTCTCTCTCTCTCGCTCTCACTCTCTCCCGTCCCCGCTCTGTTTTTCTTTCTCCCTGTAGTGACGGGGGAATCGCCTCCCAGTCTGTCGAAAGACCTCACCAGCTCTTTGGCCGGGGTGGGGGATGTCGGCTTTGACTCAGATTCCCAGTTCCCTCTGGACGAACTAAAAATCGACCCCTTGACCTTGGATGGGCTTCACATGCTCAACGACCCCGACATGGTTCTTGCGGATCCTGCCACAGAGGACACTTTCCGGATGGACCGGCTGTAGTGGGGGTGGAGAACGGGAAAGGGGTGTGCCGTGCGGTCCAAAGGAGCGCATCCAAATCACCAAGTCCCGGAAAGTCTATGCCACTCTGGTGCTCGGAGGGAGATCGGGCCGAGCCCGTCTCGAATCTCTTGCATCCCATCAGGGTCCCTGGAGAGCCGCAGCTCCACTGTGTGTGTCCAATTTAGCAATCGCTCGTTCTACACTTGCCCGGCGGCTGTCCTGCTCGCCTCTCCTCCCCCCAGCACCAACTTAAAACCTTGGTTCATGCCTTGCTGTTGGGAGAACGTTCCTCAAAGAGCTGCCTCTTCTACCCCTTATCTCCCCTCCCTCTATCGCCAAAGTTCCAGCATTTTTGGTCCTTTTTCGTCCTTTGCCCTAAATTAAAAGCTTCGGGCTTTGCGTTGGGGAAGTGGAGTGGCAGCGAAAGTTATATTCCCCACCCCACCCCACCCCACCCCACCCCTTCTTTCCAAGGCAGAGGAGCTATTCAGAAGATAAAATAGGTGTATTGTTTTGTTTTCCTGTGTACGTAAACTATCCAACCTTTGGCTTCTGTTACAAAAACAGACACCCCGCATGGAACTGAGGGCTTTCCCCCCCCCCCCCCCCCCACCCTGGGGGAGTTAGGGGACCGCTTGATGATAATTGGGCGTTGCGGGCGGGGAAGAGAAGGACATGATTGCTAAAGCTACTTTGTGTATACCACTGCCTTTCCGTGGAGAAGGACTGGACTTGGAGAGTGGAGAAAGCCAGCGGTGGCTCGCCGAATAAACTCCGTAAAGCCAACCCGCTTGCATTGGGAAGTGGGAAGTGGGAAGTGGGGTGGGGCGGGGGGGAAGAGTGGCTTGCAATTCTCTGCTTGATTTTCCAATCCTTGACTGTTTTCTGGAATCCCATCATGGCCTGTTAGCTCATTTGCCTGTGTGCATGCAGCAGCTTTCAGAAACAGCTGTCTGACCGCCACCACCCCCGTTTGGGAGATTTAGTTGCATGAGCCACATAATTCCTCTCGGCAAACTGACCGTGTAAAACTTGTTCTTTTTTTTTTTCCTTTCTTTTTTGTTGTTTCTTCCAAAGAATTTTCAGGGAGAGGCAAGGGCAAGCCGAGGGAGGAAAAGAAGGCACAAGCGTTTTTCTAATTATACATGGAAATTCTGCAATTTGTCTGAAGGGATGAGATCTGGGTCGTCTCCTGCAGGTTGTCGGGTTTTTTAAATAACGTTTTTTAAGGCAGCAATCTCTCCCCTTCCTCCCCCACTTGCTCGGGAAGAAGTAGTTCTTGTTCTGCGTATTTTTTTTTTAAAAAAAACACCCCACCTTTCTCTAGTACATGAAATAATCTTCCTCTGACCAAAACAGGGTCTGGTTATTATTATCTTTGTGCTCCAAACTGATTTAGATGGAAATCCTTTAAAATGGCTTCCCCCATACAAGGAGGCCCATGACATGTTCAGGTTAGGGCATCCAGCAGGCTAACCCATCCGAGGTGTGTGGATTCAGTGGCCCATAAACCAAGGAGTCTCCGAACTTGGCAACTTTTACGACTCGTGAACTTCAACTCCCAGAATTCCTGAGCCAGCATAGGGTCTCCTGCTTGGGCAGGGGGTTGGATTAGAAGACCTCCAAGGTTCCTTCCAACTCTGTGATTCTGTATCCTCTAGCTTTGCAGGACCTCCTTTCTGGCCAAAGCTGGAGGGTCCTGTCCCCAGACTGAATATGCCTCTTACTATTTGTTTCTTACCCTGTTTTCAAACTCTTACCCCTCTCCTCCCCCAATGAATTATAGCTAGATCTTTGTGTGTGTATAAACACACACACACATGTGCAGGTAGCAGGGATATCCATTCTGAGTACGTGTTATGTTTTGTTTGGGCCGTGGTCAGTTTATAATTTTTGCACTAAAAAATACGGATTTTTTTTTAAAAAAAGTGTTGTAGGTTCTTTGTGTAACGTTTTTGCTTTGATGTGTTCCTCTCCCCCTCCCTCCTCCCCATCTTCTAAATTCCGAAAAATGCTGTCTCCATTTCATAACCCTTGTCAGTATTTTAGTTCAGCCGCCTCTAATACACCCAGGGGGTCTGCGTATTTCAAATTTTCCATGGCTGTTTCTCAGAGGAAATCCATCCGAAAAAATAAAAAGGCCCTGTGTCCTGCTTTAAATAAGAGCCCCAGGTACTAAACAGGCCAGTTTGCAACACTCTTTCTCGTTTCCGACAACGCAGTTTGTTGGTTTTCAGTCAGATCTCTTGTCTTATTTCATCAGCATGCCAAAATTTCCTTTGAACGTTGACCTGCAATTTTGGGGCAATTGGAAAGCAAAATGCAGAATCCAGTTTGGGGGAAATTCATTGATTCTTGAGCTGGATTTTTTTACATGGAGATATAAATGGCTATTTTCTTTCTCTCATTTTTTTTAGATTTACACATGTACATAGGAAAACTTGTGTATTGATAAATTGTAAGTAGTTTTACAAAATGGCCTTAATTTACTATTTATGTATATACATAACAGGTGTATGGTTGTGCATGTATATGTGTGCACATAGTCACACACATAGACATCCACGCAAACAGACAAAACCTGATCTGAATGCAATTTAATTTGAAATAGCCAAGCATCAGGGACCATTTGCTTTTAACAAATATTATTTCAGTTTTCCCTTGTTAGGCTGGGGGAAGCTGGAAATACATGTTAAAAAAATAATTTTAAAAATGTAGAAGAAGGAAGAAATTGAAGACTTAAACAGCCAACCTAAGCTGTATTGTGAATCTGATTTTTCTGGCTGAGGTAGTAATTATGGGCCCGATGGTTATCTCTTTTACGCACCTTACTTTCTGTTGCTTTATAAAATGGAAAACTTCCCTCCCTCCCTTCAATTCTTGAGTAAAATCTGCATTAAAGATTAAGGAGGTGGGGGAGGAGAAAAATAATAAATAAATGCACTAGAGCTCCAAGTTACGGGATCTGCAATTTGCCAAAACTGAGGCGAGGTGGGAGGAAGGCAAAGGAATCTTGTTATTTGTAGGGCTTAGAAACCCCAAAGCTGCATTCTATCTTTTCGGGTTCCGCTTTGTGTTTTTGTTGTATGAAAAAAAAAAAAAAAGGATTGTCTGGGGAAATAAGCCTTTTTTACGGTTGTTGATGTCTGCATGAATGGTGAAGAATCTGTCAAAAAAGTGGTGCCTGTTGTTTAGGTAGAGAATTAAGACTTTAATTTAAAAAAAAAAACCAGATACGTCTTAACTGTGAGCTGGATTTGACTCCGCATTGGTCCTAGTTATGAAGCGGTCCTTCTTTATTTTCATTCCTTAAAATCTGGTTTCATCCCATCATCCCCCCCCCCCAAAAAAAAGTTAGGGTACTATTGACAATTCTCTGCCCCTTCCTTTCATTTTAGCCTCATGATCAGCACAAGAGAGAACCTCGGCCAGGAGAAAATTACTGGCCCAAGACCTCTAAGTAAGTTTGGGGGCGAAAAGGAGCTCCTGTATTTCCAGTTGGAGTCAGATACTAAAAATCCAGAGGGAGGAAGCCAGAGGCTCTCTGGATGTTTTTCCTGTCCATTTCCAATCGTCCTGCCAACGTGGTCAGTGGCAAGGGATTGTGGCTTTTGCCACCCAAACCATCTGAAAACCAGCAGTTTGCGAGGCCCTCGGAGTGTCGTTGTTTTCTTGCAGACCTTTCATTACCCAACTAGGTAACATAATCAGTGCTTGCTTTCTGTTTATATTATGAGTTGGCTTGCCCTGTCGGTGTTGGTGGGAGGGTTCTTGGTGATTCTTTGATTAGGCTGTTAGGCCACTAATAATATAAACAGAGAGCAAAACCCACTCCTTTCCACTACTGATGACATTGCTTAGTTGGGTAATGAAATGCCTGAAAGTCTGGAGAGCGCTAAGGACCCCACAGTTCAGTTATTGGAGCTAAAATTGTTCTCTTCTATTGGAGCCACCAGGTTGCCTATTATTCAGAACTTCTGCTGGGTCTATCAGCTTCCAGGCTGCCATTCATTAGGTAGACGCCAACTCCTACGGACTGGGGTGACATGCATTAATTTGCCCTGCCCAGCTGGCCTTAATTCCCCCCCTCTGTCCTTAAAGCCAAGCCCAGAGTGCCGCTGGTCAGACTGAAGGAATATTATGTCCGAATGAGGAATATTTTGTGAATAGAAACATCCCTTCTAGGAAGTTTTTGGAGACTTTATTTTCTTCGTGCTGGAAAATACATTCTTCCAATAACTTGTCCCCCTCCTGAGGCTTTGTTTCTTTTTTATTTCCATATCATTTCAAAGGAACCCCTTCATTTCTCTCTTAATAAATCTGTTAACGAAGGACTGGGTGGTATAAGCGGTGCGCTGCCTGTCTAACCCTAACTACCCAGGGCCAAACTTTCTTCCCTTCCCCACTTCCACTCTGGGCCTCTGAAGAAACAAGACGTCTGACATCTTTACCTTTTTACATCTTTTGATGCTCCGGGCGTGGGACATCAAAACGCGCACCTGGGGTTTGCTTTCATTTGTTGACATATCTTGATTTGTTTTTTTCTACTTGCTGTTGATTGGAGCGATCCTAAGATTGAGAGGAAGGGGAGTTCGGTGTAAATAGTCCTTTCTCTCAGGGGGAAACAGGGATTTGGTCCAAGTTGACTTTGACAGTGCAGAGGAGGGAGGACAAATTATTTCTCTGTTAAATAGTGTCTAGTCTTGTGTTTGAAAAAGAGAACGAGAGCCAGAGGGTAGGACATCCCCATTCGGTGGTGTTTCTCAACCATGGCAACCGGAAGATGTGTGGACTTCAACTCCTGGCTGGGGAATTCTGGGCGTTGAAGTCCACACATCTTCCGGTTGCCATGGTTGAGAAAGACGGCCTTACAAGAGGCACTTTTCCTCTGAATTCCAGGTCAAGGGTAAATCCCAGTTGCAAGTTGGCTTTTGGAAGACACCTGACCCTGGGACTGTCTTAGAGAGAAAAGGAAGACCCTTGTCTGTTTCAGCAGCACGTTTTGGATGAAGGTGGGCGAAGGGAGCAGCTCACCTTTTGCTCAAGGCCAAAGCTATTGCATGTTCAAAGAAACTGCATCTTGTTATTGTTACTGCTGCATGTTAACGAAACTCTGGGCTTTAGTCTCCTTGGAAACCTAGTTCTCCATGAGCATAATGTCTCCAGGTATTCCTGTTTTGTTTCTGTTTTTTAAGTAGTCACCCAAGAGATTAATATATAAATATATATATATGAAGATAAGTAGTTCTGTTTTTCTTTCATAGATGGATGCTTTGCAACCTACCTGTCTCTTTTCCCTTCTCCATTGGCTGAACTGTTCCAAAATATTCAAAACGAGGCTGCATCTCCCTGACCTTATAAAGCTCTGTGCTTTTAAACAGTGAAGGCGCTTTTCATTTTAGAAGGAAAAAAAAACCCCACCTCCCTTGTCACTGTGATGACATTGTGAAAGAGCAATTTTAAATATCTATGTATGCACACTTTTTTTTTAATAAAAAAAGGAAAAACTATTTTTTAAAAAACCATTTCTGTGTTTTATAGGAGTAGCAACGGTGGGTGTGACGCTACGGTTCATACCCACGCAAGGGTGTCATGATGACATTTAATAGCATATTATGAATCATTTTTATCTTTTTAAAAGCGGAGTTGTTCTTTTTTTCATTTTTGTGGTTCTTTGTGGCAAGATGTGAAAAGGAAGGAAGGATGATAAAAACACTACATCAAGGCACTTATTAATCTGTTTGTGCTTTCATTATTTTCTTCCTTTTTTCTTTCTTTCGGTGTGATATGTCTGTATGTAAAAATTAATGTGAGATTGGCCAGTTTTCACTGTTGAAAAAAAAAAGGGGGTGGTGGTTATGTATTAGTTCTTTGGAGGTGCAAACACACTCCCAACACAGTCACTGTTTGACAGAGCATTATTCTTTTTTATTGAAAGCAAAATTTGGTCAGAGTCAATATCCACAAGGCATATTTGGCCGAGGGTCTATAAATACTCAAAAACATCTGTGTCCCATGAACACAGAACAGTCTATAACAGTGTTTTTCAGACTTGGCAACTTTAAGATGTATGGACCCCAGTCCAATATCTAAAGGGGCTGCTGCCACAAAGAAGAGGGAGTCAAACCGTCCTCCAAAGCACCTGATATCAAAACAAGAAGCAACAAATAGAAACTAATCAAGGAGAGAAGCAACCTGGAAATGAGAAATTTCCGACAGAACAATTAATCAGTGGGACAACTTGCCTCCAGAAGTTGTGGATGCTCCAACACTGGAGGTTTTTAGGAAGAGATTGGACAGGGTCTTCTGCTTGATCAGGGGGTTGGACGAGAAGACCCCCAAGGTCCCTTCCAAGCTCTGTTTCTCTCTTAACACTACACTCCATTTAAATTATATGTAGCAAAGAAAGATAGTTACTAAGCTGCAAAGTTACTAAGGTTGCCCTATTTTGCCAGAAAAAAACATTGAAATCAGTGACATCATAATTCACTGACTTTAAAAAAAAAAAAAAGAATATAATAATCAGAATGACAATAATCAGCTAAGGAATAGAGGACTTCAACTCCCAGGATTCCTCACAACTTAAATTTGCCCAAGTTTGAAAAACACTGGCCTATAAGCGCTCCGGGGGAACAGAACATTTTGGTCGAGTTCCACCCTTCATGTTGGGGGGTGGGGGGCGCTTTTGCAAGTTATTAAGGGCTGAAAATACTCTTTGGTCTGCCTTCATCCTTATTCCCTTTGAAGTACCCCCTTCCTGGTATGGGACCCTGTGTTGGTATCTTCTTTGAGAAGCTTTCCAGAGGTTCCAGGAGCCGAGCACATCACGATGCATGAAAATGACGTATATCTATAAATCATAGCCCTCACCCCCTGCTTGTCCATAGAAATTTGATGGCAAATTGCTGAATTCATGTGGCATGATTTTCTTTTCATATTTAAAAAAAGTAAAATGGCAAAATGGGTGCATTAAATATCTGTAAGTTTAGTACACTATCACTGTGTTTATACTAGATGCTTTGCCTGGTTGCTATATGAATGTGTTTTCTGGGTTGGCTCAATATTATTGAACCATAAACTACCCAAGTGGCCCCGAAGAGAGCTAACCAAGTGCAGTATGTTGTGTGAATGCATCTGCTAGGCTTGTTAACGTGCGTTAAGCAGATTAAGAAACAACCTAATTTGTTGAGAAATGAATCACAAAAAGATGTCAAGACCAGGCTCCAAAATACCGCTTTTGCTCGCTGTCACATTCAGAGCAAATAAAATCCAAACTGCCTCCCCCTCCAAACTTTTTTTTGTTTTTTTAAGTTCTTCTCCCTCTTCCCCTGGCCCAGAAACGCAAGTGTGGCTACTGGAAATTGTGTTAGCGTCCACATTGCCACCCTTCCCTTCTGTGTTGGAAGGCACATCTGGAGGAACATTTTTGACTCCACATTGTAAGAGGCTGTTGTTGGCAAACTACCCAGCGCCTCCCCAAACAGGGAGAAGGGCAATATATAAAATTTAATAAATAATAAAATAAACGGAAGCATGTCCTGAGGGAAGGAATCTCTAAGAATCTGGGCAGCAGCCAGACCACTGAAATAAGAGCATTTAGACTGGAAAAGATCAAGGAGGGCCCAAGAATATGGAGTCCCTGCAAGGAGATCAGATCAGTCGATCCTAAAGGAAATCAACCCTGGCTGTTCTTAGGAAGGGCAGATACAGAATCTGAAGCTCGGGTGCTTTGGCGACCAGAAGAGAAGAGGGGGCTCGTTGGAATGATGTTGGGGAAGTTTGAAGGCAAAGGAAGAGAAGGGGACAATTGGGCAAACTCCAGGAGACAGAGGAGGGCACGGGGTCTGGCGTACTTTGGCCCACGAGGTCGCGAAGGGTCGTAAGCGACTTCTGTCTGAACAGCAGCAGCAACAACAAAAGAATTTTGTAAGACTTTACCCAGGATGGATAGGCTTGTTTTCTGTTATTCCAGGAGATACTAGAATAAGCAGCTGGAAAGAGAAGGGAGCTAACTGGTGCTAAAAATGAGGAGACATTTCCCCCCCCATCAAGAGCCATGTGGCGGTGAATCCCAGCTATTTCAGGAAAAGGTGGGCTCTCTTGTTTGAAAGTATGCAAGCAGATCCTGGACTCTTGGGAAAGCTGTACTCAAGTCTGGCCTAAATATTGATATTCAGAATCACATACTGGCTGTTGGAGTAAATGATTTTCAGCATTACCTCCAATTCTAGGTTGGCATTGCTGGCGCTGAAGTCTTACAGACCGTAGAGCAACTTCCTATAAAGGCAGGATGACTGGATCCCATCCGTGGGTCACAGGGGTTAAATTAGACGATAAGAGCAGTTCAGTTGCTCTGTTTGTGCAGGATCCAGTAGCATGTGCGTCAGTGCATTGTTTGAAACCCAACCACTGTCTTAGCAGCTGGTCAGGTTAGAAGGGTTTGCTTTAGCATAGCGTGTTACAAAACACATTTCTCGTGTTTGTTCACTTGGGATTAGTAGATTGTATGAACCCAGCCTTCATTGTTTTGGAGGGGAACCCGCAAGTACTATGAAATTGACCACTTTCTGGTTTATCAAATAAAAAGGGAGGCTAACATAATGACTGCCATAAAAATGCCATAACATCGGGTCTGGTCGTGAGGGAGCCTCGATTTGGAACCATCCTGAACTTACGATGGAAATTCCAGGCTCCATTACAGTCATAAGTCAAGGACTGTAATTCATGCTGAGAGCTACTCGTCAACAAAGAAAAATTGGCCAAGGGGGATGCATTTTTTTTTAGAAAAAGCATTTATAAAATTTCCACATCAAGCAGTAGAAGCAAAAAAAAGGCATATTTTTATAACCCCTGCCTGCAAAAACCCAGCCGTAAGAAATGAGCCAGCAGAGAAGCAACAAAGTCTCCACAACCCCACTGATGCCCAGGAACAACACAACAACATCAAGACTATCCTTTTCTAGCTATTAGCTTGAGAATTGCCAACAATGTGTCCATTGTGTAGCTTGTTCACTTGGCTAGCTACCTGGAAAAGAAAGTCCCAGAGATGTAGAACTTAGGGTGACAATATTTCACTTGCTGTTTTCCTCCCCTTTGAATTTCAGTAGCTTGAAAGAATTACTTAAGTAAAAATCCAGCCAGTTTTGTGGCCTCCAAACAATGTGGAATAAAAATTTCCTATTTTGTGGAGCTCAGAACATTTGGCCGCTAGCCTTACTTCGAAGTCAAGACATTTTTATCATCTTTCCTTTCGTTGTTGTATAAGCACGGACTCTTAAGTAGACTTTAAATGCAGGGTGCGTACACAAAGCTTCCACTAACTTAGGGAAGCTTCTCCCCAAAGATGCTTTTTCAAAAGGCAGCTGGACTCTTTCTTGCTTTTTCCTTGAAAGCAATTCACTTCTCATCCAAGAAGTTCTGAACTGAAGAAGCTTCTTGGATGAGAAGCGAAACATCTTCAAGGAAAAACAAAGTCCTGTTGCTTCTAGAAAAAGCACCTCTGGGACAACCGGGACGACTGAGAAGCTCCGTAGGACAGAGGGAAACTTGGTTTTGGGGAAAGGGGAAGTCAAATCTAATTTGAAGGGTTGGAGATCAAAGGTGAGAAATGTGAAAGGCCACGAGGCTGCTTTTCCAAACCGTGGCTCTGTCCGGGGGGGAGGGCGGGGGGAAACCTTCATTTTTAAAAATGGATCTTGTTTTAGTGGATTGTTGAAAAGTGTGAGGACTAGTCGCACCACTAGTTGTGTGTGTCGTCTTATTTGTTCCAAATAGAGCTGCATATCACAGTGTCGATAGACTGTCGATTATTTTGCATTTGGTTTCTGAAAGGTGATGACTAAATTTCTTCAGCTGCCAATAATTGTAGGCAAAAGAACTCCTTGCAATTCTGCTCGTGTCATTCCTTTTCTTTCTTTCTTTTGAAAGGTTTTTTCCCCCCTCTTTTTTTGAAAGGTTTTTTTCCCCCTCTTTTTTTGTGCTGTGAAAGGAAGGTTATTTATTATTCTGTAGGAAGCTTGTGGTGAGAGACTACACAAAGCAAGGGACTTGACTCTAAGGTGTGTGGCTTTCAGATGTGGTCTCTTGGTTGTGGTGGGCTTGGGCATCAAAGGCAGTGAAAAAAAAGGAGATGCAGAGGGCACCTGGGCCACTGCAGACTTCCCCAGCGCCTCCAGCGCCAAAATCTGAGATGTGAAATCAGTGCTTGAAGTGGCCACCCGATTCCACAGAATTTATTTTGAATTGGGGATGAACTGAGAAGGCCACTGCAGTTCAGAACAACAGTATTTATTCTAAATTATTGCATTTCTTTCTTGGGGAATGTTTTCCACCATTAAGTAGTTCCTAACTGTGGGCATAAGCACTTGCACATTTAACGTTATCTCTGTTTGTAGTACGACTTTGAACAGTTATTACTGGGAACACCCGGAACATTAGACTAAAAGGTAGCAAGGTTAAAATCTGATTAATTCTAGCTAGTAGCGTGGTAGCTAAGACATGGCTTTCTTTGGGGGAGGAAATTCGTGTCTTTTTTTTTCTTCCCTTTTTCAAATTTCTTACGGGGTATCTGAAATCATGAGGGGGAAAAAAAGTTTTATCTGAATAATGTAAATTCAACCTGCCCAGAGCAGCTTCTCCTATTGACAGGCAGCTAAAACAACGAACACACTTCATATTTGGGGGGGAGGGGGAAGGGAAAAGTCTTTATTATTATTAATTTTTTTTTTTTTTGTATTTGAACTGTGTAACATCCTGTTTACAGGGGTTTTATTTTTTATCCATGAGGACTAGCAGAATGACTTTACCGATATATGCAAATCCTACCATTGAGTTACAGGTTTTTTTGTGGGGGAGGGGAGGGGGGAAATACTTGGACAGGAGTAAAAAGTTCCAAACTCTGGAGCATTGAGGCTTAATTTATTGTGGCTTTTTCTCTCTTGGCAAAAACAAAAAAAGCCCTGAAGATGGCTTTGTAAGTGTGTGCGTGTGTATGTGTGTGCGTGTGCGTGCGTGTGCGTGTTCTTCCTTTTGCAAACTTAAGAACATGACGATGATGTGAAAAACAAAAAAAACAAATGCAAAATTCTGTGCACATTCTTTTCAAACTCTCTTTTTTGTTTGTTTGTTTCCCTTTTTTTCTGTGAAAGTTTTTTTTTTCTTTTTGGTCTTTGTAACTTTGCATTATTTGTAAATGAAATGTAATAAAGTTAAGCTGTTTTTCTCTCCGGCTGTTCAGCTCTGCTTTTCTGAAGAATGTTTAATCGAAGTGTTTTATATCAAAAATTGAGAAGTTTTATCTTTTCAAAGTGCATCTCCTGTGCTGAATGCCTGGCTAGCTTTTTTTTTTTTCTTTCCCCTTTTCTAAACCTCTTCTGAAAGGAGCGGCAGATAATAAATACAACTTAACCTTTGGTAGACAAATGTTATTTTATTAACCGAACAGTCTGTATTTGTACAAACGGCTCTCCAAATTTCTCCTAAACAATGAAGGGCTGCATTTTTTAACACAGTGTTTCTCAACTTTGGCCACTTGGAGGTGCGTGGACTTCAACTTCCAGAATTCCCCAGCCAGCATAACTGGGTTGAATAGGATTCTGGGAGTTGAAGTCCACACATCTTCAGGTGAGACCCAAGAGATACTTACTGCTCTAGTGGAATCTTGGATTATTGGGTTAAGTGAATTACTTTAGGAAACTGTCTTATCCAAGATCAGCTCCAGACCAGGAAGCACTTACTCTCCAGGACTTAAGCCAAGACAGACCTGTTCATCACTTGCTCTCTGGTCCTCTGAACTGGAGGTGTGCAAAGCTGGCATTCTACTATTAAGGTTTGCTCCATGCCCAAAATGCTTGGGGGTTTTGAAGGCCGCCTGCGTGGCTTCCGAACCAGACAGATTCCCATCAGGTGTTGGGAGTGGCGGTGGTGGATTCCCGAATCACACAGAAGCCTCAGCTTGTACAGGCAGTCCTCGACTTACAACCATTCGCTTAGTGACCATTCGAAGTTGCAACGGCACTGGAGGAAAAAATGACTTAGGATCGGTTTTCACACGATCTTGGCAGCATCCCTCGCGGTTGGAGGGGGGCGGGGTTTGGATGCTTGGCCACCAGTTGTTATTTTATGACGGTCGTGGCATCCCGGGGTCTTGCGATCGCCTTCGGCCAAGCAAAGTCAGTGGGGAAGCCAGATTCACTTCACAACGGGGATACTAACTTAACAGGCGCTGTAGTTCACTTAAAAACGGTGGCAAGAAATGTTGTAAAATAGGGCATCAGTCACTTAACAAATGTCTTGCTTAGCCACAGAAATGTGGGACTCAATTGTGGTCGTAAGTTGAAGACTACCTGTGCGTATATATGTATATGTGCATGTGCCCCATTTGAGAACCGGGGTGAGACCCCCAAAGGCACTTTCCTTCTCTTGCTATGGAGGTTATGGAGCGAAATCCGGGAGGCCATAATGGGGGGCTGCCCGTGTCCCACCTCAGCATCAGCAGTGGCTGACCCAAAAGGATGCAAGACAAGGGCAGGAGACCACCCAGTGGAGGATGCCCAAGGAAGCCACTTCTCTGGTGGTGACCCTTCAGCCTTCCAGGAAGGGCCCCCTGGTTATGTCCACCTTTGTGGACTTGTTAGCAGCTGCCACGGAGCATGAACGGCTCTTCTGCGCTATGTCGAGCAATGAGGGTTCTTCAGGGTCTTGTTGGAAGCAGGTCTCGGGTGAGGTTGGTTCTAGGAGGGGTAGTGGGGAGGCTGCAGGGGCTGGCGGACACGGTGCTTGCCGCATATGAAGAGACAGTTCACCATTTACTATATCTTGAAGGGAGCAGAAGCAGTGCATGCGGCGCGGGCGCAAGAAGTCTCTTTTTCCACCAGCGGCAGTAGCATTTAGTAGTTGTGTTGGTTCCGGTAAGCCTCGTAGTCTTCAGGGATCGTGTCTATAAGAAAGAGAAGAGGAAGAGGGAGCATGTGAGCCAGGAGAAAAGGTCGGTCGGCAGCCTAATGCAGGCCTAGATGCTCTGGCGTTATGGGGGCTACCAGGGGGAACCCCTCAGAGAGATGCTAAAGACCTCTGCACGATCCAGAGCAAGGCACCTCTGGGTCGTGGATGCTCTCCGGATGCTCCAGCCGAGGATTACACTTGCTCCAGTAATGCTCCGAGACCACCCTCCCAATGGAGTCAGAGCGGCTCTGGATTGACAGGATTGGGTTGAGCCTCACTCACCATTGCAGCGATAGCGCAGGTTGGACCAGATGATGTTCTCCTGGGAGAAGCAGAAGACCCCCAGACGGCCCCCTCGCATAGTTGTGTCGAGGACAATGCCAGTGTCGGCCACCACCTCAGACCCCTCATAGAACCGAGTCCTGAAGTACAAATCCAGAGAAGGATTTCGCTTATTTCTGAGAGTCGCAATGTTTATCCTGAGTCCCGCAGGATCTTGCCTTGAATGTAGTTATGTTCTAGGTCAGGGGGTGGAGAACAATGGCTTCCTTATGACTTGTGGACTTCAACTCCCAAAACCCCTGAGACAGCCAATGCTGCCTTGAGAACTCTGGAAGTTGGAAGTCCACATGTCATCAAAGGGCCCTAGTTCCCCACCCCTGTTCTAAGGCATCCCAACAAGGGTTTAGTTAAAAAGACAATAGATGTGATGTGCAATAAAGCTCTTGACTATTTTCTGTGCTTTGTGATGCACAGAATTGCATCACAATTAATTGATCAAGAGAACAGATGAAATTGTCAATCCAGTTTGTATTCTAATGTAATCAATTCTGTGTAATTCTAATTAAAACAGTTACAAGCATGTTAGAGATAACATGGGGGGGGGGGAAGTAGGTGGAACTTCAATTGCCACCATCTTGATCTGTTTGATCTGATCCTATAAGACTCCTAGTATCAAATCACTAAAACATAACAGCTAAACATTGGACTACTTTGCAAGTTTATCTTGAAACTGAAAAAGGGATAAACTAAAGCCAATTGTCCACTATGTCCATAAGTATTATGTAAATAATTCAGAGCCTTCTCTTGCAGATAAATATCTTTTAATAAAGGGGAATAGCCCACTGTAGTTCCTGCTGAAGACTTTCTGAGCACCACTGAAGGCATTTTTCCACCACTTCACAAAGGAATTTAGGAGGCTACATTGCTTCAACGGACAAAATGGAGCCTTTAACCATTGGTAGGAAATCTCAACAGATTTCAGGAAAATTTTGAAGAGTGGTATATATATATGCATCTTTTAAATGCCTCAGTGTTATACAAACTCTTAAATATAAATGTAAATGTTCTCTTGAAAGTCAGCTTGGAAATCTTAGAACGATATAAAATTATTTTCAGAAAAGTCATTAAGCCTCGACTACAGATAGTCCTGCAGTTACAACCCAGGTGTAACAGTTGTAAAATGGAACAATATAGACCCCATTTTACAATCTTTTTTTTTTTTTTGCACTGGTTGTTAAACACCATGGTCATTAAACGAACCCATTGTTCGCTATGGTGCAGTTTTGCTGAAAACCGGGAGTGCCAGTTTTCGGCAAAACTCTCATAAAACATGGTCACGTGGCCATGGGGAAGCTGCAAACAGCCCTAAATGCAGCCTATATTTCCGAGTGCTCAAAATGCATTCAAGCGCATTGATGATGTTACCTAGTTGGGTAATGAAACATCTGCAAGAAAGCAACCGAACTCAGGGAGCACCAAGGACCCCACATGGCAACCCTGAGCTACAGAGATTCTCTTGGTCTTTCCTTACCGGATGTAGCCCACCTGGGGCCGGTGCTGTAAGAACCAGCGGTAGGAAGTCTTATCTTTCCAGCCGACGTTCCGGGGGTCTTTCCACAGCAACTTCACCTGGTCAGCTGTGTCCCCTGTGTGCCAGAGTGAGTTACGCAGGTATTCTCCAGGCCCAGTCTTTGATTTCACCGCCTGAAAGGGAAAAGCAGGGTAGAGAAGATGGAACACGCCACCATTTCTCTTTCTGAATTCTTAGAAGGCTGCCAGAGAGATTTTCAGCTGTGTCCTGAAATGCTTTTCCTCCTGATCCTCTTCCCTGGGTGAGCTGTGATGAGAAGGGAGCCTGATGGCGGACTCTGCCCTTACCTTGAGCTGGATGCCAGGTTCTGCCACCGCCCGGAAAGGATTGGCCTGCCAGTAGGTTTGTTCCATCTGCTTCCACATCACCACATAGAAGCTGGCGCTATCCTGGTAGCCAAAGATGAACCCCGCGTAATCGTCATCTGTGGCCGTGTTCACGTGGAAGGTGCCTTCAAAGTCCACCCCATTAAATGCCGTGTACCCTGAACCCGAGGGGAGAGAAGACAAAAGGGCGTCACAATAATATATTGCATTTTTATGTCTTGTCGCTCGGGTCATAAGATTCTGAGAATAGCAATCAAAGGGGATGTTTGTAGCTCAGGGTTGAAATGAGGGGTCCTTGGTGCTCTACGAGCTTGGTTGTTTTGGTGAAGACGTTTCATTACCCAACTAGGTAATATCAGTATTAGTAAGGAGTCTCTAAACTGAGAGGAAACCGTGCTCCTTACTAGCACTGATGATGTTACCTAGTGTGGGTAACGAAACGTCGGCAAGAAAATGATCAAGATCAGAGGTGACCAAGGTCCCCTGATAGAACAGCCTGGAGGAATAGGAAGAAAAGCCCACCACCAAGACAGTCAGAGAAGACAAACCTCAGTCTAAAGCAGAAAGGTAATTTGAGGAAGGGTCTCAATTTTAACCCTCCCTAGTTCTTTCTCAGGTCAAGGCAGGGAATGGAAAAACACATTTAGACTTGCACAATTTGTTATTGTAAGCTTACAATAAAAGCACAGGTAATCCTCAATTTACAACCCTTTGTGTAGCAACAATTCAAAGCTAACAATGGCACTAAAAAGGTGGCTTGCAACAGGTGCTTACACTTACAACCAGTGCAGCATTCCCATAGTCACATACAACATTTGGGTGCTTGGAACTGGCAGGTATTTGCAATGGTTGCAGTATCCCAGAGTCGTGTGATCATCATTTATCACACTCTCAGCTGATTTCTGACTTGCAAAGCCAATGGAGGAAGCATGATTCATTTAACAACTATGTGATTCACTTAACAATTGCAGCTATTTGCTTAACAACCATGGCAAAACCAGTAACCTAAGACCAGGCATGGTTTAGGTAACAACTCCCTGGTTTACTTAACAGAAATTCCTGTTCCAATTGTGGTCGTAAGTGGAGGACTATTTATTGTATTAGCATTCACAACTTTGGTTTCCTGGTCTAGACTACCTCAAAGGACTGGCATCTTGCAAGTTATTGCAAGTTACAGAATCAAGATCACATGAAGTGTTAGTACCACTTTATACTGCCTTGGTAAAGCCACACTTAGAATATAGCATCCAGTTTTGGTCGCTTCAATCTAAAAAAGATGTTGAGACTCTTAAAAAGAGTGCAGAAAACAGAAGATTAGGGGACTGGAGGCTAAGACATATAAAGAATGATTTCTGGAATTGAGTATGTTTAGTTTAATGAAAAGAAGGACTAGCAGTCTTCCAATATCTCAGGGGATGCCACAAAGAAGAGGGAAGTCAAGCTATTCTCCAAAGCACCTGAGGACAGAAGAAGAAGCAATGGGTGGAAACTAATCAAGGAGAGAAACAATCTAGAACTAAGGAGGAATTTCCTGACAGTGAGAACAATCAATCAGTGGAACAACTTGCCTCCAGAAGTTGTGGTTGCTCCAACACTGGAGGTTTTTAAGAAGAGACTGGACTGCCACCTGTCTGGAATGGTATAGAGTTTCCTGCTTGAGCAGGGGGTTGGACTAGAAGACCTTCAAGGTCCCTTCCAACTCTGTTATTCCGATATTCCCCCTTCCTGCCTTTATGTTGAAGAGCTAGGGAGGCTCAATCTGAGATGCTTCCTCTCTAACCAAATGCTAAGAGGTGACTCTTTTTGCTGTAAGGATTCCGGACACTTTAATCATTGCTTGGTTTCCCAATGGACAGGCATTTAGAAGCAGCCTTTTTGTTCCCAACCCAACTCTCTGCTTTCCCATCTGCCTTTTCCCAGGTTGCGGTTTGTGTGTGTACATTTTGAACAAAATGTGCACATGCCTCATTTCAAGTAACTGAAGCTGAGAACAGCCTCCCCCAAATCCTGTTAATTCTGTTTACGCAAGCCTTTTCCATCGCAACCATCTAGCGCTCTTCGCACAAGCTCCAAAACAGAGTTCTCCAATTGGGGAGGCTATCTGGGGATGCAAAACCCAAGCCCTAGATTGTATGTTGCTTTCCCGCAAGCCATGCCCACAATCCCCACCCAATTGTCATTACAACTCAACTTATGGCCGATCGCTGAGCGGCCATTCAAAGTTATGACGGACATTCCCAGGAGTATTTACAACCCAGTTCGGAAGTTCCAATGGCTATTGCCTCCTCCATGGTCATGTGACCATATACCAGCGTTCTGCAACTGCGGCTTGCTTGCAGCTTCCCGTAGTCACACGTCCACGTCTTACAATGGTTTTGCCAAAAGTTGGCCTTTATTTCCAGTTTTTAGCAAAAACACCCCGTAGCAAACAACTGGTTTGCTTAATAAGCACTGCAAAACTCGTCACATTGGGTTGATCCCATGGGAGGAGCCACTTTACAACCATCACAACTTATGAACAGTCTTCCATTACAGTCTTAAACCGAGGACTACGTGTAATGGGTCCGAAGAAGGAAATGATCACATGGAATGGAGTGTAAATAGAGTAATAGAGGTGGAAGGGACCTTGGAGGTCTTCGAGCCCAACCCCTTCTAGTCCAACCCTGTTCAATCTCCTCTTAAGTAAGCCTATTCCATGCTGTGTAATGACTTTTGCTTCAGTTTGAGTCAGGCCAGATGAAAATAAAACTTTGACTCTGCCCCGTCTACTGTGTACTGACCCCACCGCTGGAAGTTCTAACTCCTGGCTCCCAAGGGTTGCAATTTCTTCTCTAGGATTGTATCTTAAAAGTGAACGTTGCAGCATTGAGGACCTCAAGAAGGAGCATTTCTGCATCCTGTACAGGTAGGCCTCAATTTACAACTATTTGTTTAGTTACTGTTACAACAGCACTAAAAAAAAAGTGACTTATGACCGCTTTTCATAGTTACAACCTTTGCGGCATCCCCATGATCATGTGATCAAAATTCAAATGCTTGACTACTGGTTCATGTTGATGACCATTGGTATGTCCTGAGGTCATGTGATCTCCTTTTGCAGGTCACGTGATCCCCTTTTGCAACCTTCTGACAAGCAAAATCCATGGGGAAGCCAGATTCACTTAACAACCGTGTTACTAACTTAACAATTGGGGTTCACTTAATAGCTGTGGCAAGAATGGTCATAAAATGGGGGCAAAACCCAGTCACTGTCTTGTTTTAACAACAGAAATTTTGGCCTCAATTGGGGTTGTAGGTCAAGGACTACCTATGTGTGATGCAAATATTTTAAAGCCATTGATTTTTTTTCAGAGCTTAAACTGTAACTTACCCACAGCTAAACCTGGGTCACTGTTCATGGTCTGCACAATTTCCATGCCCTGCAAAAATAAGAATTTTCTTTTTTCTTTTATGCAACATACATCCAGAGACGCCAACCTCCATCTGGAACTTTGAGAACAGGAGGGCATTTTCAGAAAATGACAAATGGCAAAATGGGATTTTTGCCCTTTGACAAAATGGCTATTGGGGAGATGTCATAAAACCCTTTTTATTCACAGAATGTTACCTGTACTTTCTCAACAAGACACTCCCTATTAGACCTGACTGCTTGTGGCCTTTTTGTAGACCAGTGTTTCTCAACCATGGCTACTTTAAGATGTGCGGACCAACTCCCAGAATTCTGGGAGTTGAAGTCCGCAGATCTTAAAGTAGCCATGGTTAAGAAATACTGTGTTAGCTGGATGGAGCTACAAGTCTCTTCTGTTACTCCCCAACTTGGAGACGAGTAGGGAAGTTGAAAAAGGAGGAATATGTCCCAAAATTGTTGAGAACGGAGCTGGCCTGGACCAGACCCTGCTTTTCTCCTGCACCATGAACTGGACCTGTATCCTTTCAGCCAAGAAGAAGAACCGACCTGTATCCTTTCAGCCAAGAGTTCAACCCAGCAGCCTTGAATCATCTTCACCCAGAAAGGTAAGTGATGTCCCACACCAGAGCAAGACACAAAGCTCCTCCAATCAAAATATTTCCCATCACAGAAACTCAAATTAGACTTTAGTTCCCAGAATTCCCAGTCATAAGGTTGGCAGAGCTCCCATAATGCCTTGTCATCCTCTCCATTGGCTGTGCTGGCTGGAAAGTACAGCTGTGAAAATCTCGGTGCCACTTCTCACGAGGTCTTTGTTGAAGGGAGAGGCCTCCAATGTGTGTCAACTAAAAAATACTTCTTTGGTGTTTTTAGTTGCCAGCAGAAAGGGAGTGGGGAAAGTAGTGCATTCCTTAAATGCTTCAGATAACTGCTAGGCAGCCAAAGCTTTTGGTGCGCAAGATTATTACTGGAGAGCATGGATGTGTCCCATTGGAGAATATACATCCAGTGGGGTGGGGGGAAGACCAGCTTCAAGGGTGAAATGAATGATGTGTCTTAGAATCAGCTGCACTCAGGTAACGCCGACATGGTCGCTCCTAATCAATGCGTCTAGAGACAGGATTTGAATGGGGGTGACAATGTGTATGACTGGAAGAATTGGACTCACCCTTCATCAGAACATTTGAGAGTAATCCCAGTGGTGCTTTTTTCAAGAGGCAACTGGTTTTTGTTTGAAGATGTTTTGCTTCTCATCTTGGAGGAGGAGCGAAACGTCTTCAAAGAAGAACCGGAAAGTCCAGTTGCCTCCTGAAAAGAGCACCTTTGGGACAACCATGACCTCGATGACAGAATCTCCATAGACATATGAGAGCAATGCAATCGTTCTTCAGGACTAGAAGAGTTTTCAATCGTGCAAAGCACCATATGAACCAAAAAAGAACAAGCACATCAAGAAATCACCAAGCAACCTCAGAGCTTGATAACTAACCTGGTTGAGGACAATCCAGTTGGGGTCTATCTGGGCATCTCCTTCAGGATCCAACACGACGGTTTGAAAGGCCCGGAAGTCAGTCAGCGTCACTTGGGCATTTTCAGGGCAAACATCAATCTGGTCAACCACCATGTCCTTATCAAAGTCATCCTGACAAGCATCTCCGATACCATCTCCTGCAAAAGAGGGAGTGGGGAAATCAGCTTCCCATAGTTGCCCTGGATTCAAAGGCAGAACTAGGGCCACAAGCATCACACACCAGCCTAACGCTACATGTTTACTGTCATGCAGTGCAATAAGTCCAGATCAAAGTCTCCCCCCACCCCCCGAGATTTGCAAATGGCTTCCTTTCTGCTCTCACTACACAAATCTTAGAAATTTCCCCCTTCCTGAAAACGCAACGGATGCAAATCATATGCCCCATTTATATTATATGTCATTTTTCTCTGTGTGTAAATTTATAAAACAGCAGACTAGAAGAGGAGAAAATGGAGAGTGGCTTCCAAAGCTGACAGCTATCTTGGGGTGCAACAACAAGAAATAAAGTCCAGATTGTGGAAAATAATTGTTCTACTCTACTATGGCTTGGCTGTTCTCCCATTTGGAGAACAGAGTCCAGTTTTGGCCCCAGAATTAAATAAGGACAGCGACAAATTGTTCAAAGAGCTCCTAAGATGCTGAAGGGTCTGGAAATTCAGCCCTACATAGAATGTTATTTCTGGGTACAATATTTGACCTACAAAAAATACAGTTAAAGGAATGTAGAACAGCAGGCTTCAAAGATCTGAATGGTGGTCATCAAGAGGAGGGAGTAGATTTATTCTCTATAGCTCCAACAGGTAGGACTAGAAACAGAATATTATGACAAGGAAGTTTGGGTTAGATATCAGGAGAAACTTCCTATATTTGATCTGTCGGCTGAAACTGGTGAATTCTTCACCTCAACTTTTCCAACAACTGGTTGGGAATGTAGAGATTCCCCAGGCAGTGTTTCTCAACCTTGGCGATTTCTGTTATTCCCCTTCTCTGCTTAATTTTACCTCTTTCTTTACCTGCTTCTACCTGACAAATATCTTCAGCTATACTTGTTAAAGTAGCCTGCATTTTTAGAAAGTCTAAACTAACCCAGTGTTTTCAAACTTGGCAACTTTAAAACATGTAGACTTTGACCACCAAAATTCTTGAAACTGCTACATTTGAAAAACACTGAACTAACCCTTCCAGTATGTTTAACTTTTCCTGAAAGTTTCTGTAGCTTCTCCCCCTAATGTCCAAGTTGCTGTTCCACAAGGTCTCAACAACGGCCCTTTGGGAAAGAAGGAAAATAACCTTTTCCAGTTGCATTCATGCTTTGTTTCTTTGGTCAAGTTAATTGGCTGGGGAATTCTAGGAGTTGAAGTCTACAGATCTTAAAATCTGCCACGGTTGAGGAAACACTGTTTTAGTGCAGGGGTCTCCCAACTTGGCAATTTTTAGACTTGTGGACTTCAACTCCCAGAATATATTTATTTATTTAAGGATATATCAGCTTTCTGTCCTGTGGTGACCAAAGACTTTAAGACCAAAGTTGCCCAACTTGTTCAAGTAAATCCTACACTGGCCAGGGGATGGATTATGGCCTCTTTCCAAATCCAGGATATTTTATTTTATGTAATTTTTTTAAAATTTGAACTTGGTTGTGGACACTAAGGGGCAACTGTTCTGTGTTTGTGCTTTCACAAAAGCCCTACAAAGGAAGAAGTTGAGAGAGAAAGCACGCTGTCCTCACGGTTTGTGTCCTGCTGGCCAGGATTGGGGACCAAACGACAGTTGTCAGGCCCTGGGGGATTGTGATCTGGGATGTTATCATCATCATCATCATCATCACATTCATCTCCAAGCCCATCCTGGTCAGAGTCCAGCTGGGAACTATTGGGCACCGAAGGACAATTGTCGCGGGAATCCTGGTGCCCATCTCCATCTCTGCCAACAAGAAAGAAAAGAAAACTTAAGAGTTCGGTGATGAGTGAAATAAGATAATTATAGAAAAGGGGGCTTTTTTATCCAAGATGATTATCCCCTAAATTGTCCCCAACAATTGGCACACCTATTTGGCTTGTTTTCAGACTCCCAAGACTAAGCCATCTGTCTACCAATGAAGCCACCAATTGAACCTCAGCATGAGTCACTTCTCCAATCAGCTTAGTTTACTGCTTTGCTAGATTTTGACATTAGGAGAACACTGAATGGCCTCATTGCCCATAACCTAACGGTGCAATTATCTGCATGGATCTTCTACTCCACCTCTTTGGAAAAAGAGAAAGTCATTATCCCAAAGGTTCTTTTTCAAAAAGGTAACTGGACTTTGTTTTTCCTTGAAGATGTTCCGCTTCTCATCCAAGATACTTCTTCAGTTCAGTTCTTAAGAACTTAGTAGAACTAAGAACTAGAACCAAGAAGACATTTCCTGACAGGACAATGAATCAGTGGAACAACTTGCCTCCAGAAGTTGTGAATGCTCCAACACTGGAAGTTTTTAAGGAGAGATTGGATAATCCTTTGTCTGAAATGGTATAGTGTCTCCTGTGTGAGCAGGGGTTGGACTAGAAGACCTCCAAGGTCCCTTCCAACTCTGTTATTCTATTCTAAAAGCAAAGTCCAGTTGCCTTTTGAAAAAGCACTTTTGAGACAACCATGACCTGGATGATTGAGAATCTCCATAGACAGAAGGTCTTTATATCAGCTTTCTGTCCTGTGTGGTGATCGAAGCTGTCGAGGCCTTCCCAACACAGTGGAACATGTGTGGCCAAAAGGCTGCTCGCTGCATCTCTGTGTGACTTACCTACTACTCTTGTCTCCCTTCCAGCTGGAAGGGATTCCTAGAGCAATTATTCTTGCAAGAATGCAGATATTCAAACCTTGCTACGTGTGAAATGAAGGCAGATATTCTTCAACTCACTTGTCCTGGTTGGTGTCACACGGGTCTCCAACAAGATCGTGGTCGGTATCTTTCTAAGTAACGAAAAGTAGAAAGTTTTAATTGAAATGTCTGAATATCAGTAGCTCAGGTAGCTATGCTGTTTGTTTGAGCTCCGAGCTTGGTGATTTGGTCGTGATTTGGTTGCAAGCGAATGGGGACGAAATGTTTGCAACCAAATCGCCAGGCTCAGAGCTCAAACCAACAACGTAACAGTTTTAATAGTTTTTTTCAATTTCCCTTCCTTTAGAAACCTCCCTAAGATGCTTTTATCAAATACAGACTTGGAATTCTTGAACGTTTCAAGTAAAACATTTTCCGCTTCTATCAACATTTCTATCTTCAAAAATTTTTCCATAACATCTCATACAGTATTCCTAAACATACCCTTGCTCTAACATTTCTATTGAATTGTTTAAGCTATGGCTGTTTACAAAAAGATTTGAAGCAGGTGGCTTCCCACAATCAAAAGTCAAAAGATTTTATCCTGTGCTGGATTTTCCAGGCTCATTCACCCAGGAGAATGAAAAAGTCAGGGCATCATCCCAAATTATGAGTAATGAAATTCTAATTAAAATAGCCCTCTACACTTCAATGGAAGGATTTGCAAGGACGGAACAGATCTTGGAATCAATCTTTTAGGTGGACATTCTGTAATTCCAAAAACAATGATAGAATTCATGTTTCTGCAACTTTTCTCACAGAACTCCGATTTAATTTGGAACGGGCCTCAGCTGAGCAGTAAATCTTTTATCATACATCAAATCTGGTATCTCTGTTCCAAAAATTTCTTGGGAAAAAAGGTTGGGAAAAACCTCCTGTCTGTTTAAGATCTTGGACAATGATTATTGCTTAGTGGCCTTCGACTTACAACTGTTTGTTTAGTGACCACTCAGAGTTACAACAAATGTAAAATGTGACAACTGCATCCATGCCATGATAATTTGCCATGATAATTTGCCATGATAATTTGCCATGATAATTTGGCAATGATGATGTTGGGGTGCCCTCCCAAAATTCCTAACTTTGTCACAACTGAGATTTAAGAGCAGAGACCTCATTTCACTCTCTGGATCGAGTGGCCACTAAAGAAATGATGGTAAGTTGAAGACTACCTGTATTTGGTGTCCTGAGCACAAGCAACAATGGAAAAAGTGATTTATGGCAGTTTTTCACACTTATGACCATTGCAGCATCCTCCTTGGTCACGTGATCAAAATTCAGAAACTTGGCAACTGGCTCATATTTATGACACTTGCAGTGTCCATCAGCTTTTGCGGTGTTGTGACAAGCAAAGTCTATAGGGAAGCCAGATTCACTTAACAACCATGTTCCTAACTTAACAACTGCAGTGATTCATTTAACAATTGTGGCAAGAAAGGTCGTAAGATGGGCCAAAACTCACTTAACTATTGTCCCTCTTAGCAACAGAAATTTGGGGCTCAGTTATAGTCATAAGTCAAGGACTACCTGTAATGGGCTAGATCAGGGCTCGGCAACCTTAAACACTCAAAGAGCCATTTGGAATTGTTTCCCCACAGAAAAGAAAACACCGGGAGCCACAAAACCCTTCCCTGTGCCTGTCTATTTCCTGAGCGGCCATAAAACTAGCATATATAGTCGAATTAAAGATTCTGTTTTCTTCTGAAACTTTTCTTGGATTTAACCACTGTTTGCCTACCGGGGGGGGTCGAAAAGCTCAATAAATCGTATGCCGGCGGGTGTCACATATTGGCAGTTGCGATGCATATTTTGAGCAACAGGGAGCTGCAGCAGAAGGTTGAAAGAGCCACATGCGGCTCCAGAGCTGCGGGTTGCTGACCCCTGGGCTAGATAAACAAATAATCCAGAGCAGAGGATTAAAGCAGAGGTAAAGCAGGTAGTATTCAGAGACCAGAATAGGTCCCTCTAAAGCAGGGGTGTCAAACTCAAGGCCCGCAAGCAGAATCCAGGCCATGGGGTGCTTAGATCCGGCCTGCAGGGCCGCTCTGGAAACACTGAAGAACCGGCCACGGTGCATCTGCTCCGTTTTCACTGGCAGACGCACCGCAGGCCGGTCCTTCACTTTTTGCTGGCAGAGGGCTAGCAAAAGAAAACTAAAAACAAAACAAAAAAGGAGAAATGTTTCCCCTTCTGCATTTGAGCATGCAAGAAGGGACAGGAAAGGAGAAAGGGAAAGAGGAAGGACAAAGAAAAAGAAGGAAAGATGGGAAGGGAGCAAGGAAGGAAAAATAAGGAAAGAGGGGAAGGAATCTAGAATAGAATTCTTGATTGGCCAAGTGTGATTGGACACACAAGGAATTTGTCTTGGTGCAAATACTCTCGGTGTACATAAAAGAAAAGATACATTCGTCAAGAGTCAAGAATCATCAGGTATGACACTTAATGATAGTCATAAGGTACAATCAGCAATCCAATCATACTAGGAAACAGTCAATATAAATCGTAAGGATACAAGCGACAAAGTTACAGCCATACAGTCACAAGTGGGAGGGGATGGGTCATAAGGAATGATGAAAAGTTTAATAGTAATAGTAGTGCAGACTTTGTAAATAGTTGGACAGTGTTGAGGGAATTATTTTTTTAGCAGAGTGATGGCGTTTGGGGAAAAAAACTGTCCTTGTGTCTAGTTGTTCTGGTGTGCAGTGCTCTATAGCGTTGTTTTGGGGGTAGTTGAAGGAGAAGGTAGGTAGGTAGGTAGGTAGGAAGAAAGGAGATTATAATGAGGGAGGGAGGGTCTGAGGGAAATACTGCCTTACCATTTGGCCACCACAGATGCCCCCGACATGAGTGACATTGAGCTGGCCATGTCCTCCCCCGCCCCCCCAAGGTGAAACACAACCCTGATGCGGCCCTCAATGAAATCAAGTTTGACAGCCCTGCTCTAAAGAGTGCAATGTCACCGAATTTTACCCTTTTCTGACCTCGTTTCCTGTGCACAAAAAAATGACAAATATTGTAAACCATCCAGAGAGTGCTGTAAAGCGCTAGGGGGGCAGTATAGAATTCTAAACGCTACTGCTATTCTCCTTAGCAAATGCAGCCCTTTTAGGTCATTAAGCGACTAAATCTATATTGTATGGATCCAAGCCAATGCCTCACCTGGTCTGGGTTACTGATGAAGGGGCAGCTGTCGCAGACGTCTCCAACTCCATCCCCATCGGTGTCCTTCTGGTCTGCGTTTGGGATCCTCGCACAGTTGTCCAGGTCATTTTTAATTCCTGGAGAAGAGGGAGTGAAGAGGGAACAGCAACCATAAGAAGCAAAGAATGTGGGGAGTTGCTGGGCTCAGTACGAATGGTGTCCCTGCTCTTAAGCCTCGGTTGTGATTAAGGCT
This sequence comes from Notechis scutatus, assembly GCF_049901735.1. Classification (NCBI taxonomy): domain Eukaryota; kingdom Metazoa; phylum Chordata; class Lepidosauria; order Squamata; family Elapidae; genus Notechis; species Notechis scutatus. The sequence goes on along the minus strand of NC_142009.1, from coordinate 329,911,344 downwards.
GGGAGGGCGGGTAAATTGGGGCGGGGGGGGGACGGACCCCAGCGTGACACTTGCCAGATAATGTGGATCGTGGCATGGATCCATTTGGGAGGTTTGTTTTAAAGAAGAGCAAGCTAAAAAAATAGTATGTATAAAAATGGTAGGGTAATTTCTGATTGAGGACTAGTCCCTTGGCAATCGTTCATAGTTTCAATGGACACCCCCTCCCCCCAAAAAAGAACCTTATAACCTGGCTCTGAAATTCCAATGTCCACACACACACACCTCCCCCATACTCACATAACTGCATTGAGTACCTGGCAACAGTGATTTATGATGTATTTTCTGGAAACCGGCGTTTAATTCCGGTTTTCAGGAACAAAGCATCCCATAACGAACAATGGATATGCTTAATATTAAGTGTTCATTTAACAACTGCTACAAAAAGGGCCCTAAAATCAGGTCCCTTCAAGTGGTGACTCACTTTACGACCATAATTGCCAGGCTTAATTATGGTCGTAAGTCGAGGACTACCTGTACCTTCCAACAAAGCAAGAACAACTGATTTCATAGAGTAGTGATCTTGCTCTGTGAAACTGTGGAGAAAATATCTCTATCTCTATCTATCTCTTATCTATCTCTATCAATCTATCTATCTCTAGCTTATCTCCATCTATCTCTATCTTTATCTCTATATTTACCCATATCTATCTATCTATATCTATCTCTTATCTATCTCTATCTCTATCTTTATATCTATCTTATCTCTATCTCTATCTATCTATCTATCTATCTATCTATCTAATCAGCCCACTTTCTGATCCGAGCCTGAACTCACGGTCTCCATCCATATCGTTGTCACACAGATCCCCCCATCCGTCGCCATCGCTATCCCACTGGTTGTTGTTCTTGATATTCCGGCAGTTGTCACAAGCATCCCCAAAGTTGTCTAGATCTACGTTTCGCTGGTCCGTGTTGGGCACAAACACACAGTTGTCCTGCAGGGGGGAGGATTCGTAAGTCGGAAAGAAATGGGAAAACCAGCCCAGCTTTGCAAAAATTGGAGTAGCTGACAAAGCCTGCTTGTTGGGTTGTTAGTTTTTCCCTGCAATACACAGTGAGATGTTTCAAGGAAAGCTGGCAAGCAGGATAACTTGGGGAAATCTCCCGCTGAAGTAGAGAAACATCATGTTCCCAAACTGTTGATGTTCTCTTTAAGCATCCTACAAGCTACAATGCAGGGGTGTCCAATGTTGGCAAATTTAAGGCTTGTGGACTTCAACTCCCAGAATTCCCCAGCCAGCCATGCTGGGAGTTGAAGTCCACACACCTTCGATGTTTCTTGTCAGGGCAACCTGGTCTACCCAATTATGGGATGGAGCATACTGCTTCCGTTTTCGTCTTTCAGCCCCAATCCAGGAGTCTTCGCAGGCCGTTGCTTCCATGACAAACTATTTTTGTGTTTGTCTGCGATTGGGGCTGAAAGGCGAAAACGGAAGCAGTATGCTCCATCCCATAATTGGGTAGACCAGGTTGCCCTGACAAAAAAATCTTTCCCCTGGTATAGCCGACAAAGGGAGGAGAGCCCATGGCCTAGAGCAGAGGTCTCCAACCTTGGCAACTTTAAGACTTGTGAAGTCCACAAGTCTTAAAGTTGCCAAGGTTGGAGACCCCTGGCCTAGAGGCTAATACATCTACCTAATATGCAAGTGGCCTGGGTTCGAATCCCGGAAAGGTATCGCTAGCTGATGAGAGCTAAATAGCTTGAAATAGATCTACACTAGTCTCCCTTTATTTTCTTTGTCGGTGAAACATAAATTCAGCACTCAAGCCAAAGTTGCCAAGATTGGCCACCCTTGCTGAATGGATCCCTTTGAAATTAGAACGAGGATTCTTTGGCATGAGGAAATCTAGGAGAGAAGCAGGCTGAAGGCCACAGGATCACTGTCAGGAGGCATTCTAACCTCGGAGTTTTTTATTCCGTCCCCGTCAGCGTCGTCGTCGCAGGCATCACCAATCCCATCCCTGTCAGCGTCTTCTTGGCCGGAGTTGGGAACCGTCACACAGTTATCCTGAAGGACCAAAAGGAGGAAATGTCACTTAAAACAAAAATTTGTATCCCGCCTTTATTTTTTATTATAATTAACTCAAGACAGTGAACAAACTCAATACTGTTTCGCCTCTTATTTTCCCCACAACAACCTTGTGAGGTGGGTTGGACTGAAACTCACACAGCCAGTTTTCAGCACTAAGGCAGGACTAGAACTCACCATCTCCTGGCGAATGGCCTGAAATCACCCAATCAGCTTTCATACTTAGGGAGGGACTAGAACTCACAGACTCATGATGATTGGCCCACGGTCACCCAATCGGCTTTCATGCCTACAGCGGGACTAGAACTCACAGTCTCTTGAATTCTAGCCTGTTGCCTTAACCACTAGATCAAACTTTTTGGGAGAGGTTTCCTCTTAGTGTGAGAGTGCTAGCCATCAATGCAAGATTATTTCCCCGATCTGACTTTTAATTACTTGACAAAATAGTTTTTCAGTTATTAGATTTGAACTATGTTGGTTTGAGTGTGCCAAGATAATTAAGGCATTTATTTTTTTGAATTAAGACATTTATTTATTCCTGTGACTTCTGCACCACTCCAGTTTGATCTCAGAAGTGTACTGAGTCCAATAATTTGATTTAAAAAATCCCAAATTCTCCAAAATACATCAAAGAAGTGTACTTCTAAGAGTATCTGCAAGATATGGTAAAAAAAAAGTCAAGATGGCAGCACAACAGTGCAATCAAAATCCTGTCTTTTGGGGGTGGGGGTGGATCACAGAGCTTCAATCTCACTGACATGGCCTCCATCCTGACTTTGCTGACTGGGGAATTCTGGGAATTGAAGTCCACACATCTTAAAGTTGCCAAGTTTGAAAAACACTGATTTATAAAGGTGGCTTAGAATTCTTGGAGGATTTGGTTTAAGAGAAATGTGATTAAGCTTGAATCAGCTCAATGGCTGTTACTGATTAATCTTCTCCTTGTATTTATTTTAACAAATGTATAGGATATTGAGTGCATATATTTGGCAAAAGACATCCTCCAAAATGTCATTGTCCCAATTACAAGCATGAATTGAGAAAGGTAGGTTTAATTTTCCACACTTTCAATAATCATGAAGTTTATCCCAGCTTTATTTGCTGGCTGAAATAACAACCTTCACAACTCAGCTCTGTTTTCAACTCAAGGCTTCTGACCCCACTTAAATGCTAATAAATATTGGGATGCCTGGAAATTGTTGGGTCATAGTTATAACTGCAACCTGTTTATTTGTGAACAGTTATATCCCAAGACAATTTCAGTTTTAAAATGGTGTTTACATCTGTGGGGGGAGTGGTAAGAGTAAACTGGGCTTCTTGGAGTTTTATTATTTTGAATTAACTCCGTTCCAAAGAAACCATTTGGAAGGCCTGCTCAGAATGAAAAATGAGGTTCATTTACCTCAGAATATTTTCTTGGCAGTTTGTTCAACATTTGTCATTTGGTCTATTTGCTTCAGATGTTATTGCTGCGGTTAGAGGTGTTGGCAGAATTAATTACAGCTAGTGAATTTTTCATATTAAAAAGATCAAACAAGCTGAAGACAAGACTATGACTTCTTTACATGACCTCCAAAATGGGGATTTGGATGTCCTATCTTGGTAAAACCAGCAGAGGATTGCTTAAGTCATGTGAAATTAATTTCCAAGGGTGTTTACATGAGTTTAATCATAATAAATCATTTTGTTTTGTGCACACTGAATTCCTCTAAGAATGATTAAGGAGTGAATAAAATCGCCTTCTTGTTGGAATTGGGTCTTTAATGCATAGAGCAGAGGCCTCCAACCTTGGCAACATGAGGAATTCTGGAAGCTGAAGTCCACAAGTCTTAAAGGTGCCAAGTTTGGGGACCCCTGTCATAGAGTTAGTCCTTGACTTACAACCATTCATTTAGTAACCATCATAAGTATCCAGCCTGCAGGCCACCAGTTTGACAGGCCTGCCTTATATCAATCCTGGTCAAATGATTGTCCAATCTATTTTTGAAATCCTCCAGTGATGAATCACCCACAACTCTGGAAGCAAGCCATTGATTAATTGCTCTCTCACTGTCAGAAAAATTTACCCTTCTAGGTTGAATCTCTCTTTAACAAGCTTCCACCCATCACTTCTTGTCCTGCCCTCTGGCACTTTGGAAAATAAAAATCAATTCTCTCTTCTTTGTGACAGCCTCTCAAGTACCAGAAGGTAACTATCATGCTCCCGCCAACTCTTCTTTTAGATAGGTTAAACCGATGTTTCTCAACCTTGGCATGTTGAAGATGGGTGGACTTCAACTCCCAGAATTCTGGGCTGGGGAATTCTGGGAGTTGAAGTCCACCCATCTTCAAGCTGCCAAGGTTGAGAAACTCTGGGTTACACATATACCTAGTTCTCTCAATTGTTCTTATAGCAGGGGTTGGTATGCTACTGGTTCGGCCCGGTTTGACAGAACTGGTAGTAAAAACCACTAAAAGCCTTCAATCAGTTGAGAGGAGGGAAAAATTGCCTCCTACAATCAGCTGGGAGGATAAAAGGCCGAAAAGCGCCTGGGAGGGTGGGAGGGTCACTCCTAGCTTTTCGTTTCTTCATCCTCTCAGCTGATTGGCTTGTTAGGGGTACGCGCGTTAGGGGCGCGCCTGCGCGATCACCCACTGAAGCAGTAGCAACTAAAGTAGGATCCCACTACTGTCTTATAGTATATAGCAGGGGTGTCCAACCTTGGCAACTTTAAGACTTGTGGACTTCAACTCCCAGAATTCCTCAGCCAGCAAGCTGGCTGAGGAATTCTGGGAGTTGAAGTCCACAAGTCTTAAAGTTGCCAAGGTTGGACACCCCTGCTATATAACCTCCAGATTCTTTATCATCATTGCTGCTCTTCTCTGGACTCTTTCAAGGATCTCGGCTTCTTTTTTTGATCCCCACCATAGCAGGAGAAACAGATGAAAGCAGAAGTCTTTAAACCTATGAGGATCCTAACTCAAAGGAGGTCTCTTACCTTCTTACACTTTTCATCATTGCAAGGAAGCTTCTGGTCTGGAAACCCATCAATGTCGGTATCTCGTCCACAAATGTGGCCATTTCCTGCCCACCCGACGATGCACTAGAAGCAGAAGGAATCGTGAATGCCCATCCTTGCCACCCTCCCCCAAGAGGAATTTTTTTAAAAAAAATGGCTCTAAATTGTGACAGACTCCAGATATGGGAAATTCCTACTAGGGAAGGGGGACCAAATTCGAATCATCTTCACTATTATGGGAACAATGACTCGATCAAGTCCTGAATGACCAAGAAAAGAGAATATTTGTGGTTCAGGGTTGAACTAAGGTAGTGATGGCTAACCTATGACACGCGTGTCACTCGTGACACGCCGAGGCACTTTGACTGACACGCCTGTTGGTGTGGGGAAAACCTGCACATTTAGAGGCTGCCTGTGCTCTGCTCCAATCCCTGCTCCCTGCTTGTTGCGTGGAGGCGTGGTGTCACCGCTGCCGCAAGATCTTTGCAGCAGACAACCAGTTTTAACCGCCATAAACTGAGGTTTGTCAGTTTCATTACCTCAGGAACGCTACAGGAGGAAAGGAGATCCATGAGGTTCACAGCCCTGTAAGGTGGCCTTCCGATCCCCACATCCTGCACCTGCAGCCCTGAGACCAGGGAGACGAGTTTCACAGCCCTGTGTGATCACCCCAGCCCAGTCCGTCATAAACCAAATTATTGATATTTCTTGAAGTGACACACGACCCGAGGAAGGCTACACTTTTTCCCGATTTTCGACACACCAAGCTGAAAAGGTTAGCCATCACTGAACTAAGGAGTCCTTGGTGCTCTCTGAGCTTGGTTGTTTTCACCCAGGTAACATTGGATTTCATTGCTCAATAGGTAACGTGTAGCACTGGTGATGTTACCTGGTTGGGTGATGAAACGTCTGCAAGAAAACGACCAAGCTCAGAGAGCACCAAGGACTCCATCATCCTGGATTAGCCTCTTACTTCTAATAGGGACCAGGAACTTGTGCTTCACCTTGCAACCTGCCTTGTCTTTCCTTCGCTAGCAGCTTTAACGTTCCTCTTTGCTTAAAATAAATTACTACCCAGTCCTTGCCTGCTGTACAGGTGGGCTCTGTCTGGAATTGGACATCTTCTGCCCCCAAAGGTGGTGCTCCATACTGCGGAGACAAAATACGCTCCGGAGTTGAGCCTAAAACAGTTTCTGAGCAAACAAACCCCAGGCCTTTCCACCATTCGCAACCAAGAAACTACAACATCCAGTAGTCCCAATCTTGGGGCTATTTGGGAAGTCGGTGAAGAATCAAGAGGAAGCGTCCAACTCACCTGACAGAGGAGAGTCCCATCCCGCTCGACAATGCACTCCGCTTTCTCATGACAAGGGCTTGGTTGACCATTGGGGCAATGTCGCTTGGTCTTGATCCGGCAGCCAGAACTCTGGTCCCCTTCAAAGCCGTTTTTGCACGCCCCACATTTGTAGGAGCCCTGCAGGAGGAAACGGGGTGGTCAACCAGCTGGATTGGCATTGGTCTCGTTCCCCCACAACAGAAGGGTAAAACCAGTTCAATTACTCTTGTGAAACTTTCTCTCCACCCTCCCTCTCCCATCTTTTCCATCCTTTACAAAATAACAGAGTTGGAAGGGACCTTGGAGGTCTTCTAGTCCACCCCCTGCTCAAGCAGGGAACCCTACGCCATTAGAGATAAATAGTTATCCAATCTCTTCTTTAAAACCTGCAGTGTTGGAGCACCCACAACTTCTGGAGGCAGTTTTACTAGTTTTTTTTTAAAATAATTGTTTATTTAAAGTAGGGGAGCCTAACCTTGAGAACTTTAAACCTGTGGACTTCAAGTCTGAGAATTCCCCAGCCAGCCATGTTGAGCTGGGGAATTCTGGGAGTTGAAGTCCACAAGTCTTAAAAGTTGCCCAGGTTGGACACCCCTCATTTAAAGCATCCCAAACAGAGGTGGTATTCAGCAGGTTCTGACCAGGTCTGGAGAATCAATAGTGGAAATTTTGAGTAGTTCAGAGAACGGCAAATATCACCTCTGACTGGCCCCGCCAACCCCATCTATTCTCTGCCTCCCGAGTCCCAGCTGATCGGCTGAGTCTTCTTTGGTTGCCCTGCACAGGAGAAAGGAGCTGGAAAGCAGGTTAGTGGGGTGGGGAGGGAATGGGGATTTTGCAGTAACCTTCCCCTGCCACGCTCATTGAGCCACTGCCACGCCATGCCCACAGAACTGTTAGCAAAAAAAAAATTTGAATCCCACCAAAGGGTGGGAATGCTCTGAGATTCATCGAATCCCACCGGTTCCACTGCAGCACATGCTCTAATAATGGAACTTCCAAACTCAGATTCTTTCCCTGGTTTTTCAGTGAACGAAGGCCCAACTCTGGAAGCCCTTCACGCCTTACGACGGGACATGCGTTCTGATGCTCATCCAAACACAGACACAACAGGATGTTTAGGCCAGGGCGGCTGGCTGGACACCAGCCCTCCTCTGAAACGTCGACGGGATGGGAGCAGTGAGTCAGAAGATTTGCCTGCAACGGGTGGCTCTTAAATGAGATTCAGCAATCTTGCAAAGCGAAGCAATCCACGAAGATCAGATTGCAAGGATAAAGAAGGTGACATGGGGGAGGGGGAGAGCACCAGGTTGGAGAAGGCTGGTCTAATTTCTCCCCCCCGGAAGTAACGAAGTCCAGGCAGGGGTGGGATTCAATTTTTTTTTAACAACCGGCTCTGTGGGCGTGGCTACGTGGCCACGGCCAGGGAAGCCTCCTGGGTGGGCAAAAAATGGAGGAAAAAAATGGAGCCTGGGGGTGCGCATGCACGATAAGGACTGACGGGCTGGGAAGGGGAGGGGCAGGCAGAGAGGGGCGGGGCCAGACAGGGGTATGATTTGCTGGTTCTCTGAAGTGTGCAGAATCATAACAACCGGTTCTATAGAACCGGTCTGAACTGGTAGAATTCCACCCCTGAATCCAGGTATGTCCAGAGAAGGTATGAGACCGAGTGGTGAACAGTTACCGGAGTGTTAATGCAGATGGAATTGGCCACGCAGGACCTGGCAGTCCCTTCCTCGCATTCGTTGACATCATTGCAGATCTGTTTGGCAAAGCAAACACACAGGGGTCAGGGATCCAATGATGGGAACAGGTAGTCCCCGACTTACCACCGTTCATTTAATGACCATCGAAAGTTACAACAGCACTGAAAAACAGCTACTTTTATGACCATTTTTCACCCGACTATCACAGCATTCCCCCATGACCACGTGATCAAAATTCACATGCTTGGCAAACGGTTCGTATTTATGACGGTCGCGGTGTCCCGGGGTGGGTCAGGCAATCCCATTTGGCGACCTTCTGACAAGCAAAGTCTATGGGGAAACCTGGATTCACTTAACAAACCACGTTTACTAACTTCACCACTGCGGTGATTCACTTCACCACCGTGGCAAGGAAAGTTGTAAAATGGAGCAAAAAGTCACTTCACTGTCTCAGACAACAACAGAAACTTTGAGCTCACTTGTGTGGTTGTATGTCACAATCGGGATTGTGGTTGTAAATCAAAAACGACCTGATCTACAACTGGGCCTTTAGTGATTCTTCATGATTGCAATGAATCCCCAACAGGACTTAGGAACAGAATTTGAAGTTTCAGTAGCCAGGCCAACTCCTTCCCCGTGGTCATGTTGTCAACTAAAAAGAGACTCCCTTTGGCCTTTTTAGCTGCCAGAAAGCATAAGAAGGTTATTGGATGACTCTCGGAGACAGATGTGTCCCATTGGAAAAGTCACATCCAAGAGGTGGGGAAAAGACCAGGGTCAAGGGGGAAATGTATGATGTGATTTAGTATCGGCTGCACCCAGCCATGCGCCAACATGGCAATTTCTAATAAACCAATTTACTTTTTCGGAGATGCGGCTAGAGACTTTTGATTTGAATGAGGGTGGATTTGAATGAGGGTGGACTGTATTTTGTGTGCTCAGCAACCAGCTGGCATTGCCTTTCGAAGCATCCCACTGTTACATGATTGTGATGTATGACATTTTTGCTGAAAATCAGCATTTCTTTCTATTTTCAGGCAAAAAACACCCATAGCAAACGGGCTACTTCTGACTCATATTTGAAGTTTGAACAGCTCCCCCCCCCCCAACAAGGTCACATGATCACATTAGGCCGCACTCAGGAACTGGCACATATTTGTGGCCATTTGTAGCATCCCTCAGTCATGTGACCACAATTTACAATTTGCAATTTGCTTTTTTTTTTTTTGCCAGAAACAGCCTGTAGAGATTCTCAGTCACCCAGGTCACAAAAGAGGCTTTTTTCAGGAGGCAACTGGATTTTCTTTCTTTTTGCTTTTGAAGACATTTCACTTCACATCCAAGAAGCTTCCTCAGCTCTGACAGTTCTTCCATTCCCCGCTATCCTGTCAGAGCTGAAGAAGCTTCTTGGATGAGAAGCGAAACGTCTTCAAAAGAAAAAAAAAACAAAGTCTGACTACCTCCTGAAAAAAAGCACCTTCCAAAAACCTTCCAGTCAATGGATTCATTGAATGACCACTGCAAAAATGGTAATAAAATCACTTGTGGTCATGTGGTGATCCACTTAATGACCGACATGATATGGTCGTAAGTCGAGGACTGCCTGCCTGCGCTGCCAATGTTACAAATTCAACCCAGAGGAGAGAAAGTCATTGTTACCTGCTTCTTGGCCCTGGCAAACGCTAAGCCGACTCCTTCCAGCGGTGGTCCTCTGTAGCCAGGAGGACATGACTCACAGTGGAAACCAGGCGCCGTATTGATGCAGCGAACTCTTGGGAAACAGGGGCTGGCGGTGCACTGCAGAGAGAAGCGGCACTCATTGTGGGACCGAGAGAGCGGCTGTCCCTTTGCGGCCCACCCACCATTCAGATGCCCTGTTGGGAGGGGGCATTCCTGACATGGGCAGGCTGCCTCCACCTGGACCCCAATCACCCGAAAGAACTGTAAAGTAGCAGCTTAAAGCCATCTTGAATCTCTTTGGCCCACAAATGGGGTGGGATGCTTATTGGCTGGGAAGCCAAAAATATCCATGTTTTCCAGAACTTGACCCTCTGGAATAGCGCAGGCGACTTTCATGCCTAAAGTGGGACTAGAACTCAATCCTCTGGTGGTTGGTCTAAAGTCACTTAACTGGCTTTCATGCCGAAGGTGGGACTAGAACTCACAGACTCCGGGTGATTGGCTCAAAGTCACTTAACTGGCTTTCATGCCGAAGGTGGGACTAGAACTCACAGACTCCGGGTGATTGGCTCAAAGTCACTTAACTGGCTTTCATGCCGAAGGTGGGACTAGAACTCACAGACTGCGGGTGATTGGCCCAAAGTCACTTAACTGGCTTTCATGCCGAAGGTGGGACTAGAACTCACAGACTCCGGGTGATTGGCCCAAAGTCACTTAGCTGGTTTTCATGCCGAAGGTGGGACTAGAACTCACAGACTCCGGGTGATTGGCTCAAAGTCACTTAACTGGCTTTCATGCCGAAGGTGGGACTAGAACTCACAGACTGCGGGTGATTGGCCCAAAGTCACTTAACTGGCTTTCATGGCGAAGGTGGGACTAGAACTCACAGACTCCGGGTGATTGGCCCAAAGTCACTTAGCTGGTTTTCATGCCGAAGGTGGGACTAGAACTCACAGACTCCGGGTGATTGGCCCAAAGTCACTTAACTGGCTTTCATGCTGAAGGTGGGACTAGAACTCACAGACTCCGGGCGATTGGCCCAAAGTCACTTAGCTGGTTTTCATGCCGAAGGTGGGACTAGAACTCACAGACTCCGGGTGATTGGCTCAAAGTCACTTAACTGGCTTTCATGCTGAAGGTGGGACTAGAACTCACAGACTCCGGGCGATTGGCCCAAAGTCACTTAGCTGGTTTTCATGCCGAAGGTGGGACTAGAACTCACAGACTCCGGGTGATTGGCTCAAAGTCACTTAACTGGCTTTCATGCTGAAGGTGGGACTAGAACTCACAGACTCCGGGTGATTGGCCCAAAGTCACTTAGCTGGTTTTCATTTCTAAGGGGGTGGGGGAACTACAACTCACAATCTCCTGGTTTACGGGACAGTCAGAAATTTCCTATTTTTATTCCAGAGGAAAACAAACCTGGCTTGCATCCAAGAAAGGCTCTTTGACCCTACAAAAACAGCCAGCGGGGCCCCCTCCCCAATCCCAGCCCTTCCTTTCTGGAGGCGCCTGGCTGGTGGTAAGAGCCGCAGCTGAGCCTGACCTCGTTAATGTCCTTGCAGTGGGTCCCGTTGCCGGTGTAACCCAGAGGGCAGGATCCACAATGGAAGCTGGTTGGGGTGCCGGTGCAGGTGACCCCCGGGAAGCATGGATTCGGAGAACAGCGGTTCAAAACAGTGATTGGAGGGCCTATCGCAGTGGTCAAGCCTGGAGAGAGAGAGAGAAAGAGATTTGAGCACCTCCATTATTACTACTGTGGTTGGTTGCACAATCAGCCAGACCCTTTAATTCCTCCTTTTCTTTCTTTCTCTTTCTTCTTCTCCTTCTCCCTCTCCTCTTCCTCCTTCTCTTCCTTCTCCCCCTCCTCCTCCTCCTCCTCCCCCTCCTCCTCCTTCCCTTTCCCCTTTACAGCTATTGCATGCCACTGATGTTCTCTTCCCTTCTGTGATAATTTTCAGGGACAGCAATGTTGTTGTTAGTCGGAAGTCGTGTCCGACTCATCGTGACCCCATGGACAACGTTCCTCCAGGCCTTTCTGTCCTCTACCATCCCCGGGAGTCCATTTAAGCTCACACCAACTACTTCAGTGACTCCCATCACAGGGGACAGCAATATTTCCCCTTTCAATCAAGGAATTGGCAGTGTGTGCAGCCAACAGACCTTTAATAGGTGTTTTAAAACAATTAAAAACACGGACATAAATCCCCAGCAGTGCCCCCTTGTCCACCTCAGATTGCCAACTCCAACAGCAGAAGGGAAGAAAAAAAAAACTGGGGAAGATGACAGGAGTCCTTGGTGCTCTCTGAACTTGGTTGGTTTTTTTGCAGATGTTTCATTTAGGAGGAGACTGTGGACAGCCACTTGTCTGAAATGATACAGGTTCTCCTGCTTGAGCAGGGGGCTGGACTAGAAGACCTCCAAGGTCCCTTCCAGATTCTGTTCTATTCTGTTCTGTTCTGTTCCGTTCCTGTTCCTGTTCCACTCCACTCCATTCCATTCTATTCTTCATCCAATATTCTATTCTATTCTATTCTATTCTATTCTATTCTATTCTATTCTATTCTATTCTATTCTATTCTATTCTATTCTATTCTTCTCTTCTATGCTATTCCAATCTATTCTATTCCATTCCGTTCTATTCTATTCTTCTATGCTATTCCAATCTATTCTATTCTGTTCTGTTCTGTTCTATTCTATTCTATTCTATTCTTCCCAACCCTTCCCTTCCCTTCAATTCCCTTCCATTCTATTCTTCATCCAATATCTATTCTATTCTATTCTATTCTATTCTATTCTATTCTATTCTATTCTATTCTATTCTATTCTATTCTATTCTATTCTATTCTTCCCAACCCTTCCCTTCCCTTCCATTCTATTCTTCATCCAATATCTATTCTATTCTATTCTATTCTATTCTATTCTATTCTATTCTATTCTATTCTATTCTTCCCTTCCCTTCCCTTCCCTTCCCTTCCCTTCCCTTCCCTTCCATTCCATTCCATCCTTCATCCAATATCTATTCTATTCTATTCTATTCTATTCTATTCTATTCTATTCTATTCTATTCTATTCTATTCTATTCTATTCTATTCTATTCTATTCTTCCCTTCCCTTTCATTCTATTCCCTTCCATTCTATTCTTCATCCAATATCTATTCTATTCTGTTCTATTCCATTCCATTCCATTCTATTCTTCATCCAATATTTATTCTATTCTATTCTGTTCCGTTCCGTTCCGTTCCGTTCCATTCCATTATTCTATTCTATTCTATTCTATTCTATTCTATTCTATTCTATTCTATTCTATTCTATTCTTCTATGCTATTCCAATCTATTCTATTCCATTCCATTCCATTCTATTCTATTCTTCTATGCTATTCCAATCTATTCTATTCTATACTATTCTATTCTATTCTATTAACTGGGAAGTCCCCTCCCCCATATATGTATATATGTGACATAGTTATGTCTAATTTGTCCACACTTGTATATATGTCTATATATCTTCCAGAAGCCCCACCTCAAAGAAGGAACTTGAATGAATGATTGTTAGATAAAATTAATTGTCTATAAGACTTATTGGACCCCAATTGCACAAGCTAAGCCAATCTCTTCAACAGAAACAGACAAGAATGCACTCACCCACCTGCCCACCTCTTCCCTCCCTTAAGCCAAAACCAACCTAAGTGGAAAACAGGATAGAGGTGCTGAAAGGGAAAAAATGTCTGTGGAGATTCTCAGTCATCCACGGTTGCCCCAAAGATATTTTTTCAAGAGGCAACTGGACTTTCTTGTTTTTCTTTGACGGTGTTTCACTTCTCATCCAAGAAGCTTCAGCTGAAGCTTTTTGGATGAGAAGTGAAATGTCTTCAAAGAAAAAACTTGAAAGTCCAGTTGCCTTTTGAAAAAGCACCTTTGGGACTGCTAAAAGGGAAGAAGATAAAGAAAAGCCAAAGGAAGCATTCGGAAAAAATAAATTAAATAGAGCAACAGGTAACAGGGAAGTCCTCAGGGAATGGTGTCAAAAGAAAAAAGTTCAAGATGGCCGTCACAACTATGCTTTCAATCCTTTGAGGTACAGGCAAGTCCTCCACTCAGACCACAATTGAACCCAAAATTTCTGTGGCTAGGCAACACAGTTGTTAAGTGAGTTTTGCCCCATTTTACATTGTGGTGACCAGAACTGGATGCAGTATTCCAAGTGTGGCCTTACCAAGGCATTATAATTTGTTGCATTTTTTTTTTAAAGGGAGTCAGGCCTTGATTGCATCATTGTGGCTGACATCCTGACTTTTCTGACACACACACACACACACACACACACCCTCAAAACCCCCACCAGGCAGCCTTTAAAGACACCCATTCTTAGCAGTAAGAAAGCCTGTCACTTGTGGCATTTTTGCTCATTCCTTCATGTTCAACCATTTAATCTTATCAGCGAGTGTAAGGCGCCTTCTCAAGCATTCACAGCTGATTAGTGGGAAACAAACACTGTGATCCTAAATAGAAATGCCTCAGTTTTTGGCAGGGAGGAAATTGCAAAAAAGTGTGTGGGGGGGAATTCTCTGCTGCTTTTCACTGGAGGGCTGTTTCTTCCTCGTCTTCTGCAGATTACAATGAATAGGATCCTCCCTCTGATTAGCAAAATATCCTGCTCACTTAGACCCAGCCTGGTTCCAGATGCTGCTTTACAGACAAAATGCCACTTATGGCAAAGCCTCAGCACATGTGGCTGTGTTTTGCACAGCAGCGTGTAAGAACCACCAGTCCTCAATGAGCCAAGCTCCTGCTACACAGATGTATTCTACATAATTTCAGACCTTTTAAAATCATTTTAGATATTGCTGGAATATATTTCTTAGATGTTTAAAGATAGGACAGAAATCCTCATCTTATGAACACAATTGGGACCAGAATTTTCATTGCTAAGCAAGTCAGTTTTCTATTTGTTTATTCATATTCTATTTTATTTTATTATTTTATCTCCTGCCTTTATTGGTTTTTTTAAATCGCTCAAAGCAGTGAATATATCTCATACTCCTTCCTAACAGAATAACAGTTGGAAGGGACCTTAGAGGTCTTCTAGTCCAACCCCCTGCTCAGGCAGGAAGCCCTATACCATTTCTGACAAATGGTTGTCAGAATCTCTTCTTAAAAACTTCCAGTGCTGGAGCATCCAGAACTTCTGGAGGCAAGTCATTCCACTGATTAATTATTCTGTCAGGAAATTTCTCCTTAGTTGTGTGAGGTGGATTAAGCTGAGAGAGAGGGTCTGGCCCAAAGTTCCTCTTTTCATGCCATAAATGGGACTAGAACTCACAGTCTCCTGGTCTCTAGACCTTAAATCACTGGATCGAAGTTCCTCTTATTGCAGGGGTCCCCAAAGTTGGCAACTTTAAGACTTGTGGACTTCAACTCCCAGAATTAAGATTTGTGGACTTCAATTCCCAGAATTCTCCAGCCAGCTATGCTGGCTGGAGAATTCTGGGAATTGAAGTCCACAAATTTTAAAGTTGTCAACTTTGGAGACCTCTGCCTTATTGTATGGTTGTTAAGTGAATGGTGCCTGATGCTACAACTTTTTTGCCACTGTTGTTAAGCGAATCACTTCAGTTATTAAATGAGTCAGGCGGTACTTAAGCAAAGCTGGCTTTCTCCTCAGTGACTTTCCTTGTAAAGGTCACAAATGGTGATCACATGACCGCAAGATGCTGCAACCATCATAAATACATGCCGGTTGCCAAGCGTTCCAATTTTGATCATGTGACTTTGGGGAATGCTACGATGGTCATAAGTGCAATTGGTCATAAGTCCCTTTTTTCAGTGCCATTATAACTTCAAATATCACTAAATGAATGGTTGTAAGTTGAGGACCAGCTGTATATGTCGTAGCCACTTTATAAAAGGAAAAGACAGGCTGCTGCAGTTTGAAACAAATGAGAATATCACAGAGCAAAATTTGTGTATAGGAAGATATCCTATGCATATCCATGAAAGGAAAATATATCTTATGCATGGAAAAATATATTTATTTTAGGTCTAGATAAAAAGATATTTGTTTAGCTATAAATACGGAGGCATTTGCTATTTCTCTGTTTCACAACTTTGGCAGCTTTAATATATGTGAACTTCAACTCCCAGAATTCTCCAGCCAGCATAGGAATTCTGGGAGTTGAAGTCCACATATCAAGATTGGAAAACACTGACCTAATAAGGAAACCTTTGCTTTGTAATAAGTTCCCACATTCCATCTCACCAATAATGATTGGCTAAATTATTTGCAGGTGTTCAGAGGGACACACTTCTACTGCAAGGGTCTTCAAACTTGGCAAGTTTAAGACTTGTGGACTTCAACTCCCAGAATTCCTGAGCTAATATGGACTGGAGGAGGAATTCTAGTTGAAGTCCACAAGTCTTAAAGCTGTCAAGTTTGAAGACCCCTGTTCTACTGGTTTAAGACTAACAAAGTAACTGACTGACCATAAATATCTTAGGATATTATTTAACCCTACTAACATTGATTGTGGTGCCAAAGCAAAGTTTGAGAGAGCTATGCAAGGTCTCACTCAGGAAAAAAAAATGATAAAAAATGTTTCTGATCTGGTTTGGCTGCTGAATCCTTCCCCACTTAACTTTTGCCAGCTTTTAGTTAGTGTTTTAATATCTCTGGTTCTCAGTCATCTAATTCCTACAGGAAACATCCAAGTAATGATGGCCAGGATTGAACCTGCCAGGATTGAACCTTTCTTCCTCCTTTCCTTTTTACAGAACTCGAAACATGAGTGTTAAAATCAACACCAACACTTTTCAAGTGGACTCACCACAAGCATCACACTCCATCACGGTGTTCTTCAAAAAGGTTATCTCTTTGACCTGCGGAAAATCATAATGGGAACAAGTTCATAATCTTTAGTAACAGCAAAACTTGGTAGTATTTAGAATAAGAAAGTTTTTCCAATTTTATCACTCCATAATTAGTGCTTGTTTGATTGTTGTCTAATGTTACCCCAAGACAAGCAGAAAACAACACTTTAAAATCAAAGCACCATAAAAAAAAAACCCAATGCTGGCAGGGCAAGCTACTGTATATAAACAGGAAACAAACCCCACACTCCCTCACTCTGATGATGTTACCTAGTTGGGTAATAAAATGTAAGCAAACAACCGAGGTCAGAGAGCATCACAGACTCCACAGTTCAGCTCTGAGTTATAGACATTCTCTTCAATTGCAACCTTGGAGGGTTTTGAACATTTAAGCAGGATTAGACCTGCTCAGTTGTTGGATGGGAAATGTCCTGTGATTGATGTCAGTGGTGGAATTCAAAATATTTTACTACTGGTTCTGTGGGCACGTGCTTTGCGCATGCATGGAGCGTTCTAAAAGGGGGAATTTTGAGCGTGAAAACTTAACTTCAGCGCTGGTTAGTAAAACAGCTGAGGTGCGGCAATTGCTCTGCCGCGCCTATCAGCTGAGCTACAAACAAAGGAAATATAGGACAGCAAAGGGTGGGGGCAGGCGGGTGGGCCCAACTGCTGACGGGCACTGCTGGATTGCTAGAACCGATGCGAACCAGCAGCATACCACCTGTGATTGACATGCATTTGTCATGAACACCTAGGAGAGAGGTTGCTTAGGAACACTAGCATTTCCTATTTCCTTTTGCAAGCGGTGAGGTAACAATCTTCCAGCTCTAACCCCAAACTGATCCTTATTTCCCTTGTTTGTTGTTGCAAGCTGTAAATAAATACACGCTGGCTGCCAAGCCCCTGAATTTTAATCCTGTGACCATGGGGGTTCTGCAATGATCATTCCTGGCCATAAGTCACTTTTTTCAGTGCCATCGCAACTTTGAATAGGCATTAAATGGTCACAAGTCAAGGATTGTAGATGATCTCTTTGATCCATCCAACTGAAAGATTGAGGACTGGAGGGGAACTTTGTGAGCCTCCATCTAATCCGGTGAAAATGCAGACAGTTAGCTCTCTAGGAAATATCTTTCACGTTTCCCATACAATTTGGGGTTGGTTTTTTTTCTTCCCCCAGACCCCTAATCAAATCCAGACCATGTTGGAGAGTGGGACAGAACAAGGAGTTATGAAAAGGGATTATGTAATGGAAAAAGATCAGAAGATGTGGATGGAGAGGCCTGACCCATACAATCGCCAAGAGTCGGACACGACTGAATGAATAAAACCACCCTCCTCCTCAGTGGACAAAGCGGGATGGGGTGGGATGGGATGGGGATAAAAGGACTGCCTTGTTGAATCTTGATGAAAGTCCAGCTAGTTCAGGGGTGTCAAACTCAAGGCCGGTTCTGGCCCACGGGGTGCTTAGATCTGGCCCACAGAGCCAGCCTGGAAACAGCAAAGGACCGTCCCACGAGTGTCTTTGCCAGCGAAAACGGAGCTCGCTACCCCTCCCCCCCCCAGCTCTGTTTTCGCTGGCAGAGGGCTAGCAAAACAAAAACAAAAGGAGAAATGTTTCCCCTTTTGCATTTGAGCGTGCATTTGAGTATGCAAGAAGGGCCAGGAAAGGAGAAGAGAAAAGACAAAGAAAAAGAAGGGAAGATGGGAAGAGAGCAAGGAAGGAAAAATAAGGAAAGAGGGGAAGGAAGAAGAAAGGAGAATGAACAGGGAGGGAGGGAAGGAAGGAAGGAAGGAAGGGAGGGATAGAGAGAGAGAGAGAAAGAGAGAAAGAGAGAGAGAGAGAGAGAGAGAGAGAGAGAGAGAGAGAAAGAAAGAAAGAAAAAGAAAGAAAGAAAGAAAGAAAGAAAGAAAGAAAGAAAGAAAGAAAGAAAGAAAGAAAGAAAGAAAGAAAGAAATGAGAGTGAGGGAGGGTTTCAGGAAAGTCCTGCCTTAGCACTTGGCCACCACAGGTGCCCCCAATACAAGTGATGTTGAGCTGGCTACGCCTACCATGCCCTCCCCCAGGCCATACACACCCTGCCCCCCCGCCAGCTCTCCAAGGCCAAACACAACCCTGATGCCGTCCTCAATGAAATTGAGTGTGACACCCCTGAGCTAGTTCAACATTCGGCTGTCTACAGAAATCCTCCCAACCTCAGGTAGACTGTTTCTGTGCTCAGAGGCTCTACTAGGCTAGACTTCTGTAAAACAACTCTAAACTTCCCAGTGTTTCTCAATCTCAACGTTAAATAGATGTACGGACTTCCAATTTCCAGAATTCCTCAGCCAGCATGCTAGCTGGGGAATTCTGGGAGCTGAAGGCCATACGTCTTAAAGTTGAATTTGCTCATCTAGTAGGGATTCCCACGCGGCTGAGAGAAATGACCTGGGTGCTGGGAATTGCAGTAGGTGTGTGTATGTGTGTGTGAGAGACTAGACAAGATCTCCCCAGGATATCCTGTCTCCGGCGCTGCCTCTAGAATTCTCCCTGACTGCTACCCAGGATTGCGGCAGATTTTATGTAGGGCAAAGCAGGAGCGGAAAGCCGAAAGGGCAGCCACCTCCTCGCATCCATTCCACCCCCCACCCACGGCCCCACCAGCCCTTGTGCGGCTGCCCAGAGTTTGTCCTGGCATGGGGGGGGGGAGGTCCTGTCCGTCTGTTTTTCCAATTAGCTGGCAGGCAGAGGCTGCCGCCAAGAACGGAAGGAAAAGAGGAATGTGGTGTTGCATAAGAGGCAGACAGACAACAGGGCCAGAAAAGGTCAGCAACGGCCATCTGAGTCCTTCGTGGCAAATCCAGTTGTCCGCCTGGGAATTTTCACCGTCAAAGTTAAACTGCTCCTGACTGTGGAGGTTCCATTTAGTATGTAGGGCTAAGAGACTTTGCTTTTCTCTCTCTCTCTCTCTCTCTCTCTTTAGTCTGCTTCTGGAAGCCCAAGGGAAGGGACTGTCCCCAGATATCCCCTTTTCAGGAGCCCTTTTCTACTTTCCCAGAGATTAAACTTTTGATTTTTTTTCCCACCAGCTTTTAGCTCTCTTATATTGCGGCTGGGTATTGTGTAGCCTTGAGAGAAGGCTGCGTAGTCTCCCTCTGAACTTTACAGATAGTCCTTGAATGATGATCACAGCTGAGCCCAAAATTCCCATTGCTAGGCAAGACAGTTGTCAAGTGAATTGGTGCCCCGTTTTGCAACCTTTCTGGCCGCCGTTGTTAAGCGAATCACTGCGGTTGTTTGGTTCATATAACATGGTTGTTAAGTGAATCTGGCTTCCCCGTTGACTTGGCTTGTCGGAAGGTTACAAAACTGTCCTAAGTACGAGTCAGTTGCCAAGGGGCTGGATTTTGATGACCACGGGGATGCTGCAACATTGTGGGTGTGTAAAAAGGCAAAAAGTCACTTTTTTACAGGGCCGTTGTGACTTCGGTCACTAAATGAATGGTTGTAAGTCGAGGATTACCTTTATTCTGTGGAAAAATTCAGGTGGAGGGGCTTTCGTTTGATTTACATAAGGACCATTGATGGAAATTGCCACTTCGTGTAAACTCCTTTGCTTGGTATTAGCCCTTTTTCTAGGCCACAAGTTCCCAAACTTGGCCACTTTAAGACTTGTGGACTTCAACTCCCAGAATTCTCCAGCCAGCTGTGCTGGCTGGAGAATTCTGGGAGTTGAAGTCCACAAGTCTTAAAGTGGCCAAGTTTGGAGACCTCTGTGCTAGGCCTTGGCCATGCAGGGATGTCTGCAGGGAGGGGTCAAAAAAGTCAAGATGGCAGCTCAACCATGCAATGAAACCCCACCCCTTCCTTTTTAATATCGGCCACAATGCACATATAAAAGGGAGGGGTTTCAGTCACATGGTCGGGGCCTCTATCTTGATTTATTTATTTTTTTAAATCTCTCTGGTGCCACACTTACCTTAAAGCACAAACCTCCCCAAAGGACCAGAATTTATGCAACTTTCTTGCTCCCCCAAAAAAGTATGAGCCAAGGTTAAATGTTTAAATGAAGCCCGTTGCGTTTGGGAAACAATGCTACACTTGCTTAGAGCAGTGTTTCTCAACCTTGGCCATTTTAAACCGTCTGGACTTCAACTCCCAGAATTCCCCAGCCAGCAATGCCTAGCTGGGGAATTCTGGGAGTTGGAATCCACACCGCTTAAAAGTTGCCAAAGTTGAAAAAAGGCTGGGCTGGGGCTAAAGTTTGCTTTTTGTAACATAGTGACATGTGAATTCATCTTATTTCACCTGTTAATGGTTCCCTCTGTTACATGAACCCTGCAAAGTCACTCATCTCAACCCAGAAGTCCAATGCTTTGCATATGAGCCTGCTCAGGAGTGGGATTCAAATTTTTAAACAACCGGTTCTGTGGGTGTGGCCATATGACTGGGTGGGCGTGGCTTCTTTCTTTTTTTTGTAGCACCCCCTCCTCTGTTTCCCCCCCCCACCCCACCCGGGCCATGTAGCACTCCTCTACGCTCCATTTTTGGGCCTCCTGGGCCTCAGGGAAGCCTCGGGGGGTGGGGGGATTGCTTCCCTGAGACCCAGGAAGGCAAAAAATGAAGCGTGGGGGGAGCGCAGCACACACACACACACCCTGCATGTCCCTTTTTGCCTCCTGGGCCTCAGGGAAGCCTCCTGGGCAAAGCAGTAAGACAGCGAGGGGGGATCCTGGCACAGCTGATTGTCAGAACAGCTGATCGTTGGGAGGAAAAAAGAAATACCTCAAGGAGTGACTGCTCAGGGAGGGGAGGGGAGGGGCGGGCGGAGAGGGGCAGGTCCAGTCAGGGGCACGATTTGCCAGCACCGCGCAGAATCGTAACAACCAGTTCTATGGAACCGGTCTGAACCTGTAGAATCTCACTTCTTTGCTTGCTGCAATATTTCCCCCAAGCGAAGTCCCCAGCAAGCAATTTTAGAGTGTTTAATTTGAAAACACACCAAGTCTCTGTTTGGCTTCCGTTGCAAGGAAAAAGGAAGGTACTTGCAAAGAAAAGACACGTCTTCGTCCTTCTTACCTGCTGTTTCAACAGTTCTCTGATTTCTCTCAGCGCCTTGTTGGTTTCCTTCATCTCCGTTAGCATCTGGGGTGAGAGGTCTCCTCCTAGGAAGGGAAGAGAAATGTTAAATGGGTTAAAAAAAAAAAACAGCTTTGGGAAGCTACGTGGCTCTTCTCAAGACTTCCCGCCTGCATATTTTCTTAGCCTGAAAGGGTGGAATTTTATCTGTTGCAACCAGTGTGGGCACCGGTTGGGGAAGGCTGAAATTTCAGCAGGGTGTTTTTTCCCCTCGAGATCTTGTCTCAAAAGCAGGACTTGATTTACAGGTATTCTTTGACTTATAATCCCAACAGGGGCCAGAATTTCCTTTGCTTGCAGGGTGGTTGTTAAGTGGGTCGCATCCAGTTTAACAACCTTTTTGCCATGATTGTTAAATGAACCTGGGCATGCCCCTGACTGGCCCCGCCTCTCTCCACCCCACCCCTCCCCTCCCCACCTAGTCACCCCTTAAGGTATTTCTTTTTTTTTGTCCCGAAGATCAGCTGTTCTGACAATCAGCTGTGCCCAGTTGTTAAGAGAATCATGCGCAGTCCTTAAGCGAATCCAGCTTCCCGCACTGACTTTGCTTCTCAGAAGCTGGCTAGAACAGCCAAATTTTGATCCCATGATGATTCTGCTATGGACGTAAGTACGAGCTTTGGTTGTTAAGTAATTTTTTTCAGTGCTCTTGTAACTTCAGACGGTCGCTATATGAAGAAGGACCACCTGTAAAATGTTTAAAATCTCTGCTTCTTAAATTTTCTTTTCTTCTTGAGGAGAGTAAAAAGTCGGAAGGGCTTGGATTGGGAATATATCCATATTTGCCCCAGGTTTGCCCAAACAAACAAAAAGAATTACTGTCAGCAAACCTTGGTTGCTAGTTTTATGTGATTTAATTCTCTGTGATTGAATTTGTAGCCCATCTGTCTCTGCAGAGCAACACTTAGGTGTAGTTTACAAACTTTTTAAAATAAACAGAGATGTGCAGTTTTCCTTAACCAAATTGGAAGTCAAGGATGAGACTATATTGAGCAACTCCATTTAATTGAGTGCTAAATTCTCACTTTTATTACAAGGGTGTATTTGCACAACAATCCAAGCAGGGTTTCCTCAGTCTTGGCCCCTTGAAGAAGTGTGGACTTCCACTCCCAGAATTCCCCGGTCGGCATGGCTGGTTGGGGAATTCTGGGAGTTGAAATCCACACGGTTTCAATGTGTGGACATCAATAATTAACCTTCAATAATTTTTCTCTCTTCTCTATCTAGCCCATCTTTATCCAAAGCCGTTTCAAGCCCTTCCTTGGCCCAAAGTCACCCAGTTGGCTCTTATGCCTTAAGGTGGGACTAGAACTCCCAATCTCCTGGTTTCTAGCCTGATGCCTTAACCACAAGACCAGGGGTGTCAAACTCAAGGCCCAGGGGCGGAGTGCTCACCTGGCCCATGGAACAGCAAAGGACCGGCCCACGGTGCCTCTGCCAGTGAAAACGGAGCCTGTTTTCTCTGGCAGATTGCTTGGGCCTCCACAGGCGCCCCTGACATGAGTGATATTGAGCTGGCCAGGCCCCCCAAGCTTCCCCCAGGTCAAACACAATCCTAATGCGGACGTCAATAAAATTGAGTTTTAACATCCCTGCACTAGACCAAACCAGTTGTCACCTTGCCTCCATTTTCGTTCTTCTGCCTCTTTTCTAGTGCCACAATATCCTTTTTGAGATGCTCTGCACTCAGTAACAGATAGTAACAGATAATCAGAGTTGGAAGGGACTTTGTAGGTCATCTAGTCCAACCCCCTGCCCAAGCAGGAGACCCTACACCATTTCTGACAGATGGGAGTCCAATCTCAAGTGATGGCGCTCCCACAACTTCCAAGGGGAAGTTGTTCCATGGGTTGATTGTTCTCACTTGTGTGGTTGTGTGACATTGTGGGGTTCCTAGCTGCAATTCAGGGGTTCAGAGGTGAAGGGGAGATCTTGCGCGCACACAGCTACTTGCCCTACAAAAGCAACTTTAGCCCTAGTTAGGTTTGGCAGCTTTGATCCTCCTGGCTTGCAAAGAAAATGGCTCAGCAATGTCTTTCTCCTAGGTGTGGGTTCCTGTTAAGACAAACACCTCCCTGTAAAAGCTGCAAAATGTATATTTGCTCTTCTGCTGCGAAGCTCCTGGAAAAAGCTGTTTCAGCCTCAGAAATGCAGAGCGTCTCTTCTAGGTCACAAGGAAGCAGTATGGCTTCATCAAGGTATTTATACAGGGGTGGGGCTGCTGGGGGTTTGCAGGGGTTCAGGAGAGCCCCTAGCTAAGATTTTGTGAGAACCCCCAAGTCCCACTCCTAGCTGACCCCACCCACCCCTCCCCTCCCCGGAGTCCCCACACAGCCCGTTTTGGATGCAGGTAAGTGCAGGGTGTGTGCGGAGGCTTGGGGAGGGTGAAAAACAGGCCTCCTGGAAGTTTGGGAAGGCCAGAAATGGGCCTGTTTCTGACTTCCAGAGAGCCTCCGGAGCCTAGAGAGGCCATTTTTGCCCTCCTGGAGGCTCGAGAAAAGCCTCTGGAGCCCAGGGAGGGAAAAAATGTCCCCCGCCCCCCGGTTGCGGTGCAGGAGGCTGATTAGGCCACGCCCACCATGGCCACGCCCACCCAGCAACCGAGCAGAGAACCCGTTGCTAAAATTTTTGAAGCCCACCCCTGTATTTATATCCTGTTATTTCTCTGAAAGCAAAGGGCTGCTTTGGGGGCACAGGGCATCTCCTCATTTTATTCCCACAACAACCCTGTGAGGGAGGCTGGGCTGCCAAGAAAGTTAACAAGCTGGTTACCGCATTTCCATGCAGGACTAAATGGGCTCAGGTCCCCCATTATTCTGGTCCTTTGGTTAAAATAACAACTTGGAACCGTTTTACATCCTGGGTGATACCTTTGACATCGTCAAACAACAACTTCTGCCTATCCCAGGTTCTTGGGAAGGACTCAGAAAGCTGACAAAAATGCCAAATCCAGTCCAAATATCTGGCCAACTGTGCAATGAACCATAACTATAACAGTAAAGAAAAATTGGTAGGAACATAAAGTTGAAAAAGTACTCAAAATGATCAGGTTAAAATATTGAGGGATTTCCAAATACAAATGGATAAAGTTTGGTCTCATAACACACCAGATTTAACTGCGGTTGAAAGGAAGAAAGTGTGGATAATTTTATTGTGGCATTAGCAGGAGATGATAGAACAGAAGATAAAGAATTAGAGAAGATCACAAAGTATCAAGATGTGAAAATCAAAATTGAAAAATTATGGCATGGTGGTCACAGGGCTTATCGGTACACTGGGTGCTATGCCATAATTTAGAAAATATTAAGAAAATGTGTACACTGACAACATTTTCATTGGTAATTACAAAAGGCTACACTGCCTGGATCCACACATCAACTATGCTGATACATTACAACACACTAGTTGTATAGGAAGAACTGAATGCGTATGAAAGTGAATGCCAGCTAAAGGACTGGTTGTGGTTTTACACTGCTATGAACAGACAATAATATGGTTATTTAGTTTGCAACTGCAGAAAATGGATTAATTCTGGAACATGCGGTACACGTTGTCCAGAGAGACTGGTTTATGGCACACGGGGAGTTTTTTTCAGGAATAAATTAGATCTGATATTGAAAAACATCCTTAGAAAGAGGTTTTTTTTTTTTTTACAGGATCTTTATTAGCACAATGCACCTCATTTGATTCTGATCTAGCCCACTTTGTCCAGGTTTGTTCCTGAATAAGTACTAACGTCTGAAGAAACGTTAGCAATAGGCAAAAATGAACACTGTAATGGTGCATTGCATTTACTAAACCTGCGTTTCTCAACTTGGGAACTTGAAGAGGTGCATCCCAAGAGGCAACTGGACTTTCTGCTTTTTTTCTTTGAAGATGTTTCGCTTCTCATCCAAGAAGCTTCTTCAGCTGAATTTGAAATCCTTCTATAATTTGTGACACACACACACACACACCCATGAAAAAAAAATCCATTAACACTTCTAGCATTGATGATGTTACCTAGCTGAGTAATCCCAGAGGTTCCTTTTCAAAAGGCAGCTGGACTTTGGTTTTGCTTGAAGATGTTTCCCTTCTCATCCAAGAAGCTTCTTCAGTTAAGTTGAACTCGCTTCTTGGATGAAAAGCGAAATGTCTTCAAGGAAAAACAAAGAAAGTCCAGTTGCCTTTTGAAAAAGCACATTTGAGACAACTGTGACTGGATGTCTGAGAATCTCCATAGACACTTGAAGAGGTGCGTATTTCAACTCCAGCCGGCCTCTGGGAGTTGAAGTCCACACCTCTTAAAATTCCTAAGGTTGAGAAACTTTGCATAGGTAGTCCTCAACTTCCAATCATTTGTTTAGAGACTGTTCGAAGTTACAACGGCACTGAAGAAAGCGATTTATGGCCAGGTCCTTGCACTTATAACCATCAGAACCTCTCCATGGTCACATGATCAAAATCCAAGCGCTTGCCAACTGGCATGCACTTATGACAGTTGTGGCATTATGTGATCATATTTGCGACCTTCCCAGACGGCTTCTGACAAGCCAATGGGGGGAAGCCGGATTCTCTTAATTACTGCATGATTCACTTAACAACTGCAGGGGTTTGTTTCACCTCTGTGGCAAAAAAAGGCCATAAAATTGGGTGTGGCTCATGTAACAACCACCTTGCTTAGCAACGGAAAGTCTGGTCGCAATTGTGGTCCTAATTCAAGGACTAACATGGCAAAGACCTTGAGCAAGGAGATGGATGACCCACAAGGTCCCTTCCAACTCTGTTAATCTGACTATTAGATCATTAGTTTGCCTGGTTGCGTGAAGACAGCAGTTAGCAGGCAGCTGATATCCATTGAGCATTCAACCTTTCCTCATCTCTCGATTTCCAAGCAACATTACCACCGAACCTTGTAACAAGGAGTTCCATGTACATAGAATAAGATAAGGAAGATAGGAACAATCTTTTTTTTCTTTGCTTTCCATTTCTAAATTTTATTAAATTCTTATTTCTGCCCAAATCTGGATTAATTTCCTAAATTTTTGTAGGTACGTGAGTTGTAAAGTGAGGAGAAAATTACTAGAATATATAGTTGCATATAATTATTTACGGTACTTACATTGTAGCATGTAAGTTGTTCATTGGATATATACAATTAAATATTGTGTGACCATTAAGTGTAACAAAAGTACATGACTGAAACTCAAAAGTTTAACTTCGGAACACAACTCTCCGCATTAAGGCTTCTACCAGACTTTGAAGAGCCAAATCATAAACTTCGATATCAGCAAGAGAAGCTACAGCCTAATCCTTTAAATGTATATTTACTTGCTAGCTTAAGCATGTCTGTAAAACTTGGAATCAATAAAAAGGCAACAGAATTTAAGAAGAAAACAAGCAAATAGGTAGAGGGGAAAAAAAAACAAAAACACCAACCCCCAGAAAGAACAGATCTATAATTCTCTGCCTGGAAATTCGAAATTGTTTTCCAAAATTAAGCCCTGGAAGGGACTTCAAGGTTTTCTAGTCCAACTCCTTGCTCAAGCCAGAGACCTACGCCATCCTGATCAAATGATGGTCCAGCCTGTTTTTGAAAGCCTCTAGTGATGGAACAACCACAACTCGAGGGAGCAAACTGTTCCATTGATTAATTGTCCTGTCAAAAAAATGTTCCAGGTTGGATTCTAATTAACAAACTTCTTCCCATTATTTCTTGATTTGTCCTCTGCTTTGGACAATAATTTGATTTCCTCTTGTTTGTGACAGTCTCTCACATACTGGACAGTTATGCCCCCTCATCCTTCTCTAGCTAGACATACTTAACAGGGGATGTACTAGAAGATCTCCAAGATACCTTCCAGCCTTATGATTCTATGTTCTATAATTGAATTCTACTTACCTCTCCCACCAGGCATTTGACCCGATGTGTAAGAGACGAAGGCCAGCACGCAAAGAAAAACTCCGATGTTCCTCATTTTCAGAGCTTATGAAACTTAAGGGTGGCCCTGTACCTTTTTAAATATTCTCTCCACCCCCACCCTGCGCTTAAAAAAAAAAAAAAGATTTGGATTTAGTAAACCTGAATAGTTCACCTCTGCTGCCCCCGTCAAACATTTTGTGGTTCACTATTTATGAAGCCGCATTCCGCTCAACTGAAGTTTTCTCCCTTCTGATGGAGACGTCATTTCTGGCTCTTGGGTTTTTTGGGGGGGAGGTGGGGGGAGAAAAAGAGAGACAGAGAATTTCTTAGAAAAATAAACAGAATGAGAAAAGCATTAAGGAAAACGGCCTGCATTGATTATACAGTGCATGTACAGGGAAGGGGGAAGAGGAAGAATGATGTATGACAGTGCAATTCAATTCCAGACAGACATCAAGGAAAACTCTTTCTGAATTACAGCAGATTTCTTTTATATATATATATATAATGAAGTTTTTCCTCCATAGCAACCTTCAGGACAATCTTTAGCATTTTTCTCCTTGAATAACTTCATTCACTCTCTGCTCTTCGTAAGCTGTTTCGGGATGGGCTGAACAGAATAAGAGAATTGGAAGGGACCTTGGAGGTCTTCTAGTCCAACCCTCTGCTCAGGCAGAAAAACCTATAGCATTTCAGAGAAATAGTTGTCCAATCTCTTCTTGAAAACCTCCAGTGTTAACAGTATCCACAACTTCTGGAGGCAAGTTGTTCCACAGATTAATTGTTCTGTCAGGAAATTTCTCCCTAGTTCTAGGTTGCTTCTCTCCTTGATTAGTTTCCACTCATTGCTTCTTGTCCTGCCTTCAGGTGCTTTGAAGGATAGCTTGACTCCCTCTTCTTTGTGGCAACCCCTAAGATATTAGAAGACTGCTGTCATGTCTCCCCTAGTCCTTCTTTTCATCAGACTAGCCATGCCCAGTTCCAGAAACCATTCTTAATATATTTTAGCCTCCAGTCCCCTATTCATCTCTGTTGCTCTTCTCTGCACTCTTTCTAGAGTCTCAACATATTTTTTCCATTGTGGTGACCAAAACTGGATGCAGTATTCAAAGTGTGGTCTTACTAAGGCATTATAAAGCAGTATTAACTCTTCGCGTATCTTGATTCTATCCCTCTGTTAATACAGCCTACGACTCCATTGGCTTTTTTGGCAGCTGCAGCCCACTGCTGGCTCATATTTAAGTGATTGTCCACTAGGACTCCAAGATCCCTCTCACAGTTACTACTATTGAGCCAGGTACCATCTATACTATACCTGTGCATTTGGTTTTTCTTGCCTAAATGTAGAACCTTACTTTTTTCACCATTGAATTTCATTTTGTGAAATAGCACCCAATGTTCAAGTCTGTCAAGATCCTTCTTTATCTTAAGCCTGTCTTCTGGGGTGTTGGCCATTCCTGCCAGCTTGGTGTCATCTGATCTCATCTCTCCCAGAGGTGGTTTTCTGACCAGTTCTGGAGAACCGGTAGCGGAAATTTTGAGTACTTCGGAGAACTGGCAAATACCACCTCTGACTGGAGATTTTACAGTATCTTTCCCCTGCCACGCCCACAGAACTGGTAGTAAAAAAGTTTGAATCCCACCACTGATCTCTCCCGTTAAACTGTCTGCAGCAATGCTTCTCAACTTGGACTTCAACTCCCAGAATTCAGCTTAAATCTGTCAAGATTGAGAAACATTGCTCTAGTCTAAAACAAGGGTCTTCAAACTTGGCAAGTTTAAGACTTGTGGACTTCAACTCCCAGAGTTCCTGAGCTAACATGACTGGAGGGGGAATTCTGGGAGTTGAAGTCCACAAGTCTTAAAGCTGTCAAGTTTGAAGACCCCTGGTCTAAAGAATATAAACATCTCTTTTTTGTTTTCAATCAGAACTAAATTGGTAAGGTTGACAAACACTGGTCTAGAATAAAGAATGGTAATTTATGGAATATCTTCTTAACAGATCCTGCGTAGAAGGGATCTTTGATTTGGGTAACTCTGTGGATCATAAAATCATCATTTTCCTCAGGCTGCATCTTTGGACTGAAAAGCAACTGAGCAACCAGGAAAATTCAGCGAGGCCAACGGGCTTCCTTGTTTAATCATTAAATTTATATGGCTGCCCATCTCATGGACAAGTCACACATTTTTTATTCCTTGGTAAGTGGTTTGTGATGAGGAAAAGGACTGATCCTGATAATGGGATGGAGGTGATCTTTTTGGGTGGTCACAGCAGAGGGCAGGATATGGTCAAAAAAGTCAAAATGGCAGTCACACTGGTGTGCCCATTTCTCTTCCTGTTATATGTTTAAATAATCTATCTTGGTTATATTAAACAAGAAAAAGCTGGTCATTTCAAGAGGGATGGACCAATGTTTCTTCCAGTTCAGTGTCAAGAATCATAGAATGGTGGAGTACAAAGGAACACGAAAGATCATCTAGTCCAACCAGGGGTGGGATTTTACAGGTTCGCACCTATTCGCTAGAACTGGTTGTTAACATTCTAAGCAGTTCGGAGAACTGGTTGTTAGAAGAAATTACTGGCCTAATCCTGTAAGGAAGGCAGGAAGGAAACATTCTGGTGTTGCTTACAGAAACTGCGTCTCTGTTGACCCTTATTACATTCTTGGCAGGACTAGACTTCCTGTCTCAGGAACGTCTCTGGAGTTTTTTCCCCTCCTTTGCTGGTACTTTGCTTGTGTGGAGCGACCATTCAAAGTTACAATAGCACAGGAAAAAGTGACATGACCATTTTTCACACTTACGACTGTTGCAGCATCTCCACAGTCATGAGAGGCCAGGCGAGGAGATGCGTGCCTCGATGTGAGTGATATTAAGTTGGCCACGCCCAGCCAATAACATGACCACCAAGCCATGCCCACCACCTAAGCCACGCCCACAGAACCGGTTGTTAAAAAAATTGAATCCCACCCCTGAGTCCAACCCTTTGTGAAGTGCAGGAAAATGAACTCAACCACCTAAGAGGTGGCTATCCAGTCTCTTAAAGATTTCCAGAAATGGAGAACCTACTCTCCTTAAGGGCCTAGGAGAGGGGTGCCAAACTCAAGGCCTGGGGGGCAGATCCATCCCATGGGGTGCTTAGATCTGGCGCATGGGACTGCCCTGGAAACAGCAAAGAACCAGCAAAGAACCAGCCTGTGGTACTTCCGCCAGTGAAAACAGAGTTTGGAGGGCTGCATACAGCTGACAGGGAGTGGGAGTGTGCCTCCGTTGGCTGTGGAGGAAACTGGGGAAGGGCACAGTCCGGCTGGGCAGAGCAGGAGAGAGGTAGAACAAGGGAGAGGGAGTTCAGAGAAAGACCCAGACCCACCTCCTCTTCATCCTAGGGCACGCAGGGAGGAACAGAGAAGAGAGCAACGTGAGTTGGGTGGCTTACGGGGGAGGAAAGGGCCCTGATTCCCTTCATTAGGCACACCTGGGAAGAGAGTTTAAAAGAGATGCAAGCTGAGAGTGGCAGCTGCTGGGAACAAACATGAGCTTATCTTGTGTTGACTTTGGTTATCTACGTTCCTGGTGTCTTCCCAATTGGATTGAATTACTGCCATTCCTACTCTTGCCCTGCCGGACTAATTACCTCATCTTGCCTTGATTGGACTTATAGTTACAGTTTTTGTTGACTTGATTCTCTGCAGCCAAAGGCTGTTCCTGGGATAGTTTTTCTCCAGCCAGAAGGTAACCAGGACATTGGGGGCAAAGTTGGAGCTAATAAAGGGACTCCTACTGATTATCTGACTGTGTTGCCTTTGTGCCATGCCCTGGGTCATCACACTTAGTTGGATATAGTTCCCACCATGAGGAAGTTTTTCCTTAAATACTTGGTTACAAGTGATTACAGAGTCAATTAACTGTGTGAGAAGAGCAGAAGTATAAATCTGAAAAATCGAATAAATAAAAAATACTGTCGTATTTTTCAAGGTTCGTGACAAACGCTCCTTATTGGATTATCTCCCTGAACCTTCATATTATATCGTTTCCTCTCTCTTTCCTGTCCAGAATGAACATTCATTACCCTCAATTCCTCATCAAGCAAATTCTGAAATTCCTTCTTAGAACAGTCTTGAAATCCTGACGCATGACTGCAAATGGGGTTTCTGCCACAAATTCCAGCTGGCTCCCAGTCTTTCTCCAGAATTAGCAAATGACCATTCTGAACTGTTTCTCTTTGGCAAGGCTTAACCCTGATCGTTTTATCAATGATTTTACTGTCCTTCAGCTTCCATGACCTCATGAGATACAAAGGAGGCTGAACAGAGTGGTCTATTTCTTTTACCCAGGGATGTAAAAGAAATCAACTACAGATGCCTTTTAGCTGAAATGCCTGGAATTTGCTGGTGCCTCTCCTTAACAATAACATTTTAGGACCAGAAAATGCACCAAAACACAATCATAAATAGCAACAGCACTTAGACTTCTATAACGCTTCACAGTGCTTTACAGCAGTGGCCCCAACCTTTTTGTGCCGCGCCCGGTACCGCATCACAAAATGATCCGCGCCG
Organism: Notechis scutatus; assembly: GCF_049901735.1. Lineage (NCBI taxonomy): Eukaryota > Metazoa > Chordata > Lepidosauria > Squamata > Elapidae > Notechis > Notechis scutatus. The sequence continues at coordinate 329,879,107 of NC_142009.1, read as the reverse complement.
GTACCGCATCAGCACGCATGACAAGGCAAGGCGAGCCGGCGGCCGGCCAGCCAGCCGCCCCCGCTTCTCCCGCCACCTTCAACTCCTCCTTTGTACCTTTGTCGATGGGCTTCGCCGGGACGGCTTGGACGGTCGCCGCTCGCCTTGCCTTGGGTGCTGAAAGAATCCTCGTGCCTAGTTTCATTCGAAGCCCTTCGAATCTGTCCAAGGATAGCAATTGTGGTTAGACTTATATCCCACTTCACAGTGCCTTAGTTTCATTCAAGCCCTTCGATGAAACTAAGGCGCGAGGATCCTTCAGGACCCAAATGCCGCTTCCAACTGGAAAAGCTCACCCGGAAGCTTTCTCGTCAAACAAGATGGCGGTGCCCAGCAAACCGGTGGCCCGGTAAGAATGTTCCACGGCCCGCCGTCCGCGGCCTGGTGGTTGGGGACCCCTGCTTTACAGCTTTCTCTAAGGGTCTTCAAACTTGGCAAGTTTAAGACTTGTGGACTTCAACTCCCAGAATTCCTGAGCTAACATGACTGGAGGAAGAATTCTGGGAGTTGAAGTCCACAAGTCTTAAAGCTGTCAAGTTTGAAGACCCCTGCTCTAAACTGTTTACAGAGTCAACCTATTGCTCTCAAGAATTTTGGGTCCTCCTCATTTTACCCACCTCAGAAGGGTGGAAGGCTGAGTCAACCTTGAACTGGTGAGATTCGAACTGCCAAATTGCAGTCAGTCAGTATAGCCTGCCCTCTAACCACTGTATCACTGTGGCTCACGGAAGTTCCATTTAATGGCAGCGCAGGAGAGCTGATATACAGGTAGTCCTCAAATTACAACCACAATTGAGCCCAGAATTTCCATTGCTAAGTGAGTTTTGCCCCATTTTATGACCTTCTTCACCACAGTTGTTAAGTGAATCACTGCTGTTGTTCAGTCACATGGTTGCAAAGTGAATCTGGCTTTGGCATTGGGTTTGGTTGCCAGAAGGTCACAAAAGGTGATCACATCCCCCCGGGACACTGCAGCCATCATAAATATGAGTCAATTTCCAATTCATGTGACTGTTGTAAGTGTGACAGCTGTAAGTGTGAAAAACGGTCACAAATCACTTTTTTCCCAATGCCATTGTAACTTTGAATGGTCGTTAAACAAAAACGTTGTAAGTAACAAATAACAGATAACAGATAATCAGAGTTGGAAGGGACCTTGTAGGTCATCTAGTCCAACCCCCTGCCCAAGCGGGAGAACTTACACCATTTCTGACAGATGGCAGTCCAATCTCTTCTTGATGACGGTCTCACAACTTCCGAGGGCAACTTCTGTTCCATTGGTTGATTGTACTTCTCACTGTCAAAAAGTTTCTCCTTATTTCCAGGTTAAATCTCTCCTTGTTCAGTTTCCATCCATTATTCCTTGTCTGGCCTTCGGGTGTTTTAGAAAATAGCTTGACTATATGTAATGGTCTGGTTAAACTTTGGGGTTTGGCCTAGGGAGGCTTAGGTTTAAGTCTTCCCTTGATCATGGAGTTCATGAGATGACTTCAGGCCAATCACATTCAAGTAGCCCAACCTACCTTACAGGGATGTTGTTTCGGATAAGGAAATGTGGCAACATTATGAGAGCACCACTTCTGAGATTTCAGGGATCCATACTATAATAAGTTAAGGTATTACTCCTGTAACAGAGAGGGCAGACAAGGGATAAAAAAAAAATGGTGCCCCCCCTCTCCATCCACTGTGGTAATGTCCTGTGGTAACAATTCCAGAAGTTTATTCCTCCATATTGTGTGTTTTTTTTAATTAGGCTTTTTTAAAAACAAGTCTTTGTATATTTTTTATAAAGGCTTGAGACGTTTATTGTCCTGGAAGTCAGGAAATGAATAATATGCAATAAATTGCAACGACTCAGAGATAATAGGGTATGTTACTGAATGTTGGGTGTGCTTAATTAATTCACAACTGCTGCCTGAAAGGGCATCTTAACGAAAACATTGAATCATCGAAGTGGAAGAACCATAGAGATCTTTTAGCCCACCCCCAACCCCAAGTAGGAACTTTCAGGTCCTCCCAGATAAATGGGTTTGTTTAAAATCTTCAGTCATGGACTCCCCATGAGGCAAACTGCACTTCTTCATAGCATTCATGGCAGAGGTGGTGTTCAGCTGGTTCTGACCAGTTCTGGAGAACCGGTAGCGGAAATTTTGAGTAGTTCGGAGAACCAGCAAATACTACCTTTGATTGGCCCCACCCCCATCTCTTCTCCGCCTCCCAAGTCCCAGATGATCGGCTGGATGTCCTTTTGTTGCCCTGCACAGGAGAACGGAGCTGGAAAGCAGGTTAGTGGGGTGGGGAGAGAATGGGGATTTGGCAGTATCCTTCCCCTGCCATACCCACCAAGCCATGCCCACCATGCCACGCTCACCAAGCCATGCCCACAGAACAGGTAGTACATTTTTTTGAATCCCACCACTGATTCATGGTCAGAAAATTCCTCCTTATTTTGAGGTTAAATCCACATCTGTGGGATAACCCTTTGAGGGTTAGAAGAGTGTGATCATATTTTGCCTTCACCTTGTCTTCTTTAGGCTAAAGAGACCGTGTTTTAGAAACCAGGAGACATTGAGTCTTGCCTCAGGCATGAATGTTGGATGGGGACTTTCATCCAGAGAGTGACTTCTAGTCCATCCTGACGAGACTGGGTGACTTCTAGTCAAATCACCTGCTGTGAGGTAGCCTGGTGAAGGCTGTCTACTATCTCTCTTTCAGCTCACCTCACCTCACCTCATAGGATTGTTGTTGTGAGGAAAATAGGAGGAGGAAGGAATTAAGTATGTTCAGTGCCTTGAGTTATTTATAAAAATAATCAAAACTGGATTTAAAAATTCTAAATTAAAAAAAAAAAGTTTCTTAAACCATACCTGGTAAATTGTAACTTCTAAGCCCCTCGCTATGTTCATTGCTGTTCTCATCACCCTTTTGAATCCCTCAGCATCCTTCCTGTATTGGGGGCGCCCCAAACCGGACCCAGTATCCCAGAGACAGCATCCCAGTGCAGCAGAGAGCAGAACCATCCCTTCCCATGACTCAGTGCTATGGTATTAGTGCAGCATGGAATTGCACTGGCTGTTTTGGCACCTGGAGCACCTTACTGGCTCCATGCTTAATCTGTCGCCCACGGGGACATCTGGTCTGAGGTAGAAAAGGTAGAAAGAAATTGCAAATTTGCTTCTCCATACCAGAATCTGGAGGCCAAAGTAGCAGAGCTGACCCTGTTCATGTTTTCCAGAAGCTTCTGACCAGCTCCTGATGAAAGAACGACACCCCCCCACACCAAGTTCAGGTCACTGAGGTTCCCCCATGTGCCCTCTGTGTGTGTGTGTGGTCTCCTTTGAGGGAATCCGACTTGGCTGCCGTTGAAAACAGGACTTTGGTTCAAGTGGGCATTTGGCACAGCTCAGCAGGGCAACCTCCAGACTTCTGAAACGGCTAAGGTTGCATGTAAAAATAGATGGAGAATGGGAAATAGAGGGAAAGGCTGAAGACACAGGTTGTTCTGCAGAGAAGGAAGGAAAACAGGGAGGTTGTATGGTCGCCTTGTCTTTTGTAGCATCAGCATGTCAGTTTGAAAAAGGTCTTCCCGGTGCTGCAAAATGGTGCAGCTGCCAGCAGGCCCAATTCTTCAAAGAACCTTTGTATGGCTCTTAAAGAGATGCTTGTCTGTCGGTTTTGGGTGAAGGGAAGCCATTAACGATCAAGGTGACAAGAATAGTAGGAGTGCAAGAGAGGCTGTTTTTTAAAGGTTCACCTATCCAAGCTAGTTGTCCTGGGACTGCAACTCCCAGAATCCCACTGGGCTGGAGGGCACCTGCTTGGAGAAAATGCTAAAAGGTTGGAGAAAATGCTAAAAAGTTACACCGGAATACCAGCAGTCCTTGGCTTACAACAGTTCACTTAATGACCGTTCAAAGTTACAACAGCCCTGAAAATAGTGACTTGGCACTATCGCAGCATCCCCATGGCCATGTGATTTAAATTCGGATGCTTGACAACTGACTCGCATTTATGACAGTTGCAGGGTCCTGGGATCACATGATCATCCTTTGTAACCTCCTGACAAGCGAAGTCAATCGGGGAAGCCAGATTCACTTCACAAACATGTCACTAATTTGACAACTGCAGGGATTCACTTAACAAATGTGGCAAGAAAAGTCGTAAAATGGGGTAATCTTCAGTTGACACTTAGCAACATAACTTTTGGGCTCAATTGTAGTCGTAAGTTGAGGACTACCTGTAACAGAATAGCAGAGTTGGAAGGGACCTTGGCTCGAACAAGAAACCGATATCATTTCAGACAAATGATTGTCTAGTTTCTTCTTAAAAGCCAGCCATGTTGGAGCACTTATACAACTTCTGGAGGCTCTTGGACTCAACCTCTGAAGCATTAGCCACTCATTCATACAGGGCATCATGAAGAAACTTAACAATTGGAAACATTCAGTGCAACGCCAAAAAATAAACAAAAATGAGGCCTGGTGGAAAAAGTGGAATGATGTTTTTTTTTTCTTTTTTCCAAGTATTAAAGAATTGCTGGAAAGTCTTCTCTCCTTAAATCTTGAAGGTCGGACTTTTTGTAAAAGGGAGGAAATGTTGCGGCCACGTTCTATTATAGTCCTTGGACAGGAAAAGAGACAGGAAAATGCAATATTGCTGCTGGAATTGCCCAATGTTTGCTCCATCTCTGTTCCTGTGCTTTGAGACACATTTTTGAGGAAAAAGACCACTCCAGATTAAAGTGTTCTTTGCATGGGCTCTAAATTTAATCTGCTGAATGTCTGTGAACCAAGCAGAGGATAAAGCCTTCAAAAACAAGGATTGTGGAAACAGTTAAACCTCATTCTCTAAGATGTTCCAAGTTCTTTGCCTTAGAACATTACTTTGATGATTTAATTCCCACAATTTTCTGAGAATTTCCTTGTATCAAGTTGCTGAAAATTGGTGACAAAGTTTCCTGTCACTCTGAGGCAGGAAATACAGAGTTGTAATGTCCAAAGATGGTTTGAGGTAATTAAAAACACACACAGAGACAGACATCAACCTCATATCTAGGGAATAAAATCTGGACCTGATATCATACATAAAATGGCCCACGCAATTTTATACCATGCAAATTACATGTCACGTTCCCCCCCCCGAATGTTACGATCTAAATGACATTTTTATTTTATTTATTTATTTCTATCTTATCTTTATTCATTTTTAAGGTGACCAACTTTTTTACAATGAAAAGGAGGACACAAATAAATTGAAGAAAGAAACCAAAGCCACTTGCGCGCGGCGCACTCTCTCAAAACAATTCTCCTGTGTGGAGCGCATGTGTCTCGTAATCGCGTCTCGCCACACCGCACCGAGCCTTGACGAATCATCATGTCAAATACAAATACGTCACATCACACACAACGGGTCAGCTTGGCATCGATCAGATAGGGAGATTTACAGATTAATCTCCAAATATCAACGACATGTAGGAGGACACTTTTCGTGGGAGGACAGAACTTACAAAAGGAGGACTGTCCTCCCTAAAGGAGGATGGTTGGTCACCTTATTCATTTTATAAAGAACTTAAGGTGGTGAATATACCTAGCACTCCTTCGCCTTCCCATTTTCCCTACAACAACAACCCTGTGAGGTGGGTTGGGCTGAGAGGGTGTGACACTGGTGGGATTCAAAAAAATTTACTACCGTGGTGGCGCGGTATGGCTTGGTGGGCATGGCAGGGACAGGATACTATAAAATCCCCATTCCCTCTCCACTCCTGGGGGAAGGTTATTGCAAAATCCCCATTGCTTCCTCACCCCACTAACCTGCTTTCCAGCTCCGTTCTCCTGTGCAGGGCAACTAAAGGAGACCCAGTTGATCGGCTGGGTCTTCTTTGGTTATCCTGCACAGGAGAACGGAGCTGGGGAACAAGTTAGTGGAGTAGGGAGGCAATGGGGATTTTGCAGTGGCCTTCCTCTGCTACACCCACCAAGCCACGCCCACAGAACCAGTAGTAAAAAAAATTTGAATCCCACCACTGGGTTACATCTCATGTCTCTAAACCCAACCAGAGATGACAAAACAGAATTTTACATCCAATATTTTAGACCAGGGTTTTGTAAACTTTAAGATGTATGGATTTCAAATTCCAGAATTCCTGGCTGGCTGGAGAATTCTGGGAATTGAAATCCATACATCTGAAAGTTACTAAGGCTGACAAGGCTGGCTGGGGAATTCTGGGAATCGAAGTCCACACATCTTAAGGTTGTCAAGTTTGAAAAAACATTGCTTTAGAGTTTAGACTAAACATCGAAAACGGACTCAGTTTTGATGCTTGTTTTTGGTGAGCTTCTGTATCACGAGCAGAAAAGTTTATCCCATCTTCTTGTTTAAAGACTTTTGTGGACTACCTTGAGATGTCCTGCTCTGCCTTCTTAAATTTGCCAGACCCACTCAGCAGACCCCCCAATGAAGGCTGAGAGACAGAAATTTAAATTCCTCTTAGCTTCAGACCCTCACAAAACAGATCAAATAATCAGGAAACAGGACGAGTGAAGTTCCAAGACATGCTTTCCTCCTTCCTCTAAGAATGAATCTGGAAGTTAGTTTCTGCTCCTGAGTTTGTGGTATGGGGATCGGCAGCGAGCATGCCAGGCCCAGTAGCTAGTGTTTAGCCTCTGGCCATGTTTTTTGCCGAGCACACAATGTCCCTATAGGGTGAGATCACTCACTTCCTTTATTTTCCTTGGAAAAAGGGATGCATCATTCTCCTATTGGGTCAGGGAACTTGCTGATCCTTCTCCTGTGTTGCTATTTGAAAACCGAGCCTATCCATACAGAAGCTAGAACAAGCAGAGTATTCCTGAGCCAGTAGGGACTTTGTCCCAATCCAAAAAAACCTCCAAAAACCCGGAGCAAAACATGCAGAGCGAAAAGAGTGGGTGGCTGGGGAATTCTGGGAGTTGACGTCCACCCCTCTTAAAGTTGCCAAGTTTGAAAGGCACGTCCAGAAAGGATTGTTTTTAATTTTCTCTGCTGCCCAGGCTCAAGGCCATGAGATAGACAGCCCTATAAATCTCATAAACCCAACAGACAAAAAAAAAAAAAACAACAACGAGAAACCCAAATTTAACCCACATTTAACCCACATTTAAAGTCGGGATCAGATGGCAGGAAAGAAAGAACAGGCTGTATCTGCTGGAATGTGGGCAAGAATGAGAGCTCTGCCACTGTTGGGGGGGGAAAAACTTGGCTTCTGGGAAGAGACAGGGGGTCCCAAAGGGCTGAAGTCTGTTTTGCAAGCCGGTCAGACGTCCAGCAGTCCGGGGGGCGGGGGGTGTTGGGAAGGAAGGTTGGATGAGGCATCGACCGCAACAGAAGTGGGTGATGGTGTTTGGATCATTTCATCCGGTCCAAATTCCTCCCCACCTGTTCCCGCTCGGCCTTTCTGTTTCTACCAATTTTTCTTTTAAACAGCCCTTGAGTGTCACCGGGATTGAAGCCAGAGCTTTTATAAGAAAAAAGCCATTGTCTTTTTGTTGCAAATGAAGTGAGTTGCAAAGGAAAAAATGTCTGAAGTTTCCTGCCAGGCCTTTCCACCAAGTCCTCGGGGTGGACAGTCATGCCTTGGTGGTGGTAAGAAAGGCAGGCCCTGGCAGATCTGTGCTCCGCCGGCTGCAAATTTCATTACAAGGAGCCATTAGGAAAGTGGGCTTGGAAGGAAGGCAAAAAACCACCCGCCAAAACAATCCAGCTGAGCCGCCAGGAAGTGTCCCAATCAGCTCTGAAAGTCTTCCCAAATGTTACCCACATTCCTGTTTTTGACAACACGGCACATTTTGGTCCTTGGAGATTAGCAACCACAACAGGGGCCTGGTCACTTTACCAGAAATCCAAGGTTGCATCTATAGCATCTCCATTTAGTCATAGGGCTGTAAGGGACCTTGGAGGTCTTCTAGTCCAACCCCCCGCCCCCCAAGTAGGAGTCCTTATACTGTATTATCCCAGACAAATTATTGTCGAGGTCTTTTCTTGAAAATTTCCAGTGATGGAGCACCCACAGCTCCAGGAGGGAAGCTATTCCATTGATTAATTGTTCTCACTGTCAGAAAATTTCTCCTTATTTTCAGGTTGGATCTCCCTCTGACAAGCTTCTATCCATGACTTCTTGTCCTGTCCTCTGGTGTTTTGGAGAACAAATCAAAACCATCTTCCCTATGACAGCGCTTCAAGTTTTAGAAGAGGGCTATCAGATTTCTCCTAAGTCTCCTCTTCTTCATTCAGTTAAACATATCTTGTCCTCTTCCCTGTTCATTCTATGGATTAGCTTCCAGATCCCTTATCATCTTTGTTGATCCTCTCTGCACTCTTCCTAGGGCCTCAGCATCTTTTGTGTACTGTGATGACCGGAACTGGATGCGATACTCCAAGGGTGGCCTCATTAGTACAATATAAAGTGATATTATCATTTCTCATGATCTTCATGCTAATTAAAAAAGAACACAAGGGTAGCGTGTTTTATTTTGATTTATTTCAATGGGTTGAAAGAATGCCCGATTCCCAATGACTCTGGGCACGTTTGGTTATGAAAAAGTTGGGACACTTTAAAAAAGGGGAAAAAAATCAAGGAGAAGTGCATATTCTTCTTCTTCTTTCTTCCTTCCTCCTCCTCCTCCTCCTCCTTTCTCCTCCTCCTCCTCCTCCTCTTCTTCTTCTTCCGCCCATCCCCTCTTCTGATTTTTCTCTTTCCTTCTTCTTTTAGTATTTTGTTTGTTGAAGAATTCTGAGAAACTTGGAAAGCTCTTCTCCCTTATTTTGGTGGTCTTAGAAAACAAGATATTGTTATTCCCAATAAGGCGATGTTTGATCTTGAAACCAAAGTATTACCAATAAGGCAACATTTCTTAGTCTCAAGAGCTTTAAGGTGTATGGGCTTCAATTCCCAGAATTCCCCAGACAGCTAGAAATCCACACACATCTTAATGTTTCTGATATGAAACACTGCAGAAAGGATTCTGGGATTTCTGAGCATTTCTGAGGCTTCCTCTGGACTCTACACAGGTTGCATTTAGCAACAGGGTCTCAGCAACCCTCCTGTGTTTGCCCAGGACTTTTCTACAGTTTTTTTCCCCCCAATACTTTCTACAGATGAATTCAGCACTGCATAATCCAGGTTTAATTCTGCAGCACAACAATCATTCTACAGTATAGACAAATGCTAAGGTTGGGGTCTCTCTGAATTTTGCCAGCTCTTCTGCGGATCATCTCGTATCCGGAGAGTCATCTTATACAAGGCAGGTCTTGTATAACTGTCTGCGGGAACAGGATGGTGCCCAACTTGATTTTCCATCCCTCCTCAACCTCCTGGCTGGGATTTTTTTTCCTTTCCAGAATTTGCCCCAGTTTGCTCTGTTACTATGGAGGAAAATCCGGACCGGGTCAGTGCCAAACCATTGCATTCCAGCTGTTGCTGTGATCTTCCCATACCTTTCTATTCCTGTCGGGATCTGGTTAGAGGCAATTTTGCAGTGTAAGCCATCGAAGTGTGTCAAAGCTCTATTGATCATCTGGGTAAATTCCAGGAAATTAATTGGGGGGAGATGCCTCCTGCCCCCCCACCCCCCCAGGCTAATCTAGATGACCAAGAAGATGGAGCAACTTCTGTAGGAGGAAAGTTTTAAATATTAATGGATTTAACAGAAGAGACTTATTTGTAGCTCAGGGTTGAACGGCACGGTCCTTAGTGTTCCGTGAGCTGAGTTGTTTGCCTGCAGACATGTCATTACTCAACTAGATGTCTATGGAGATTCTCAGTCATCCAGGTCATGGCTGTCCCAAAGGTGCTTTTTCAAAAGGCAACTGGACTTTCTTTGTTTTTTCTTGAAGACATTTTGCTTGTCATCCAAGATGCGAACTCAACTGAACTGAGGAAGCTTCCTAGATAAGAAATGAAACATGTTCAAACGAAAGCAAAGTCCATCTGCCTTTTGAAAAAGAACCTTTGAGATTACTCAGCTAGGTAACATAATCAATGCTAGAAAGGTTAATGGATTTTTTTTTTTGGGGGGTCATGAGTTATAGAAGCACTTCAAAATTACATTTGACATGCGCACCATTTGGAGAAATTGGATAAGGGGACATTTTTGTCTTTCTCAGAACAGGGACACGGATACACAGCCACAAAGATTAGATTGCAAAATTGGGGAACAAGATATCTACTTTTAGGTTGTGACACACGAAGAAGCTTTAGCTTCCCATGCATGTTGCAGGTAGTCCTCGACTTACAATCATTTTGTTTAGTGACTGTTCAAACTTACAGCAGCACTGAAAAAAAGTGACTTACAAGTGGTCCTTGCACTTATAACCATCATAGCATCTCCACAGTCATGTGATCAGAATTCGGGTGCTTGGCAACCAGCATGGTTGCAATGTCCTGGGGTGTCATGCCCTTGTTAGAGTCGGACAGGGTGTGAAGGTATGGCTCCGGAGGTTGTAGAGGAGGCTGGGGAAGGGCAGAGGAAGAACCAGGCCCATCTTCTCTTCATCCTAGGACACGTAGGGAGGAACGTAGAAGGCAACAACTTGGCTTACGAGAGAGGAAGTGGCCATGATCCCGCTCATTGGTTGCAGCTAGGGAGACTAATATATAATCAGTGGAACAACTTGCCTCCAGAAGTTGTAGTTGCAGTTGTGGATGCAACTTCCATACAGTGGAGTTTTTAAAGAAGAAATTGGACAGCCATTGGAAATGGTATAGGGTTTCCTGCTCAAGCAGAGGGTTGGACTACAGGAATTCCAATATCTATTTATTCTATTCCATATTCTATTCCATTTCATTTTCTGTTCTGTTCTGTTCCATATTCTGTTCTATTTCATATTCTATTCTATTCTATTCCATTCTGTTCTGGTCCATTCCTTTCCATTCCATGTTCTATTCTATTCTATTCTATTCTATTCTATTCTATTCTATTCTATTCTATTCTATTCTTTCTATTCTATTCTATTCTATTCTATTCTATTCTATTCTATTCTATTCTATTCTATTCTATTCTATTCTTTTTCTATTCTAATTCTAATTTTATCTTATCCTGTCCTATTCCATTCCATTCCATGTTCTATTCTAATTCTAATTTTAATTCTATTCTATTCTATTCTATTCTATTCTATTCTATTCTATTCTATTCTATTCTAAATTTTAGATATCTATTCCTACTCATTAACAATTACATTATTAATAGTTAAGTCAGTTTATGTAACAGGAGGCAAACTGGGAAATTAAACATATAAATGAACATATGGAGTCCAGATTTTGAGATAACCTGCCAACTGGGGCTCTTCATAATAAAATGCTATTCTGAATATGAAAAAGGGCCATTCTAAATTCCATGGAAGGCATTTCCAACCTTGCTTAATTGCTTTCTTGCCATTATAAAGGCCCAGAAACCACTTCTGTTATTCTCCTGGGACCCCAAGCTGTTAAACATACAGGTAGTCCACAGGTTACGACCACAATTGTGCCAGCATTTTCATTGCTAAGCCAAGGCAGTTGTTACATGAGTCATGCCTGATTTTACAACCTTTTTTGCCATGTTGTTAAACAAATTACTTGTTAAATGAATCATGTGGTTATTAAATGAATCTGGCTTCCCCCATTTACTTCGTTTGTTGGAAGCTGCTATGGAGATCACATAATATTGTAACTGTCATAAAGAGACAGCCCAGAGTCACCTTAGATGGGCAGCATAGAAATTTAATTAATAAAATATTAAAATAAAGTAAAATAACAAAACAATACAAACAAAACAACACAACACAACACAACTAAAACACCAGCTGCCAAGTTCCTGAATTTTAATCATGTGACCCTGGGGATGCTGCAATGATTGTGAGGATTGGTTGTAAGTTTTTTTTTCCAGTACCATTCTAACTTGAGCAGTTGCTAAAGAAATGGTTGTAAGTCGAGGATTACCTGTACAGCTGAGCCATTGCAAATAGCCTTCAAGTTATGACTGTAATGGAGTTTGCCTGTTATGGTCATAAATCGTAACAGTCACAGAACCAATCCTATTTTACAACATTTTTTGCAGAGGCCCTTGACTTGGGCTAATCACCTGGAGACTCTGAGTTCTAGTCCCGCCTTAGGCATGAAAGCCAGCTGGGTGACTTTGGGCCAATCACCAGGAGATGGTGAATTCTAGTCCTGCCTGAGGCATGAAAGCTAGCCCCTTCCTCTCAGCCCAACCGATCTCACAGTGTTGTTGTGGGGAAAGTAGTAGCAGGAAGGTGGGTTGGACATGTTTGCTGCCTGGAATTATTTGTAAAAATAATAACAAAGGCAGGATACAAATAAATAAGTAAATATTATATTCCTGGTGTGTTCTGACGAGTTCAGCACACATTTAAACTTTTCCTGAACTTGTAAACACCCCCCCCCAAGAAAACACCTCCTTCAGCAGATAAGTTCAGCAAGTCACCCCTTCCATGTATTGCCCCCCTCATATTAATAGCAATAGCACTTAGACTTATATACTGCTTTATAGTGTTTTACAGCCCTCTCTAAGCGGTTTTAGAGTCAGCCTCTTGCCCCCAACAATCTGGGTCCTCATTTTACCCACCTCAGAAGGACGGAAGGCTGAGTCAACCTTGAGCCTGGTGGGATTCAATCTGCCAAATTGCAGTAGGAGTAGCTTGCAGTACGGCACTCTAACCATTGCGCCACTGAGGCTCATAATAGCAATAGCACTTAGACTTATATACCGCTTTATAGTGCCTTATAGCCCTCTCTAAGCGGCTTACAGAGTCAGCCTATTGCCCCCCAACAATCAGAAGGACGGAAGGCTGAGTCAACCTTGAGCCTTGGTGGGATTTGAACTGCCAAATTGTAGGCAGCTGGCGGCAGAAGTAGCTTGCAGTACTGCCCTCTAACCACTGTGCCACAGAGGCTCCTTTATAATGGTGGGAGCAGTGCCCTGTCCAAGGAAGGCTGTCACTCACCAACAAAACCAAATGCTAAGTTGGTGTAGTGCAGCGGCCCGCAACCTTCTGGGCACCAGGGACCAGTTCTGTGGCAAGAGTGGTTTCTCTGAGAATGGGAGGGGGGGCGTGGTTTTGCATGCTGCCTATACCCCGTCATGCTGTGGCTCGGTGCCAGTCCACGGACTGGGGTTTGGGGATGCCTGGTCCAGGGGTTTAGGCACTAGACTAAAAAGCAGGAGACCATGAGTTCTAGTCCTGTCTTAGGCATGGAAGCTGATTGGGTGACCAATCACCGATTGCAGGGGTGGGATTCAAAAATGTCAGCGACAGGTTCGCTGCCCAGTTGGTGGGTGGGCATGGCCATGGTGGGCGTGGCCTATCGGAACTTCCAGGAGGGCCGCTTTTTCGCCTTCGCCAGAGTCCGGAGGCTTCCCTCAGGCCTCTGGGAGGACGAAAATGGCTGTCACGACTCCAACGAAGAACGGACTGGAGCCGAGATGGCCGAAATGCGATACGACCATAGTCCTTCACTTACCTTACGTTGACTGTGTTACCACGTTGGCGTTACAATGAAAATTCCTCAAATGACTGACATCAACTTCCTGACAAGGAGTGGCGCAATAATGATGATTCATGGCTGGATGTCAAGAGGGTGGTGGTGTAATAATAGTGCGGGGCAAATGGGAGGATGGGGTGAATTGTCACTGGGGGGCATGGAATCATCGAGCAGGGGAAAGGTGCAGTTACCATGTTTCTTTAATTGAAGGATGTCAGATGTTAGGCAGCGAAGGCAGCCGGAAGGTGGTTATAGTAATTATGTTATTATCCAAGGTATAACATGTATAAATACTTTAAACATAATTTGATCGCTGTTACCTGTTGTTGTGGTGTGGGAGACGAATAAAAACTTCACTGAAGCTACACGAGTGAGTTGGTATCTTATCGTTCACCCCCTCAATATCGGACGAACCGCTGACAGTGGCCTCCTCCGGGCTCTGGGGACCCTCTGGAAGCTGGAAACAGGCCCATTTTGCTTCCAGTAGGGGCGCTTTTTTGCCTTCCCAAGGGTCCGGAGCCTTCCCTCAGGCCCCTGGGAGGACGAAAGGCCTCCTCCGGGCTCTGGAAGCACCCTGGAAGCCGGAAACAGGCCTGTTTTTGGACTTCCGGAAGGCCCGTTTTCCCCTCCCAGACCTCCACATGGACCCTGCACTTACCTGCATCGAAAATGGGCCGTGTGGAGACTCCGGGGAGGGGAGGGGAGGGGTGGACGGGGCCAGCCAGTCGGTTCAAATACTGGTTCGGTGAACCAGATGCAAATTTAACATCTGGTTCACCCGAACTGGTCCGAACCGGTAGAATCCCACCCCTGACCGATTGGCATAGATCTGGTGTCTCATCCTCATCTCAAAACGAACCTCCTTTTTGAGAATATACAGTAAGTGAGGGTCAATTTCTGTAACAAGCCTGTCCATCTCCTGATAGGACAGCAAAGTTCTTGTCCCATAAATGCAAATAGGAGGAGGAAGGGGTGTTGTATATGTTTGCCACCGTGAGCTATTCGTAGTTAGTCCTCAACTCACGACCACAATTGAGCCAAAAATTTCTGTGAGACATTTGTTAAGTGAGTTTTGCCTCATTTTACGACCTTTCTTGCCCCAGTTGTAAGTGAATCACTGCAGTTGATAAATTAGTAACCTGGTTGTTAAGTGAATCCGGCTTCCTCATTACCTTTGCTTTTGAGGAGGTCGCAAAAGATGATCACATGACCATGGGACATAGCAATGGTCATAAATATGAACCAGTTGCCAAACATCTGAATTCTGATCACACAATCATGGGGATGTTGGAAAGGTCGTAACTGTGCAAAACAATCGTAAGTCACCTTTTTGCTTATCAGTGGAGACCGAGTGGAGCAAGTGGCCAGTTTTAAGTTTCTGGGTGTTACTATAAAAGAGGACCTGACCTGGGGTGCTCACATTGCAAAAGGGCCCAGCAGAGATTATACCGCCTGAGACTTCTCAGAAAACAACAACTGAATGAAAAACTGCTGGTGACCTTCTACTGCTGCACCACAGAGAGTATCTTAACTTGCTGCACCTCTGTATGGTTTGCCAATTGCACAGTGGCAGATAGGAAAGCACTCCAGAGGGTTAACGTCATTGCCCAGAGGATCATTGGTTGCCCTCTCCCCTCTTTGGAAGAGCTTTATAGCTCCCATTGCCTTAAGAAAGTTAAAACCATTCTCAAAGATCCATCTCATCCTGGGAACCCTTTTTTTTTTTGAACTATTACCATCTGGCAGACAGTACAGGATAATAAAAACAAGGACAAATAGGCTGAAAAACAACTTCTATCCCAGGGCAGTAGCTCTTTTGAATTCTACTGTATAGTGCAGTGTTGGTGTGGCGTCGGGGTTTTTTGGTTCAATGTGTGAAGGATGAAGGATGTGTGTGTTTGTGTTTATTTTCATTGCCATGGTCATGATGTGCACTGAAGATGGTGTTTGATTTCGTTGTACGAGGTGCAATGACAATAAAGTAAATGAAACAATTTCACTGCTATAACTGAATGCCATTATTGCATATTTTTTTCATTGCCATGGTCATGATGTGCACTGAAGATGGTGTTTGATTTCGTTGTACGAGGTGCAATGACAATAAAGTAAACTAAAACAATTTCACTGCTATAACTGAATGCCATTATTGCATATTTTTTTAGCACAGTGACTTTGAATGGTCACTAGATGAACTGTTGTAAGTTGAGGATTACCTGTAATGAAGGTGGGATTTTAAAAAAGTTCTAAAAATAATCCCCTCTTCCTATTCTGCAAAGTACAGGTTGCTGACACCTCCTCCCCGGGCAATGACGGAACGTGTCTTAGTATAGATCTAATTAACACGGCTCCTTCATGGATGTGTTCCGTGGTGGGATTCAAGTTTTTTTTAACTACCGATTCTGTGGGTGTGACTTGGTGGGCGTGGCGTGGCTTGGTGGGCATGGCAGGGGAAGGATACTGTAAAATCTCCATTCCCTGCCCACTTCTGAGGGAAGGTTACCGCAAAATCTCCATTCCCTCCCCACCCCACTAACCTGCTTTCCAGCTCCGTTCTCCTGTGCAGGGCAACCAAAGGAGACCCAGCCAATCAGCTGGGACTCGGGAGGCGGAGAAGAGATGGGGGCGGGGCCAGTCAGAGGTGGGATTTGCCGGTTCTCCAAACTACTCAAAATTTCTGCTACCGGTTCTCCAGAACTGGTCAGAACCTGCTGAATGCCACCTCTGGATGTGTTGGATAAACAGGTTAACACCTGAGACAGGCACTGCTCTGCTGTGTCAGCCCTTCTGTCACGGGGTTTAAAGTTTCCTGCAAAGGAAAATTGCTTTGCTGCTTCCTACCAAAGGGAAAGGTGGTGATAGAAAAGGTCCGAGGACAGTCAAAAACTTCTCTTGTTGAATATTTTTTTGGCGGGGTCCTTGTTGATTCTGAATGCAGTGAGGGAAAGAAGGAAAGGAGACGGAGAAGGGAATTAAATTAAGGCCTGTTTCATGATCCTGGCACCCAAAATTCAGCTTACAATATTGTTTCAGTGCGCCCTCTAGTGGAGGAAAGATGAAGGTTGCTGCTTCACCATCCCTGAAAATGTTCACAGGTGCATGATATACAAGGTAGTCCTCGACTTAGGACCAAAATGGAGCTCAACATTTCTGTTGCTAAGCAAGACAGTGGTTAAGTGCATTTGGCCCCCTTTTACAATCTTTCTTGCCACTGCTGTTAAGTGAGCAGCATTCGTTTAGTGACCTTTTGAAAAATGAAAAAGGGCACTGAAAAATGTCTTATGGTTATTTTTTCACACTTACGACCGATGCAGCATCCCTGTGGTCGTGTGATCAAAATTTGGACGCTTGACAACTGGCACACGTTTATGATGGTTGCAGTGTCCCAGGGTCAACTTTTACCACCTCCTGACAAGCCAAATGCGGTGATTCATTTAACAATGGTGGCAAGAAAGGTCATAAAATGGGGCAACCATTGTCCTGCTAAGCAACAGAAATTTTGTCCTGATTTGTGGTTGGAAGTCAAAGGCTGTGTGTAAAGGGCCCCTCTTTTTGGGACTGTAATACAGTCACAATCTGTCAGGATTCCGGCAGTTACCCCCATTTAAATCACGAGTCTCGAGCCAAACTTCCAAAATTTAAAAAGGATTTATTGGGAGTTAACAGCTGGTGTTGCCTGGGTGTAGCTGATTCTGAGACACATAATTCATTGTCACCCTTGACTCTAGTTTTCCCCCATCCCCTGGGTGTATCATAATTCATATTCTCCAATGGGACACATCCATAGCCAAGAGTCATCAATCATGCTCTCCAGTTAGAATTTTGCCCTGCAGAAACTTCGGTCACCTAGTTACTATCTTTGGAAACATTTATGGAATGCAGTTTCGGTTTGCAAGCTGCTACACTGCTCCCCCCTCCCTTTCTGTTGGCAACTCTAAAAAGACCAGAGAAATATTTTATGAGTTGACACTAACTAGGCTAACTAGGGATTGTGATATGGTCACAATTTAACTAGGCTAAAATGAGCTTTGCTAAGGAAGAGAATTGCTTTTGAATACGGGTGTCAAAGAAGGCTTCTGAGAATCCTGTGGTCAGCCAAGAAAACAAACTCGTAGATCATTGAATAAATCTACCAAGAATTCTCATGCGAGGTGCAAATGAGTAGGCTCAAATTATCCCACTTGGGACACATACTGTGAAGACCAAGCTCCCTGGAGAAGAGAGTTTAATGTGGAAAGAGTAGAAGGAATGGTAGAATAGCACTTAGCAACAGCAGTAGCACTTAGACTTATATACCGCTTCACAGTGCTTTCTCGTTTGACTGCCTGGCTTGACTACTGCTGCAATACTCTGCTAGGGGTTAATCCCCAAACACTAACATTGGTTATGGGCCCAGCAGCATAGTCTAACTAACCAGGATATAGCAGAGAGAGTTGGTGTGAGTTGCACATTACTGTAAAAACAAACTGTTTTAATTAGTTTAAAATAGTCACAATATCTGAAGAGTAATGGCACAAGTAAATTTGTCACAACTGTCCATGATATCCAGGCTGGACGGAACAAACTATGTTTCATGGTCAATGAAATGTAGTTTACTTCTACGTAAAGAAGGTTTGTGGGACATTATAGCAAACCCACCAGATGTGAGTAGCTGGGATCCTGCTGATGATGATGATAATGAAAAGTTACAAGACTTTAAACTGAAGAATGAGCAGGCTTTATGCATCATAGGACTGACTCTCTGTGATCAGCAGCTTGTCCATATTCGTGGAGAAGAAAATGCTGCAAACTGCTGGGAGAACCTCAGGAAGAGATAAATTAGGTTATGTAATTACTTTTAAAGATAATAATTGCATAATTGAAAAAGATAACAAAGGGTAACTGCAGCTTTAAATGGAACATTATATGTCTTAGATAATAGTAAGAAAGCCTCATAATGAATGTATCCATTTATTGCATAGGCGTTGGGGCATGTAAATTTTAAAATGCTAAAAGCGTACAGTTGAGTTATCTGAAGGAATAAGGTTAAAACCTTGTGATAAATATTTGCGTTGTAATGTTTGCTGTGAAGATAAGAGCAAAGTATTGCCTGCAAATAGGCTAAATGGTTTCAAAACAAAAAGAACCTTTAGAAGTGGTATTTGCAGACATCATAGGTCCAAAGAAACCCAGTATGGGGGGTGCTAGATATATACTGAGCATTATGGACCATTATTCTAGATATGGGTTTTGCTATTTAATGAAAAGCAAAACTGAAACATATCAACATTTTTTCAATTGGCTTAGGTTTGCTGAAAGAAAGTCTAAACGACAACTGATAACCCTGGTGACAGATAACGGTGCGGAATTTATTAATAACAAATTCCAGAACAGACTTAAGATAGCTGGAATAGAGCATAAGAAGTCTGCTCCATACAGGCCAGAACATAACGCTTTTATTTGGCTGCCTGGCTTGACTACTGCTGCAATACTCTGCTAGGGTTAATCCCCAAACACTAACAACAGCCCTCTCTCTAAGCGGTTTACAGAATCAGCCTCTTGTCCCTGACAGTCTGGGTCCTCATTTTACTGACCTCAGAAGGATGGAAGGCTGAGCAAACCTTGAGCCAGTGAAACTCGAACTCCCAAACTGCTGGCAGTTGGCAGTTGTAGAGTTGTAATTGCAGGAATGTTCCAATCTCGGATGGCAAACCTCAGATAAAGAATGTTTCCAAGCAAATACAACTCAGGCAAACAAAGTCACTAATCTAAAGGAGGATTAGAGAGAGGAAGTAAACATATGTTAGACTTTAACTAGAGATAATTAATTGTATTAATTACTGTGCTAAACAGTAACGAAAGTTAAGCAGAAACCAAAGTTAACCAATGATGGAGGATAACTAAAAATGTGTATAAATGCAAGACTAGACTCCAATAAAGATCATCATGATTCAGTTGTTCATGATCAAACAACTTGACTGCCTCGTCATTACAACTGTCAGTCAGCAAAATTATCTTGCAGTACAGGCTTCTAACTACTGCCCACCACAGAATAATGTGTGAAAGGTAGAAAGAAAAAGAGAAGGACCAGGAACAAGGGAGTGGTCTCTGTTACAGTGGTGATGGGGGCACCCATGGGAGATCTAAAGGACCAGGTTGGGACAGGCCCTATGGGGGAAATCTACCTGTGTGATTGCTAAGAGTTGACAATACAATGGCATGTAATCTAATTTATGGTTTTAGTACATTGGAGGAACCAAGCCATCGCATAATGTTATAATCGGGTTGGTTTGAGCACTGAAGTTATGTGAACCCAACATTTGTGCTTTGTTAACCCAGGTTCATGTTTTAGTGGGTTGTGTGAGCCAACATTCTTTACCTACTCCAATACAGAAAAGCAAATTGGCCGTGTTCCTGTTCCTGTTGCTGAACCGGAATATGGAGGTTTGCTGACAAATCCCACTTCAACAGAACTATAATTTTATTCCATCTGGCTCAGTCACAAATGTGATTCATTCATAGCATGGAATTTTGGATTCAAACCTTTGTTTATTTTCCATGTTTGTTCAGCAGGTAATCTACCAACATCTCCAGCTGATGGAACTAGAGCTTGGAGCATCATCTATAGCAGGTGTCCAAACCTGGCAACTTTAAGACTTGTTGACTTTAACTCCCAGAATTCCTCAGCCTCAGAATAGCTGGGGCTGGGAGATTTTGGAAATTGAAATCCACAAGTCTTAAAGTTGCTAAGCTTTGAGATCCCTGGTCTATTGGGAATCCTCAGAACTTCTCTGTGAGTGAGATAGGCAGTCTCCAAATTTGATAAATAAATAAATAAAACATATATGAGATGAGCATGGGTTGTACTCCATCTGAAGGTCCTTCTTTCTCTCACTGATCCCAGAAAGCCTTTCTGATCTCCATCTCATCTGTCTAGCACAGAACTCAGCATTGCTTGTTGGTGCTCTGCAACATCTCCTTTGAAAACCAGATCCAAAGTGCAGCTGCTGAACTGACTCACGTTTGAGATTACCTGGGATAAACCCTGGTTTCCATCCTGGCCATGAACTCTTGAACATTCCCAGAACGTTCTTCTGAGGCAGTTTGGAGTCCTTCAACAATAAATGTTGGAGGAATCCCAATTCCAGCCCATTTATCACCTGGAGATCCAGAAGGAAAAGGTCCTTGCTATGTGTATGAGCAGAAGCTCCTTGTCCAGGCCCAATTGTTCATCAGCCCAGGGTCACAATTAGGCACTCACAGTTCTTACTTCCATAAAAGGATCCTTGATCACCACCATATTGTTCCAGACTACTCTTTCTCAACCTTGACAACTTTAAGATGTGTGAACTTCAACTCCCAGAATTCCACAGCCAGCTCTTCCTTCCGTCTCCCAAGGTTATTCTCACAGTCCATTACACATGCTATGGGATCCAGGCTGGCATAGCATTTGAACCCCAGCAAGACAGATTCACAAGCCACTTTCCCCCAATCAGGAATGCACAGAGTCATTCTTGCCCATGCTGATTCTTGTTCATGTGCAACAGGTCTTCTCCTGTACAGATCTGGCACTTACTTTTACCAGCCTGATGGAAGGATCTCCTGCCATTTGCCCACCTGGGTCGAGGCAGCCTGGTCAGAGAAGAAGACAGCCAACAAAACACCCACCTCGCTTGTCCTGTAAGGTCTGCCCAGCTCCAACCATTTTATTTGAGGCATCCTTTGCATTCCGTGGTCACCCTTAGGTCCTCCCTCATTCCGAGCATGAAGTGAAGGCTCTACATAAGGTTTTTCTTTCATTCCTGGAGACTTTTCAACCACTGCTATTCTCAATTTATAAAATATATCTTTTGCTGTTTCAAATAGAATAAGAAACCTCTATCCCACAGGAATAATGTTTTTCCTAAGCACCTTACAGTTGAGGGAGCTGAGGGCAAAAAAGTAAGGTTTAAACCTAGTGTTAAAATTTCATAAAATATATGAAAGGTGTTAAGCCTGGATTCCCCAACGGGTGTTAAGGAAAACAAACTAAAACAGAATGTGCAGCGAAGTCAGATAGGAAGACAGGTAAATGTGTGAGATAAGTTTTCTAGTTAACACGCAGTAAAAATACAGATACGCTTGTGCTATCAAAAATATAGTTTATTCCATTTAAGAATTATAGCATAGTCATGTAAACAGTCCAGTAGTCATATATCAATTTCAGTCAATTCTTGTCGGGGATACTCTATTTGCAAAGTCCGTGTTGAATAGCCAATGTCAGTACACTTACAATAAATCAGTCCAATCTTCTCTTTATCTTCTTCTCTCCGTTGAGAAATATCAACACACTTCTTCACTCCCCGTTTCAGCAAGAACGCAGTCATCAATCATCCAGTAATTAGGGATCTTCTAGCCAGAGAGAGCGAGCTGAAATTGCCTCGCTTCTTATATAGTGCTTTTACAACCACACCCTTAATTACATTCTTGCTGTTAAAGTTACACACACTTTAACTAACAAACCATGATACCATATTTATTATTTTTACCCAAACCAGTTAGGGTAAACAATGTTATCCCTAACAAAAGGTCTAAGTCAGCCTTCCCTATGATGGCGTACTCCAGATATAATGTTGGTGGAAGCATTCGGGATGGTGGGGTTGGAGGGGTGGAGTTAAGATGCAGCCTTCTATTGTGTGTTCACAGGCAACATCTTGACTTTACTGCCCCATGCTGTGGATGCTGCTGATTGTTGGATTCCATTTCTCACAGGACATACAACTGATCCCGCTCCCGTTGGGCAAGGAAGACTTCTATTAGTCTTGTCAACGACCAACTCCCCGCTGTGGCCAGATGGAAGCCTTTCGATCAGGCTACAGCAAAAAACATCTGGGAAGCAGCTTGACTGAAAAATCAGGTCTGATACAGCTCCTCAAACTGAGTCTGTTCCAGCTTTTTTATCACTGTCAGAAATTAAATAATGGGCTGAAATTTCAGGAAGGATGTTTCCAGATAAATGTTAGGAATATTTCCTAAATCTTAATGTTGAGACTCTGGAAAGAGTGTAGCAAAGAGCAATGAAGATGATTAGGGGACTGGAGACTAAAACAAATGAAGAACAGTTGCAGGAATTGGGTATGTCTAATCTTAATGAAAAGAAGGACTAGGAGTGACATGATAGCAGTATTCCAATTTTTAAGGGGCTGTGGCACAAGTCAACCTTGTCTCCAAAGCACCTGAAGGCAGAAGAAGCAATGGATGGAAACTAATCAAAGAGTGATCTAACTTAGAACTAAGAAGAAATTTCCTGACAGTGAGAACAATTAACCACTGGAACAGTTTGCCTTCAGAAGTTGTAGGTGCCTCAACACTGGAGCTTTTAAGAAGAGACTGGACTGCCACTTGTCTGGAATGGTATAGGGTCTCCTGCTTGATCAGGAGGTTGGGCTAGAAGATCTCCAAGGTCCCTTCCAACTCTTGTTATTCTGTTCTGTTCTGGAACCAATTATTAAGAAAAGTGAGGCGATCCTTTTTGCTGGATACAGAATCGTAAAAACTGAAGTAATACAAAAAGATATAAACACAGATGAAATAAGTCAAGACCTTTAGTTAAAACAATGAGTGGAACTGAAACATTTCCCTGGAACATTTTATTTATTGTTCTGATTGAAACCATTTCCCCATAGCTGAACTACGGTGCCCGTTTGGAAATGGACAGCCTGGCTGGGGGAAAAAGTGGGTTTTGGCATCACACAGCTTCAGCACCTTAGACAGCAACCTTGCCTTGCTGGATACAAAAGGCCTGGGGGAAGGGGGGAAATATCCTGTACAAAAAATGAGTCATTAGCACAATGTCCAAGACAAAATTTTGGTTTGGGTGGGTGAAAAAGATGTACCATCCACAGCCATCCTTGCTGAATGAAAAATAAAACAAATGTTATGATATTACTTATGCAGCACATCTACATAGAGCGTGTTTTTCAAACTGGGCAACTTTATGATGTGTGGACTTCAACTCCCAGAATTCCCCAGTCAGCGAACAGGTATCCTATCCTAGTATCCTATCTCAGTGCCCTGAGGCTTGACCGGTTTTGATGGGGAGGGACCATCTTTGACTCAGTCCTACCAATTACACTGATGATATTACCTTGTTTGGAAATGAAACGTCTGCAAGAAACCCACCAACTCAGAAAGCACTAAGAATCCCACACATCTGGAGATATTCCAACATGGCTCTGGAATAGGGTTGCACTTTTCCTTTCAAGGATCATGCCCAATTTGGGAGTTAATATCCATCCATCCATCTACTGTACAGAATGTCAAATCAAATCAAACATTTATTGTCAATGCACAACATGTGTACAATGAAATTGAAATGAGCCTCCCTTGGTGCAGCCCCCTCCCAAACACAAAATACATCTCAATAACTCAATAAATGAAAGAAATAGAATCCCTAAACCCAAATAAGTAATAACTAACACACATTCCCATATACCTATATATATGTAACATTGTATTATATTACACTAGTATGAACATGCTGCACGTTGCACTGGCCCTGCAAGTCTATCATATTAAACCTAATTGTGGTGTTATGTTGCGTCCAGAAGTCTGACAGCCCTCAGATAAAAGCTATTTTTCAGCCTATTCGTTTGGCTGGCTATGCTTCTATATCTCCTGCCCAATGGTAGGAGAGTCTTATTTGTCTTATTTTCTTAGAATTAGTTACAGGTAGGCCTTGACTTACAACCTTTTGTTTAAGGGTTCAGAGTTACAACAGTAGCTACAACACTGGAGTTACAACACTGGAAATAAGGAGAAACTTTCTGACAGTGAGAACAATCAACCAACGAGACAGAAGTTGCCCTTGGAAGTTGTGGGAGCGCCATCCCTTGAGACTTTCAAGAAGAGATTGGACTGCCATTTGTCAGAAATGGTGTAGGGTCTCCCGCTTGGGCGGGGGGTTGGACTAGATGACCTACAAGGTCCCTTCCAGCTCTGATTATTATCTAGTGCTGAAAAAAAATGACTTATGACCTGTCCTCGAAGTTATGACCATTGCTCCACCCGCACAGTCAAGTGATCACTTTGGGCACTTGGCAATGTGCCTGCACATTAATGACTGCAGTGTTGTGATCAAGATTTGCTGCCTTCCCAGCCACCTCCCAAAGCAAAGTCAATAAGGGAAGCCACATTTGCTCAATACCTGTATAAATTTGCTTAATGCCTGCAGTAAAAATAGTAACATTGGATCTGGTTCATGTGATGATGCACTTAATGACCATGTCACTTAGCAACTTAAATTCTGGTGCTAATTGTGGTCATAAGTCAGAGACAGCCTTATTAATTTTTTCCTTCCACAACAGGGCAGCCATTAAATTACGTTAAACGTTGCTAAGCGTTTTCTCAACCTTATCAACTTTAATATGCTGGCTGTGGAATTCTGGGAGTTGAAGTCCACTTATCTTCTGGTGGCTACAAATCGGGAAACACTGCTATAGCGTTAATTAGCCAATCACATTTCAGCTCGTGTCGTGGTTCCTCCCCCCTCAAATCTCCTCGCTCGGTTCTTCTGAGAAGGGGCGTGGCTTCCACGAAGCCTTTTCTGACGAAAGTTTAGCTTCGCGCCGGCCCATGATCTGGCGCATGCGCATTGTGGGCCTTCCATTTTGCTGGCGCGTGTACAAACCCGCGCGACCCGTACGTCTTTACGTTTAGAAGTCGTGGAGTTTTTTTTTTTAACTTTTCCTCTGTCAATTTATCGGTCAACTTCTCGGCCAGAGTTTAACGTGGCTAAAAAGCCACAAGTAGTAAAGTTTATTCGAAGCAAGAGATTCGTCTGACGAGATTTCAAGCTCTTTGGCCTTTTGCGGCCAAAACCACTTCATATTATAGACGTGGTTTTTTTAACCTAAGGAAAGGGGGGACAAAAATAGGCGGGGCAAAGTTGATTGGCGTGTTGGGAGGATGTCTCTCCATATTGTCTCATACGCGCGCTTCTTGGGTTCGCGCGCCCTAATTGGCTAGTCGGGTGCTTATTCTCCCGCCTTTCTCCCTTTTCCGCGTGGATCGATTTTCTACCTTCACCCGCTTTTCTTGACTCTCGAATTCTGTTCTGATTGGCCTTCTGAGACACCGCCTTTTTCCCGAGTGAGAGGTTGATTGGAGAGCCGACGTGTGCGTCAATGTGCCGGGGCGGAGCTGTAAAAGAGCGTGTCCCTCCCTCCCTCCCCCCCCCCCCGTCCCGCTGCTTCTACCTGCGCGGCTGCCACCTCTCAAAGCCTCCTTTTCCTGCTGTGCTCGACAGCCTTCTCAAGCAGTTGAGTTGGCGCAAGCGCGGAGCGCAAGACGCTTGCGCACTAGGGTGGGAGCTATTCTTTTTCCCTTCTCTCATCTCGGCTCGCGGCTTTCGGGCTCACGGTCAGTCGCCTGCTCATTGGCTGTTCCGTTGTTAGAGCGTCTGGCTCGGTCGACGGTTGAGGCCTAAAGTTCTGCGCAGGCGCAGAACGCGGCTAAGGTAATAAGAAGCCTCGCGCTCGTTCTGACGGGCCTGAAGAAAAAGAAGGAAACCCACCAGTTCGCCGTTGCCAACGCCGCCGTCTCCGCTCCTCCTCCGTGAGGGGAAAAAGAGAACAAGAAGGCCGGGGAAGACCTTGAACGGCCGCCTCCGCTGCCGCCATCATGAGCGTGGAAGCGTACGGGCCCAGTTCGCAGACGTTGACTTTCCTCGACACCGAGGAGGCCGAGCTGCTGGGCGCTGACACGCAAGGCTCCGAGTTCGAGTTCACCGACTTCACCTTGCCCAGCCAGACTCAAACGCCGCCCGGGGGAGGCTCCGGGAGCGGAGGAGGCGGCGTCGCGCCGGGGACCCCGGGACTCCAGGGGGTTGGCGTCGGAGTGGGCGCGGGGGGGCCGCCTTCCGTCGTCGTTCCGGGGCAGCTGGACGCCCAGGTGAGGCCCGCGAAGGCTGAGAGAGTTAGACTCGCCAGGCGGGGAGGGGGGTTCAAAGGCGGGGAAGAGGGGACGAGAGTGGGAGGCGAACTTTTTAAGTCCACGTCTTGTATGTGTGGCACTTGGCGCGGGATAAAAGGGCAGCTTGCAGGTCCCGAGTGGGAGAGGCCGAGGGCTTTTATAAGCTTGGATTCTAGGCTTGTTTAAAAATTGGCCCCAGGAAGCCGTACAGAGCCTAGTAGGAAAGCCTGTAACTTTAGCTTTATGCTTATTGAAAAGAATACACGCGCGAGAGATTCCTCCTATATACATGTTTTGTTGGTCAAAGTGGCCTTTTCTAGGAAAGAGACAGATGGGGGGACATAGATGAAGCATTTATCTACTCGTTTATCTGCAGGCAGTGTGCATATTACAGAATCGTGCAGTTGGGTAACTATGACTTTGTCAAAAGAAAAGGGCCCGATGATACCTTGAACCTGTTCGCTACAAGTGACTTTCAAACTGTTTCAGACTGCGGAAGTTGCAAAGTTAAAAAAAAACACAAACTCATTCCCCCGATTAAGAAGCAAAGTTTAGCGAGAGAAAATTGGCTGTGTTCGGGCTATACGGAATTGTTTGGTTAGATGCTAGAATCATAATGGCTTTTCGATTAGTCTTCGTAGCAGCTAAGTTTGATTTGAGGCTGGTGTGTAAGTCATTTGTCTTCAAACTGTTATTAACTCGTACCTTCTTGGTACACTTTAAAGTAGCATTGTGTGCACCTGCTTGACAGAAAACTGCATTGAAGTCAGTGAGGTGTTGAATTTGCACAATTGGTTTCCAAGAAAGTGATTGGAAAATTCTCTAGTTTCCGTGACTTTCTTGCATGGTCTTTCTAAGAGTTCTTGTAAAGATGACTTGTTGAATCATCTTTGCGGCAGAATGTGAGTTCTGGGTTTAAACTCTTGAAATTTTTAGTGCTTAAAGCACTAGAAACACAACTGGGGATTGTGTGTATGTTTGGAAAATGGAAAAAAAATGTATGTGTGTTATGATAAAAGTATTTTATCATTGTAAGGAAAATAGTATAAAGTGTGCTTGCTGCCCTTGGGTTGACCATTTTTTTTAAAAGGCAGGAGAAAGAATCTTAATTTTAGACAAGCGACAGTAGAATATGTACCCACAGAAGCTCTTCCTAGATTAAGGGAAGAGTTATCTCTCAATTAAGGATAAGGTATCATAGCAGGTATTGTGGCTAGGACAGCATAAGATAGTACTTTAACTTCTGAGTAATTGGGTGAGGCCCCAACTGGGGGGCAAGGTGTGTACATGTATAATTACCTTTTCCAAGGAAATGCCACCCTGTTAAAGAGATTATTCCTAGTCTGCATTTTTGTTTTTTCTGCTTAACAGTAGAGTGTAGTATCAGTTTTGCATCTTAGGTCAGGTTTCCTCTAATGTGAGTCCTTTAGGTGGTTTAATCATCTTGTTCTGGACAAGTCATTTGAAGTTTTGCGAATATGTCTGTAAGGATAGAATTCCATGTCAGTTTTCAGAATATGCCATAGGTTTGTGGTGCCTTTCTAAGAGTTTTCTGTTCTGTAGTTTCACTGCTGTAATGAAGGACATTGCCTCATTTTCTTCATATTTTTATTCTCATATAGAAAGTAGGAATGACATTCAAAACATAGTATGGTTGCTTAATTCCTCAGGAGAGGGTTTTCTTTCAAATGTGACTCTTCTTCAGAGTCAAGAAGAGAGTATGTGTAGCATATTCCTTTTCCTTACTCTTGATTCTTTTCTTTGTCTCTAACTCAGTTTCACTATTGAAATTTAACCCATCGTAAACTTAAAGCAGTTATATGCAGTTAGCGTAAAGTATGTTGGTATATTAATAAAAAGGGTCTTCAGGTTGGCTAATGATGAAAGATGTATTTTTAAAGTGTTAGCAACATAAGACGTGGTGGTGTACTGTTCCTGTTAAAAGGAAACTCACCTTTGTCTTCATTAAATAGTTTTCTTGGCAGCCATACAGAAGTGGCTTGTCATTGCTTTCTTCCAGGATGTTTGTTTTACTTCCGAGTCTTGCCCTAGAGGACTGAGAGATGCTAACCAAGCCTGACGCTGCTTAGTTTCTGTGTTGCCTCCTACCAAAACAATGTTAGCTCTGTGAATTGGATGAAGGTACATATAGTCACAATATTTATGGCTTCTGATGTTGATCTGAACAAGTTTCCCATCCCAGTCTTAAAATCTCCATCTACTTTACAGAATAGCTGAATATGGAAATGAGATTCCCCTGCCCGGGCTGTCAGAACATTTGGAATGTGGAATTTGTTCACATTTAAGTAATTTTTATGTCATTCATTCTGGGAAAGTAATTTTTCCTTTTGGAAAAAAAAGTCTTCTGTGAAGAATGAGAATTAGATTTCTGCTTTTGAAAGCCTTCAGTCTCAGTATTTTTAATATGAGTACTCCAGTCTAAGGAATGGTTGAGTTATGAATAATCTTGAAATAATTAAAAAAAATAGAACCTGGTTACTTTAGGGTGATAAACATACTGGTGTTTGATTTACCTAGCAACAGCTGCAAGATTCAGACAGTTAAAACTTCTATTTTCTGTACTACATCTGTATAACTAACAGATAGTACTTCTGCATGTCCTCTGCCTTAACATGGAAAGAATTAAACATATTGTTATATTTGCTGCTCATAAAAAATGTGAATGGTAAACCCAGCAAGTAAAATACTTAGATGCACAGCTTTCTATTCAAGAAGTTATGTCTATTCTCTTTTGATCTCCAGAATTTTTCACTACTGGAAAATCAAATACTTCAGTGGCTTTCTTATACTAATAGGTTAATATTCATAATTATGGGTAAGTTGGTTTGGGTCACTTGAGATGCTGAGGCTTTAAGGCAGGGGTATCAAACTTGTGTTGTCACAGTGGAGTCATGTGACATATCAGGAGTCCCCCCCCCCCCTTTGCTAAACAGGGTGGGGACTGGGCCAGCACATGATGAGTTTGACATCCTGCTTTAAGGGATGGTTTTGATCAATTAGCTGTGTACTAAGACATTGAGATATAATCCTTTAAAAATCAGATGAGGGCAATATTTTTACAAAATATTCTATGTCTTATTTTAAACTGAAAATATTACCCTGAATAACACAAAACTGCAATATTATGTATATGAACAAGACGATATCCTCAGAACTCTAATATTGCTCTCCTCGCTCCTTATTTAACATAACAGAGAGGGAAAAATAATTTGGTTTTCAAGTTTGAAGATTATTTTAGCTTTACATAAGATTAGAAAATCTGTTTTAAAGATAATTATGGCTTTCTTAAACAGATGGGGGGGAAAGCAGGCAGTTTTTATAGCCTACTGTTCATCATGAAGGAAATAGGCAATCTGTGATACTAAATCCATTTTTGTGATCTGAAGAGCCCAATCCAACATGGGCTTCTCTACTATTTTCACAAGGAATTTAGACAAAAACCTGTAATATGAATCTTAAAATAGGTTTAATTATATAGATAGATCCAAAAAGTGAAAGAAAAATTTCAGAACACCCTGTCCACCATGTTTCTTAATATACTATTCAAAAATGTTAACTGCAGTCTATGATCACCAAAAAGTGTTCAACAGCTAAATACAGCAACACATTGGGAACCTGCTCACCAAAAAACTAGATTGCAGTTTATTTTTCTTATTTGTATGGAAGAGAAAGAGTGAGCCCCATGTTTGAGCAGGTTTCTTCTTGCCCATGCATGTAATTATAGTTTACTTATGTAAATTGTGTATGGAAAGTATAGTTATATATGCTTACATTTGTATTCCTCAAAATGGATTTGTCAGATTACTGGGCTTGAGACATAATTTTGAACTTATGAATTACCTAGTAAACTAGTAAGATATCACTTGTTAAAGATATATTCTGCAATATTTTAATTTTGCTTTGTGCCTGCAGCTATTGCAGGTGCTAGAAATTGAGAGATGCCATTCTGAATCTCTCCTGGATCATCCATTGTCTCCATATATCTGATTATATGTATTTATATCTTATGACTGCCTGAGTTTTGTGGAGCTGCCTCTTCTTAGATTTGCCTGCCCAAGGAGCAACAATAGGTTGTTCTATAAACAGTTCTGTCTTGCTTCTTGGAAACTTCATATGCTGTAGGTGTTTGAGGAATATATTTGTTTAGGTCAATTTCCCCCCCTAAGTAAATATGTGTTAAGTTGCAGCATTAACTTTTAGGAATTATTCTCTAACTCTATTGTAATTTATTCATAATGACATGTTTTTCTCCTTAGTTGAAGTAGTCTGAAAAACATTGATTAAACTTTGAAACTGCCAGATCAGCATAATATATTTGTATTTGACAGCCATTTATTATTGATTTATTATTGATTTTTTCTTGAACTGGGAAAGCTTTTTTAAAAAAACATTATTGCACAATTTTCCTTGCCACAAGGTTTTACACATGCCACCTTGTCCAGAACAGTAGACATGCTGGTTTTAAAAACTTCAGTAATCATGATGTTTCTTGGGGAAGGTATTAGAAAGTTTAATGGGAGGACTGGAATTGTATATGTAATAAATGATATTTTTAAGTTCATGTAATTTGGTACTGCTACCGCGGCCTTGATTCTTAAAATGGTACTTGCAGTGCTGATGTTTTTCTGGCTTCTTTTTTTGAAGAACATATTTAAATGGTTTGCAAGACCATTAAGGAATATATGTAGATTTGATTCTGGACACCTTAGTGTGACTTCATCTAATTGGTATTTCCAAACAAGATTGATAACCATCACTTTTTAAAATTAATAATCATTATATAGCCTGTGTGGTATCTAGGGATATTTAACACACAAAGATATTAATACTTGTTTAATTTCTTAAATTATAGATAAATAAATATGGAGGGCTTTTGGCATTAAGGATGGCACATGTTGGCCTCACATTCTCTCCCCCTCCTATAATTCTAGTTGTTGATTGTTTTGATAATTCTTTATTAGCCTCTTGAAATATAGTATTCTCTAAGGCTATAATCCTTTAAAAGATCTGACCCAATCTCTTATTGAAGATATAACAATTAAAAATATATAATGATGAGATTCCTCCTTTTGTAATTAGTGATAGCTAGTATTTATTTGACTTCCAAGATCACCCATTATTGAATTAGAATGACTTACCGTATAAGAGATGAAAGTGGAAATCAAATCTCTCATTGAAGAATAGATGAAACATTGGTAGCAATGTTTCATCTATTCTTACTTTGAGAGCTACTGAAGGAAACCATTATTATGCACAGGCAAGATTAGGGTTCCTAAATCAGGGCCTTGGGGTGATGGGGATGAAAGAATTTGGAAGAATGTCAATATTGTTAGCCCTTTAGCCATTGCTTCAGTTCTGTTAATTCTGACCAGACGATTTTTTTTGTATCAAACATGTTTAAACAATTGTAGATATTCCCATCTTGTTTAGCAGGCAAAAAATGTTACAGTCTATAAATTTATGGGTGGATTTCAAACTTTTGTGATGCTATATCATTACTTAGGAAACCTGTGAAATGAGGCTTTCTATATAGACTTGTGACTGGGATAGATCAAAGCAAAAGAATTAAGGAAGAACCTAGTGAAGTCTGTGATTTTAGAGGAGGATAGATGTTTGAAGAGACTGTTTTTCTTTTAGTTTTTCTTTAGTTTTCTTAAGACTAAAGTATATTGTGGATACTTTAAGAAAAGGTATGATTTGAGACTGCTGATAGAAGAGGAAGTAAAACAAAGGGGCAGTAATCATAACCAAATGTTACTACTGTACAGAAAACTGTTTTTAAATTTATGTTTAAAAATAGCATTTCTTAAAAGGCCATCACAATGTTTATTGAACATAATAATTCAAGATTCTGTACATGTGCTTGTAAATTGGCATTGATGTGTGGTGTATCCTTTTTTTAAAAATGCCTTAAGTTGTATGACTTGCTTTTTTAAAAAATAAATTACTTGCATATGTGACTTTTGTTTTGTTTTGTTTTAACTCCAGGTAAATGGACCAGATGGCATCCTCCAGAATGGGGCTGTGGATGATAATGTGCCTAAAACCAGCCAACTTCTTGCAGAGCTCAATTTTGAAGAAGATGAGGAAGACACTTACTACACCAAGGACCTTCCTATACATGCCTGCAGGTGAGATAGTAGTGCCTGGTGTTATGAGAACAGGGCATCAATTTAATACACTGGGGAAGCTTTCTCCCTGTGGCTAGTGAGTGATTTACTTTTTCATTTCCCATGCCATTTTACCATCATTACCATAGAACCAGTATCTAGTGACTCTCTCCTTAGGCTTCCGGGGTATATGCTCTCACATAGAACCTGGGCAAGTATGTGAGGAATGAGAAAATGGTTTTTATCAGTCAGTTAAAGGATTTACAATACGTTCTTGTTAGCTTATATTAAAATCAATGATCTTGTATGAAGTTTAGTCCTCTTATCAGATGGGATTGCTCTTGCCTTTTCTTGGACCTAAATGCTGTTATTCCATGTTTAAGTAGTTTTATATCTGACTCTTTAAGGCAGGGGTCGCCAACCTTTTGGACCTCAAGGACCACCAAACTCATACTTTTAAATCCTGCGGACCAGAGACCCTGGGAAAAATCCCCCAAAAAGTCTGCAGGAAAATTCTCCACCCTGTCTTCCTACCGATCGATCATTCTTTATTTGGGATCGCAGGATACCATCTCCAGCTCTGTTCTCAGGAGGAGGAGAGAGAGAGAGAGGAGAGAGAGAGGGAGAGACTGACTGACTTTTGGCTTCATGCAAGGAAAGCAGCAGAAGCAGAAGTCTTTCTTTCTCTCCCTCAAACTCCGCCAGAAATGAACCTTTGTGAGACTTGTCACGCTGACGCAGCCTCTTGGAGCAGGAAGCCTTGCAGGGTCCCAAAGACTCATTTCTGGCAGAGTTTGGGGGAGAGAAAGAAAGACTTTTGCTGCTTTCCTTGCATGCAGCCAAAAGCAGAAGAAGAAAGAAGTGGAAAGAAGCAGCCCGGTGGCCAGGCGAGGCACATGGGGCAAGTTTCCCCCCCTGCCCTTTCCCCCCTCCCCTCACTACCTTGTGTTGTTTGGAATATTAAGCGACACAAGCCTTGTGTTCCTGCGGGCCATGTGGGTGGTGCAGCCTTGTGTTCCCGCGCAGCCTGGATTAATTGCTTTGGGGGTGACATTTCTCTGCAGACAACCATAATTTTCTTGCGAACCACCAGTGGCCCCCGGCCCACTGGTTGGCAACCACTGCTTTAAGGTGCCTTAGTGCATCAGCTCATTTTCTAACACCTTGCTTCTGGCTCTCTAAGAATATTGCATTTATGCTTTACTGCCTCCAGAAGTTGTGGGTGCTCTAACACTGGAGATTTTAAAGAACAGATTAAATAACCATTTGTCTAAAATGCTATAGTTTCCTGCTTGAGCAGGAGGTTGGACTAAAAAACTTTCAAAGTCCCTTCCCGCTCTGTTATTCTTTTTTTCTGAAGCTTGGAAGATTAAATTGGTTTGGTTATGCCATATTCTGCAGTGCCTAGCTGAATAAGATATATTCTCTAACTATGCATTTTGAATGACTGAGCATACGTTTAAGCTGCAGTGCTTATGTTCAGTGTGATGATGTTTAACATTGATCACAAGAGGCTATATTGCCACAGAGGCAATTGCCTCTTGTGATAATATAAAGTCCAGAAGGTTAGTAATGCTTCTGCCAGCTTTCAGAAGCAATAACATAGTAGTCTTTGTAATTCCTTAATCAGTTTGTAGGGGTGAGTGTCATTGATTTCCTCTCCTTGAAGTAGAATTGATTTACAGTGATGGTTCCTCAATGTTTTCCTTAGCTATTGTGGCATCCATGACCCAGCTTGTGTGGTCTATTGTAACACCAGCAAGAAGTGGTTCTGCAATGGACGTGGGAATACCTCTGGCAGGTAAATATTCACATTCACAAAGAGAACATAATTCACTTCTGTTAAATGTATGAACACAGAAAGCTTTCAGGTGCTAATTCAAATAATTGGTCAACTTTCACTGTAAGCAACTATCCAAAATCTTGAGGGAGAACTTGAGCCAATTTAGCTTAGGTCCCTGTTGAGTATAAGTACTTGTACTCTAGTGTTGAATTATGGGACTTCCCAATGTCTGCAAAAATTCAGTCTCGCTTGAAAGTGCTTTCTACAATGGCTTAAACCTTACCAACATTTTAGTAGGGCAGACTTGTTAGAGCTAAGTCCCCATAAGGTATTTTCTATTATGTAAACAAAAGTTTCTTAGTATTTCATAAAATACAATCCCTTAATGTGTTATGAATACAATATAGGGAAATAACAATAGCAGTAGGAATCATTAATGAATACTATTTGACTTAAATACAGGTAGTCCTTGATTTATGAGCATTCATTTAGCAAATGTTTGAAGTTACAGTGGCATTGAAAAAAAATGACATGACTGCTCCATGACCTTATAACTGTTGTGGTGTCCCCATGGTCACTTAATCAAAATTTGAGCCCTTGGCAACTGGCATGTATTTATGACAGTTGCAGCATGTCGGGTCAGGTTTCCATTTGTCACCTACCAGCTGGCTTCTGACAAGCAATGTTTATGGGGAAGTTGGATTGACTTAATAACAGTGATTCACTCAATGACCATAGCAAAATGGTAGTAAAATTGGGCATGACTCACTTAACAATTACCTCATTTAGTAATGGAAATTCCAGATCCAATTGTGATCAAGGCTACCTGTGTCGTGAAACAAGTTAAAAGTAGCAACTTAAGACTATATCTATCATGTAGTAGTCAAGAAGCAACATAAAGCAAATAGGTTTTTGCTGCTGTTGAAAGATTGCAGAGATGGGGACATACCAGTTTGTACTAGAACATGGGAATTGTACTGAGAAGCCCCCTTTTTCAAATTGCTGGCACTAGCACTCTTCATTAGTAGGGCCTTTGTGAAGGTTCTTAAGAGCAAGACTCCTGATAGAGATGTAGATGGCCTGAGTAAGCTGGATTCAGGCAGCTAAAGATCAAAAACTGCACTTTGAATTGGGTCTGAAGATACATCAACAACCAATGCAATTGATACTGTATTAATGTCACACGGTTTAGCAGCTAGTTTTCCATGAACAGCTGAGTTAATTGCATTATGCATTATGGTAGCTCACTTTTCCAAAGGCTTTTGGAAGTAAATTCTGTTAAATAATCTTAATTTGAATGATGCTAGTGCATAAGCACCTGAGGAAAAGTGTATCTCTGGAACATTTTATTTGTTTATATCCCCTCATTGTTTTTATAAATAACTCAAGGTATTGAACATCCACTATACTCCTTCCTCCTCCTATTTCCCCACAATAGCAACCCTGTGAAGTGGGTTGGTCTGAGAGAGTTACTGGCCCAAAATCAGTCAGCTGGCTTTCGTAGGTAAAAACAGGACTAGAACATGGAGTATCAGTTGGCTGATATATCTTACTAGTCATGACTGCCTCCCAGGAAGTCCAGTAAGACCTTCAATCTTTTCCTTGTGTTATCCAGAATGGATGCTTTATCTAACTCCACTACTTATTTGCTGCCTTGAGTTAAATTTGTAAAAATAATAAAGACGGGATATAAAATAAATATCCTCTTTACTTGAATTCTAATGAAAAGAAGGACTAGGGGTGCCATGATAGCAATCTTCCAATATTTGAGAGGCTGCCACAAGGGGGGGGGGGGTCAACCTATTTCCCAAAGTATCAGAAGACAAGACAGGAAACAATGGATACTAATCAAGGAAACAAGCAACCTAGAAGTAAGGAGAAATTGTACTAACAGCACAATGAATCCGTGGAACGGCTTGCCTTCAAAAGTTGAGGGTGCTCCATCACTGAAAGCTGTTAAGAAATTGGACAGCCATTTGTCTGAAATGGCATAGAGCAGGGGTCCCCAAACTTGGCAACTGTAAGATTTGTGGACTTCAGTTCCTAGAATTCTGGGAGTTGAAGTCCACAGGTCTTAAAGTTGCCAAGTTTGGAGACCCCTGGCATAGAGTCTCCTGCTTTAGCAGGTGGTAGGTCTGGACCACCTCCAAGGTCCCTTCCAATTATTTTATTCTGAATTGAACTTCATTTTGTTTTTCCAATATAAATAAGGAGTTTTCTGTCTACATTTCAAAGAAAATGTTTGTTTTGCAATCATTGTTTTGCAATGTTTCTTTTACCAGTCACATTGTGAACCATCTTGTGAGAGCCAAGTGCAAAGAAGTGACTCTTCATAAAGATGGTCCTCTGGGCGAGACCGTCTTGGAATGCTATAATTGTGGCTGTCGTAATGTGTTTCTTCTTGGTTTCATCCCAGCCAAAGCTGACTCCGTGGTGGTTTTGTTATGCAGGTAAGAGAATTTTTGTTTTTTAGAAATAAATTATTTGAAAGATGATCACAAGAATCTATTAAGTGTATATTTTAATGTAGTTTTTTATTGAGTAATACTTTTTGTATTAGTCTAATATATTTCTCTCATATCCTGATTGTGCAGGCAGCCTTGTGCCAGCCAGAGCAGCTTAAAGGACATCAATTGGGACAGCTCACAGTGGCAGCCTTTGATTCAGGATCGCTGCTTCCTTTCCTGGCTAGTCAAAATTCCTTCAGAACAAGAACAACTGAGGGCCCGGCAGATCACAGCTCAGCAAATTAACAAACTAGAAGAACTCTGGAAGGTGTGTTTGAAAGATTCAGGTTGTCCATGGAGAGAAAAGGGGAGCTAGAAGATGTTATCTCAGACATAAGCAAATATATTTGGGTACAGACAGACATAAATAACATTGGGTTCAGAGTTCAGCTTCCAGAGTATCCTTGGTTTCTTTCTAAATTGAATTTCTGGACTGTGAAGATGCTGTTAAAGTTTTGAATATTAAAACCAGCAAGGTGGTTAAATAAGAAAACCAGTTGTTGGGGGTTTGAAGCTTTGTCTAGATTCATGCCTTCATCCTAATCAGCAAAAGATGAATTCTGCAAATTGAGTGGAATTTGCACAATCTGTACAACAATATTCTTTGCCATGTATATAATTAGGATTTCTGGGTGATTTCGGTCAAAGGCAGATATGGCCTGTTATTATTTGCAATATCCTTACATTTAGTAATTTAAATGGACATGCTTTGCATTTCATTGGTTTGTGACTTAAAGTATGTGATATGATATTCCTAGTATTTAGTTGCCTCATTTTGGAAGGATTCCCATAAACCAGCTGAAGAAGTTGGGTTTAGTGTCCTCCTTTTGTCTGTGATTGCAGGAGAACCCATCTGCCACTTTGGAGGACCTGGAAAAGCCTGGGGTTGATGAAGAGCCACAGCATGTCCTCCTTAGATATGAAGACGCTTATCAGTACCAGAACATCTTTGGTCCTCTGGTCAAGCTTGAGGCAGACTATGATAAGAAATTGAAGGAATCTCAGGTAAAATGGATAAAAGGAAGCAGCCCCTTGAAATAGTTTGGTGACACTAAACAGTATGCTTGGGGAGAGGGGGTTAAGTGAGAGTAAACGTTTGAAAGATTGTATAATTCATACGTTTGGAAGGCATTTGAAATATAGTTGATATAAATACTTAGAAGCATTTTCTCTACTAAGGAATGGTGGAAGCTGCACATACTTCCTACTTTGAACTAGTTCCATAATTCATTGAGTCCTGGAGTTGATGGTTGGTACTTACTGTGTTTCTCTGATATAATTTTTAAGCAGAAGACTTGTTCAGTTGCTAAGTTACGTCCAACTCTTCATGACCCATAGATTATAGAATGCCAGTTTCCCTTGTCCTCTCTTCCAGTTTGCCCAAATTTATGTTCATTACATGAATGGCACTAACCATCTCGTCCTCTGCCGTCCCTTTCTCCTTTTGCCTTCAATCTTTCCCAACATCAGAGCCTTTTCCAGTGAAGAGCCTCCAGGAAGAGAAGTGGCCAAAGTATTTCAGCTTCAGGATCTGTTCTTCCAAAGGACACTCAGGGTTGATTTCCTTTAAGATTGACTGATCTGATCTTGCAGTCCAAGGGTCTCTCAAGAGTCTTCTCCAGGACCACAATTTGAAAGTCTCAATTCTTTGGTGCTCAGCCTTCCTTATGATCCAACTCTCACAGCCATACATTACTGCTGAGAAAACCATAGCTTTGACTATAAGACAAGTAGATTAAGCTTCTATCTTTATAGATGGAAACATCAACTTCTGTGATGCAATCTTATCTGCTTGCACTAGGCAGTGTAAATGGTTACATGTTCATTTCAGTATTATGAATATATGGGCCTCTATTGATAGCTTCAGTGTTATATTTTCTACAGATTGTATTTGTTATGGTTGAGCTGCTTTCAATAAGTGCTTTGTTGACAGAGTTTTTTTGTATTCCTTAAAGAAATTTTTCCGAATTATTTAATTTGTATTCTGTTCTATCTTGAAGTCTGTGGATACAGACAGAGTGATCTGCTATAAACATGTATTGTTCTTCAGTAGAAAGCAACAGGCATTGCAGCAAATATAATCTGACAAAAAAGGTGGGTTATTAATAGATTAGAAGTGGGCAGTCTGATAGTTCTAAAGCTGCATGTGGATTCTGTACGTTTGCAAATAATCAAGTGAGAAGACAACTAGATGGTGAATAGGAAAAGAACTTCAGTTGTCTATGAATGAGAAGCAGCTCCACTGAATTAATCAGATTAATTGGTCCCCTTAATATTGTTATTACTGATGCATTTGAAATCTTCTAGCAAGCATTGAATCGAGCACATTTCTAAAAAAGTAATCAAAGAAGTTTATATAAGTGATTCATCCACTGGAATAAAATAGGAGATAAAAGTCCAGATCAGCTTTGATTCTAGTTAAAGAATCAAAAAATAAAGAATTGTCTTTATTTTAGACTCAAGACAACATTACTGTGAGATGGGATCTTGGTTTGAACAAGAAAAGGATTGCCTACTTCACCCTGCCAAAGACTGATTCAGGTCAGACTGGAATTAGCAATATCAACAAGTTTTAAAAAGTGGATTTGGTTAATAAAAGTCAGTGGGCAAATGATACCATATACAGTGCTATCTTCAAAAAATATTCAAAGTTATTTACTATCTCCTCAGATATGCGTTTGATGCAAGGGGATGAGATCTGCCTCAGATACAAAGGGGATTTGGCACCACTGTGGAAAGGAATTGGCCATGTCATTAAAGTTCCTGACAGTATCCTTTTTAATTTCACAAATAGAGGAAGATGCAGAATGAGAATGTACTACCTGGCAAATGGATTTGCTGCCAGATTTTTGTACTAGAATTATGAATGACAAGTATCTTTTTTCCTGAACTGCCTTAAAATTCTTGGTGGTCATGCAGAAAATTAAACAATGCTAAAGTAACTTTGGTTTTGCCTCTGTTAACATTCAACTTACTTATAATTCTCTGCCTGGTTATCTTTCCAGGCCATTAATAGTGATAGTGAATTCTAGTAGTACACTATGAGCCTTCAGGTAAATAAATAAAATATGGTTCTGTAAAGTTATGCATCAGTCTACCGTGTTTCTCATATAATAAGGCCGGGTCTTATTTTTTTTTGAGCCCCGAAAAAATGGCTAGGCCGTCTTTTCAGGGGTGACTTAATTCCCCCCTTGCATCTTCGGGCAGGCGGTGATGGCTTGGATGTTGACCTCGGCGTTGGTGGGGCACTTCGTATCAGGGTCAACGCAGGCAGCGCCATATCCGGGTGTGCAACAAAAGTACTTCCTAACGGCAAGCCCCCCCACCATTCCCCCCATTTCGCATGTTTTAATATAGGCCTTAATTTGGGGGAGGGGCTTAATTTCACTTCATGCCTATAAAACATGCTGGGACTTCCTATTGAGGGAGGCCATATTGTTGGAGAAACGGTATGTGTAGCAATAGGAAGGCACGTAGTGCCTTAGATTTTTCTGAAATTACTGCTTAACAAGCTTTTGTAGATTACGGTGATGAAATTGCAATTGAGTTGAGAAGTAGTGTTGGTGCTCCTGTGGAAGTGACTCACAATTTCCAAGTAGATTTTGTATGGAAATCAACATCCTTTGATAGGTTGGTGCAGTTTTATTTAGGGGGCAGCTCTTGATTTTGCTTTTGGGGGGAGGGTGAGAAAGTGCCAAAGTGCACACTTGTGCCTCTCTTTTTCAGAATGCAGAGTGCCCTAAAAACATTTGCTGTGGATGAAACATCAGTTTCTGGTTACATCTATCACAAACTTCTGGGTCATGAGGTGGAAGATGTTATAATTAAATGTCAGTTGCCAAAGCGCTTCACAGCACAAGGACTTCCGGACCTCAACCATTCTCAGGTTTGTCCTGTTCCACAGAAAACCCAAGAATTGGAATGAGAGTTTTAGGTGTTGGGTTTATAACCTGCTTGACTTCACAGTCTTCTTTACTTCTACTGTCAGGTGTATGCAGTGAAGACTGTTTTGCAGCGTCCCTTGAGTCTTATCCAGGGGCCCCCTGGCACAGGCAAGACTGTGACATCAGCCACAATTGTGTATCACCTGGCAAGGCAAGGAAATGGGTAAGAGAGAAAGGACACACTAGCTCAGAACCCAGAGGGCAAAATAGATTTACTGTAATCTATGATTAAAGGTCTGTGCTTTGGAATGTGGATGTGACACTCGTAAAAGGAGATGGGACCTTTGACCATGCAGCTGCCGTCTCTGACACTCCATCAAAATTTTCAAAAATCTAAATGCTTCTGTCCAGATTCTAGCAACTGTTAAGAGGTCAGAGATGGGCCTTTTTTTGCTCAACCATAAACCTGTTAATCTTCATTGTGGACGCTTGTGCTATCCTTAATAAGAGCCAGTTTGCTGTAGTGGTTAAGGGGCTGGCCTACAAATCAGGAAATTGTGACTTCTGGTCCCATTTTAGGCATGAGGCTGGGTGACTGGGCCAACTCTCTCCCCCCCCCCT
The DNA here is from genome assembly GCF_049901735.1 of Notechis scutatus. NCBI lineage: Eukaryota > Metazoa > Chordata > Lepidosauria > Squamata > Elapidae > Notechis > Notechis scutatus. The sequence continues at coordinate 329,837,699 of NC_142009.1, read as the reverse complement.
CTCAGCCCACCTAATAGGGTAGTTGTTGTGGGGAAAATAGAAGGAGGAAGAAATATTATGTACTTTTGCTGCCTTGAATTATTTATAAAGTAATAAAGGCAGGATTAAAATCTGATATTGGCAGATCTGTTTTTGTAATCTCTGTTAGCCCTTTGTTTGCATTAAATTTATAGTTTGGCAAGAGCTATCCCAAATAAAAAAGGGAGGAGGTTTTGGTTGGATGGAATTGTTTGGTCTCAGTTTTTCATCTAATCAGAGTTTCATGCTATTTTCAAAGGCCTGTGCTGGTTTGTGCCCCAAGTAACATTGCTGTGGACCAGCTGACAGAAAAAATACATCAGACGGGGCTGAAGGTGGTGCGCCTGTGTGCAAAGAGCCGCGAGGCCATTGATTCACCTGTCTCTTTCTTAGCACTGCATAACCAGATCAGGAATATGGATAGGTAAGACGTGACTGGAAATGGTCTTGCCGATATTTTTTATTCTTGCATTCATTCTGATGGATCATAATTTCATATTTTCCACAACCCTTAAGCTTTAGGCATTATGCTAAGAGTTCTTTGCTCTAGGGTTGAGTTTATTAAAAGGAATGAATTTCTTTGTGTCTGCAGATTAACTTTGAGACAGAAGTTTAACTTTATTTTTTGTGCAATACTGCCTTGTTTCCTGTTGTCGCTAATGCCCTCAGTGTTTGTTCTTGTTGCCTTTGAATTGTGATACCTTAAAAGCAGGATGCAACGTGATGAAACAAGGATAGTTGTAACATTTCCTGCACTTATAACATTCTAAGTAGTGCATATTTTGTTTCTCAGCATGCCAGAGCTCCAGAAACTGCAGCAACTGAAAGATGAGACTGGGGAACTGTCATCCGCTGATGAGAAACGCTACCGAGCACTTAAACGAACAGCTGAGCGGGAATTGCTAATGGTAATTATTTCCTTGTACTTAGCTGCTGTCCTGGTCTCTCACAGGGCTGATACTCTGTGCTCAAGATTGCTCTGGTGCAGGTAGGTGAGCTGTGTCCTTGTTCATCTTCAATGCAGCAAAAACAGAAGAGTGATCCTACTGTGTTTCTCCAACAATTCGGCTTCCACCAATAGGAAGGCCCAGCATGCTTTATTGGCATAAAATCAAATTAAGCCCCTCCCCCCAAATTTAGGCCTATTTTAAAATATGCAAAATAAGGGGGAAGGGCGGGGGGACTTGCCGTTAGGAGCGCCCCGCGGGCAGCAATTCCTCGCCACCAGCTGCTCCTAATGGGCGATCATGGCAGAGCGCGGAGAGCTCCCTACTCCTGCCAAGCACCTTTGTGGCAGACCCAAGACCTTCAGTGCCCGCCACTGTTGATTTCCCTTCTGCCCATGCCGCCGCCACGTTTGGAGCTGCCACTGTTTGGAGCACTGCTGCTGTTTGGAGCTGCCGCTTCCGCATTTGGAGCTGCCGCTTCCATATTTGGAGCGCTGCCGCTGTTTGGAGCACTGCTGCTGTTTGGAGCTGCTGCTTCCGCATTTGGAGCTGCCGCTTCCGCGTTTGGAACCCCACCGCTGTTTGGAGCACTGCCGCTGTTTGGAGTTGCCATGTCCGCATTTGGAGCTGCCGCTTCCGTGTTTGGAGCTGCCGCTTCCATGTTTGGAGTGCCGCCGCCATTTGGAGCACCACCGCCATTTGGAGTGCCACCGCCACTCCAAACACGGCGGCAGCTCGAAACACGGAAGCAGCAGCTCCAAACATGGCGGTGGTGCTCCAAATGGCGGTGCTCCAAATGGCGGCGGCACTCCAAACATGGAAGCGGCAGCTCCAAATGTGGCGGCGGAATGGGCAGAAGGGAAAGCAACAGCGGCGGGTGCCAAAGGTCTTGGGTCTGCAGCAAAGGTGTTTGGTGGGAGTAGGGAGCTCTCTGCGCTTCGCCATGATCACCCGTTAGGAGCGGCTGGTGGCGAGGCTGCCCGCAGGGCGCTCTAGATGAGGATGCAAGGGGGGGAAATTAAGTCACCCCCGAAAAGACGGCCTAGCCGTTTTTTCGGGGCTCAAAAAAAAAATAAGGCCCAGCCTTATTTTGTGAGAAACACGGTATCTCCAAACTCTCTTCCGGTAATGAAATTCCTGGTGGGTACAGCATGCAATGCAAGGAAGCCACATCATAGCTTAGTATAGAGAGTCAGGGGAGCAGGAGCAGTATGCCATGTGATCAACAATCCTGAAACTCTGCTGTTTTATCCCCCTTAGAATGCAGATGTCATTTGCTGCACATGTGTCGGAGCCGGCGACCCAAGGCTTGCTAAAATGCAGTTTCGTTCCATTTTGATTGATGAAAGCACACAGGCCACTGAGCCAGAGTGCATGGTGCCTGTTGTTCTTGGGGCAAAACAGGTAAGCTGGGGCTGCTTAAATTATTCAGTTTTTAAAGTTTTATTATATTGATTAAATTGTATACCACCCAGAGCCCGTCTATGAGGGAGATGGGCAGTTAAGAACTTTGATATAAGAATAAAAAGTAAATAAACATTTAGCTATTCCATTTTTTATTTTTAGTTTTTTCTTTTTCTTTTTGAAGATAGTTTGTATGAGCAGGTTGGTTATGTGTGTGGTGTTTTTTTTTTTTAAATGACCTACATTGAAGCTTCAGGAAGAGAATTCAGATTGTTTGAAATGGAGATTTTAGATAAGAAGGCACATTGCACAATTGCCCACATGCAAATACTAAATTGTTGTGTTTTAAAATTTCTGTCTAAATTAAAATTTGGTGTTCTTAGAAGGCTTGAAAGGGGAATCCAGGATGAGGTAATTGATGAAGTCTGGAAAAAAGTATGAAGCTGGTTGGAGAGGGGAGGAAAAAAAAACAAATAAGAAATAAGGCTATGGTAGAACTCAGATGATTGTGGAGAAGAACAATAAATAGCTTTATTTTTTAAATTGTATTTATTAAATTTATATGTTATCTCTGCAATAATGTGACTCGACCTTTATATCAAGAGGTTAAACAGGCATAAGTGAATGCCACCCATTCAATGGCTGAGGCAGAATTACAGATTGTCCTCGACTTAATTCATTTAGTGACTGTCCAAAATTACAACAGCATGGGAAAAAAAGTGACATTTCCGGTCCTTGCACTTACAAGTGTTGCAGTCATCCCTGGGATCATATGATTGAAATTTGGCAAATGAGAATTCCAGTTTCCCATTGTCATGTGACCTCATTTGCGGCCTTCCCAGCTGCCTTCCAACAAACCAAGTTGATGGGGGAGAAGCCAGATTTTGCTGAAATAGCTGAATGGTTCACTTAACACCTGCAGTGATTTGCTTAATACTGTAACAGAAATGCCATAAAATCGGCTGTGACAGCCACCTTGCTTAGCAGTGGAACTTCTGGTCTCAGTTGTGGACGTGAGTCGAGGACCACTTGCAAATCGAAGGCAGATGACAAGAAACTCTCCTCCCTTTCCTAGCTACTGCTTGGAAACACGGACCATTCAAAGTGGCTTTCAGTCCTTGCCTCTCGATTGGCACCTGATATGCAGTACCTAGGTTTTCTGCAGATGGCAGGGGTGTGCGTGCATTGATCAGATCTCTTGTTTTCTCAGTTGATCCTTGTGGGCGATCATTGCCAGCTCGGCCCTGTCGTAATGTGCAAGAAGGCAGCTAAAGCAGGTCTGTCGCAATCCCTCTTTGAGCGACTGGTGGTGCTGGGCATTCGGCCCATTCGCCTGCAAGTTCAGTACCGCATGCACCCAGCCCTGAGTGCTTTTCCTTCCAACATCTTTTATGAAGGATCACTCCAGAATGGTGTCACTGCAGGTAAACAGGTGTTGTTTTTTTTAAATTTGTGTGCAGAGGGGGTTTAGATTACAGGGAATTTATGAGTATTGGCAGGTTTTAGTATCCAAGAAGCATCTCTGTCAATTGTATTAACCTGCATTTCTCAACCGTGGGAACTTTTAAGAGGGATGGGCTTCAGCTCCCAGGATTTCCTAGCCAGCTATGCTGGCTGGGGAATGCTGGGAGTTGCAGTTCATCCTTCTTAAAATCCCCACGGTTGAGAAATACTGGTATTGACTTTGGGATACAGTTGATTAGGGGGAGGGGGTTGATGCTGCTGAGGTGCTTCTTTGAGATTGAAAACCTCCATTTTAATCAAATGAAATAGGATTCACTGAAGACCTTTATACTGATGAATGAGTCCCATCTTTCCTGCAGCAGACCGTGTGAAGAAGGGGTTTGACTTCCAATGGCCTCAGCCAGACAAGCCCATGTTTTTCTACGTGACCCAGGGGCAAGAAGAAATTGCAAGTTCTGGCACTTCTTATTTGAACAGGTAAAAAAGATCAATGGCAACCTATATCTGAGAAAGAAGGGAGAGGTTCAGTTGATTACTTGGTAGGCCAGGCAAGGCATCTCTCCTGTTAGTTAATAGAGTCCGTTTATTCAAAAATAGGAGAATGTGATTAAGTCAGATAAAGATTAACATTATTAACGGTGAGAGCCAGTTTGGTCTCATGATTAAGGTGCTAGACCAGGTTAAGTACTGGACTAAAGGTCAGGAGACTCTTGAGTTCTGCCTTAACCATGAATGCTGGCTGGGTGACCTTTTGCAGATTGACAGAGTTGGAAAGCACCTTGTAGGTCATCTAGTCCAACCCGCTGCCTAAGCAGGAGATCCTACACCATTTCTGAAAGATGGCAGTCCAATCTCTTCTTGAAAGCTTCCAGTGATGAAGCTCCCACAACTTCTGAAAGCAAGCTGTTCCATTGGTTGATTGCTCTCACTGTCAGAAAGTTTCTCCTTATTTCCAGGTTAAATCTCTCCTTGTTCAGTTTCCAACCATTATTCCTTGTCTGGCCTACAGGTGCTTTGGAAAATAGCTGGACCCCTCCTCTTTGTGGCAGCCCCTCAAATATTGGAACTCTGCTATCCTGTCTCCCCTGGTCCTTCTCTTCACTAGACTAGCCATGCCCAATTCCTGTAACCGTTCTTCATACATTTTAGCCTCCAGTCTCCTAATCATCTTGTTTGCTCTTTTCTGCACCTTGGGCCAATCATCAGGAGAATGTGTGTTTTAATCCTATTTTAGGCATGAAAGCCACCTTACCTCACATGGTTGTTCTGGAGAAAATAGGAAAGCATGTTAGATATGTCCACTGCCTTGAATTACTTATAAAGTAATTGAAGTGAGGGAAAATGTAATAAATAAAATCTTGTCCCTTCCTCATTTTAATATTTGGGAAAATGTTTTGCCTATTTGAATAAACATACAAACTTTATATGAGCTTAGATAAGAAATTGAGTTCACTCTTCTTTCCTCTCCTCCCTTATCTTACAGAACAGAGGCAGCCAATGTGGAGAAAATAACCACAAAGCTACTGAAGGCTGGTGCAAAGCCAGATCAGATTGGTATCATCACACCCTATGAGGGCCAGCGTTCATACTTGGTGCAATACATGCAGTTTAGTGGATCTTTGCATACCAAACTTTATCAGGTAGTCAGTTATGCTTTTCTTTCTTAATTCTTTGTATTCCCGGGTTTACAGAAATCCAGATAGTTTTTGCATTTGTTTCAAAGCATGTGTACTATATTTACAAATATTTTAATCGAAGTGGCATAGTTAGGAACTTCAAAAAAAAAACTTTATGTAGTTTAACTTCCACCTAGAAAAGATAACTATTTAAGTGTGTAATTCTTATTTGCTTTGGAGAAAGGGTTGTGACGATGGCTTGTATTTCATCCCAGGAGAGAAAACTTGCCCCTCCCCTCCATTTCAGGTTTACTTATTAAAATAAAACATTTTGTAATAAGTGGGTGCCCTCATTTCCCCCTCCCTCAAGGATGAAACAAGATTATTTCTGGGATTCCATCCTGTTTTGAAATACTGAATCTCAAAGTTAGAATCCTTAAGAGGTATTCCTTATTCATGCAATATATAATACCTGTATTACATAGCATTACTGAAATGTGGGGAAATGAGAAATTTGCTTTGAGAAGTCTTTCTCGCTTCTCTCTCCCCCCGCCCCCTTTTACAGGAAGTCGAAATCGCTAGTGTTGATGCTTTCCAAGGGCGAGAGAAGGACTTCATTATCCTCTCCTGTGTTAGAGCCAACGAACATCAAGGCATTGGCTTCCTGAATGACCCCCGGCGTCTCAATGTGGCTCTCACAAGAGCAAGGTTTGGACTTTCCAGAATCATCCAAGATAGAATCCCTGCTTTCAGAATCCCTTAATTACCCATTTTGGATGGAGCCAGATTGAGAAAAAAAAACTTTCCAATCTGAAAAGATATTTTTCATTGGCTCAGGCAGCTATTAACTGTATTTGTATGGCTGTTAAAAAGCTCAACCAAATTTTTTAAAACTTCAAATGTATTCTTCATTTCATATTCATTTGAAATGCATTATTTAGTTAAGAAATCCTGAGAGTTAATTGCAAATGCAAAATCAAAGATAAGAGGACAAGGATGTGTGTGGTATTTCTTTAGTTTTCTCATGTGCTTATGGGTAAATTTATAAGACATGCTTGTGATTTTTACTTATCAAATTTAGTTGCCACTCATCTCACAGTTCAAGGCAACTCTGAGTGACTTACAACAAGATAAAAAAACACAAACATTTCACAATTACAAATATAAAAACTGCTTAAAAGTACAAATATAAAAACTGCTTAAAAGTACAACAGCAACGAACCCCAAACTTATGTTGCTAAACAAAATAGTTGTTAAATGAGTTTTGCTCCATTTTATGATCTTTCTTGCCACAGTTATTGTAAAACATTTGTTAAGTTAGTCACATGGTTATTAAGTGAATTTGGTTTCCCCATTGACTTGGCTTGTCGGAAGATTGCAAAAGGTGATTGCATAACCCTGGGACACTGCAGCTTCATAAATGGGAGCCCGTGGTCAAGCGTCCAGATTTTATTCATGTGACTATTGGGGATGCTGGAAGTTTGTCACTTTTTAAAATTCCATTGTAACTTTGAATGGTCATGAAACGAATGGTTGCAAGTCAGGTACAAGCTGTAGTGTTAAAGCTACAGTGCTGAATAAATCTAAATTGAATACAAAAGAAAATAGTATGATAGGCCTATAAAAATAACAAAATCAAAATAAATACTAAAACTAGGAGAAACAATCCCACCATTAGATTAAAATCAGCTTAGGTGATATTTCTGGAAGACCCAGGCAAAGAAGGCCCTGAAAGGAGATTGACTAGGAAGGCATTTTCCATATATGATATTTCCATATCAAAGGGATTTGTTTCTCTGCAGTCATTACCTACCTGACTTAAAGGAAATACAACGGGCAATATTCAAGAGTGGGTCATCCTTGCAACAAGATTAATAACAAATAACTTGAAGTATGAATGAGTTGGTAAGCAAGTAACCCTTCACAGTGTTTTCCTGTTGTCTTTTTAGATATGGGGTCATTATTGTTGGGAATCCAAAGGCACTCTCCAAGCAGCCTCTCTGGAATCACCTTCTGAACTACTACAAGGAGCAAAAGGTCCTGGTGGAGGGACCATTGAACAATCTCCGCGAGAGCCTCATGCAGTTCAGCAAGCCTCGAAAACTGGTCAACACTATCAATCCAGTAAGTTCCACACAGCGCAATCTTCTTTGTGAGATTACTGCAAAAAAAGAGTCTCATTTAGCAACAGAGATTTTGGGGTCAGTTGTGTTCGTAAGTCGAGGACTACCTGTTTCATTCTAGAGGCCCCTTCCAATAAAGAATAAACTGCTTTTAAGAACCGACTTTGGAGAAAATGATTAAGACAATACTATTTTTGTATTTTTCCTTTGTAGTGCATTTATTATAAGAAAGATAGGGTTGAAAAAGATGATAGCTGGAATCAGAGTAGGCGTCCATACACCGCTGTGGTATGGATGATACCATTTCACTGAAAGTGAGGAACACATAAGCTCATTATGAAAGAAAACTGGAAGGTGAACATCTGGAATAATGTTAAATGTTAACACAAAAATAATTTCAACCTGTAGTTTTTCTGATTGTAAAAATGAGAGCAAACAAGTAAAAGTGACAGGTTTTTTTAGGCTTAAGAATATAGGTAGTCCTCACTTATTGGGACTGGCAACTCTGTCACTAAGCAACTTGCCATAAAATGAAAAGTCATATGACTTATGACATCAGTTCTGACTGTGGGTCATTAGAGAATCGCCTGTGATCATTAAGTACAATGTCACATGACCATGAATTGTGACTTCCTACTGGCTTCACCTTTGACTTTGGTTGTTGGAGGCAAGCTATGAAGGTTGCCAATGGCAGTCATGTGACTGTGGGATGCTGCAGCTGTTGTAAATACGTTCTAGTTGCCAAGCTACTGAATCACAATCTTGTAACCACAGAAAGTTGTGATAGCCGCAATTTAGAGGACTGGTCATACATCTTTTTACAGTGCTGTTGTGATTTTGAACAGTCACTGAATGAATGGTCAGAAAGTGAGGGCTACCTGTTTATAAAAGTTGGATAGTATGCTGGGGAAATAGAGGCAATAAAGGGAAAGGTGGTAATAAAATTAAATAAGATTATTAAGAGTGACAATATTTCACTGACCCCTTCCAAAAATTAGAATAAGCAGTCCTCATTCCAATAATAGCATATAGTTGTAAAAACAGGGGTGACAGCTATTGTTTTTATTGTTCCATATTGGGTTTTGCTTTTCGCAAACTGCCCAGTCACTGAGTGAGTGGGAAGCCATACAAATTTTCTAAATCAATAAATACAATCAAACCCTGAAAAAACACAAGAGAAGGAAGGGACATTTCAAGAAGCCTGAATGTATGCAGTCACCAGAGTTTAGGCTCAACACGACGCAATCTTTATCTTTGCTAACAGTACCATGGATTGCAAGTCGCTGAGCCCCGGATCAAATGTGAAGGATGATACCTATCTTGTAGTAGTGTCTTTAGGCCACGCAGTTAATGAACAAAACTCACACTTATTCCATAGTGTCAGGTGACAGGAGAGCAGTCAGACATAAAATTCAGCAAAAATCCCTCCAAAGCAACATGCAAATTTTAAAATGTATCCTGAAGCTCTGGTTCTACAAGATAATAGGTAGTCCTTGACTTATGACCACAATTGACTCCAGAATTAATATTGCTAAGTGAGAAATATGAGTTTTGCCTCATTTTACGACTTTTCTTGCCACATTTGTTAAGTGAATCACTGCAGTTACTAAATTAGTAACATGATTGTTAAGTGAATCTGGCTTCTCCCATTGACTTGATTTCTCAGAAGATCAGACAAATACGAACCTGTTGCCAAACATCCAAACGTAAATCATGTGACTGGGGATGCTGCAATGGTCGTAAGTGAAAAATGGTCATAAGTCACTTTTTTCAGTGATGTCACTAAATGAACTGTTGTAAAATAAGGACCACCTGTACAAGGGCATACAAAAGAGGCAACCTAAGGCTCACCAATAATACTGTACTGATGGTATTTACTTTTACACCACCTCACCAGTGCTAGAAATAAGTATAGGCATGTTTCATAACCTTCTGTGTGCCAAAAGCAGAATCCAGACATATGACACAGCAACCTCCAAAGCTTATCAAGTCTGCTGACCGCTATCCCTTCCTTGTTAATCCATGTGGTAGAAGTTGGGTTACATCATACAAATCAAAACTGATGAGCCTGAAGCACAGTGAACTTGACTGAGAAGATTTTAAACTAACTGGTGTGGCTTGAAGATGAAAGTCTTGAAATAAGGAACTCTGATAAAACTTGTGAATGTTAGAAAGAAGCATTATTTTAATGAGGCTTACCAAGAATGCTCAGTGAAAAATAGAAATTGCTTATTAGAGAGTTGGAAGATTGAATTCGCCAAGTGGAATATGGCAGTTAAGAATGCAGTTTACTGATGTAGAAAGACAGAATTGAAATGTATGTTAAAATAACCAATCTTGCTCAGAAATCCAATAAATAGGAATATAGGGAATATTTGGGCTACAACAAGAAGCAAATATAAGCCAGTCTGTTAATATTGATTTGCACACATCAAACTAAGAAAAAGATCTAGGTAGTATTCTCCAATTTCAAAGTGAAGTACAGATTTTTCAAACAAACATGAATAGCAGTGAGGAGAGATCAAGTGGGTAAGCTAATCTGGAATTGATTCTAATTTAATTAGAAGACTTGGCTGAAATGAAAATAATAGGAAGAGTGGGAAAAAGTAACCATTTAATATATTTTAAGGATTATTAAAGCTGCCCATAGTCGCAGTATTTCATGACAGATGAAGCAAGTAGGAAAAGACTCAGGTTGGGATGGAGACCCTGTTATAAAGGAATATAATTATACAATGACAATGATAATTCCAATGAGGTTTTAAAAAGGAAGGACAACTGAAAGTGCAAATGTGGCTGTGCAAAAAGCTTTGTGAAGATCTCACAAGAAAAAAGGCACAAAGAATAAAAGGACAAGTTACCAGCAAGAGTGCTTGTTAAGTTACCTGGAAAAGTCAAAAGTTGTTTCAAGTAAGCTAAAATTCAGAATTTGCTGAGATTGGCAAAAGATGCCAAGGACAACCTAAAGAGATTTTTGAAAAAAAGGAAAGAGGAAAACAATATACCAACTGCTCAAGAGAGATGGTAGGCTGCTAACTGTCCTCAACCACCACAAGCAATTATGAAAAGTGAGATCAAGGACTAGGAATGAGCATTGGATGGGGAAAAAAAGTTATTTTCTTCAAATAACTTTAAATCTCCAGGCTTGGATGAATTGCATTCTAAGGCAGTGTTTGTCAACCTTAGCTACTTTAAGATATATGAACTTCAACTCCCAGAATTCTGGCTGAGGAATTCTGGAAGTTGAAGTCTAGACATCTTTAAAAGACACCAAGATTGAGAAACACTGTTCTAGGGCATTCTAGCCCAGTAGAATACTTTAAAATCAGGGAAATTAAAGCCATCATCGCCATAGGGAAACATTAATTTTGAAAGAAAACTTTCATAATTATTTAAACAGAGAGTTAAAATTATAGTATTTTATCCAAAAAACATTTTACAAGAAACAATATATATGTAGCTCAAGATTAAATTTTTGAGTGTTGAGGAGATGTAATTTTCTCCTTTAGTAGTTCCTTGATTAGAGTACTATTTTCTTCTTGATCACTCAGCCCAGTAGAGCATAACTAACACAAAGTATGAAAAGGATAACACAACAATATATCAAAAAAATTATCTCAGAAATAAACAACAGACTATTACAGACAGATGACATCACCATAGCATGCAAACCAACAAAAGCCATTAAAAACATCTTCAGTAAATGAAAAGATCCAATAGTCCAAGAAGATCATCTTCAACATACAGTGTAAGAAGGACAGACAGGCAGAAGACCAGCAGAGCACAGTCAGTAGATAGGATGAAAATTCCACATGGACAGATTCAACCATAATTTCAACTGGGAAACTATAAGTATCCTAGACCAATCTAAATGCGAAAATGCTAGGGAATTCAGGAAAGTTGGCATTCAGACAAATCAATAGACACATAGAGATAAGTCACATCTAAATGTCATTCAAAAGAGACAATAAGAACACTAAGAACAGAACAAAAACACCTGAGTACATCCTGTCCAGCGAATACCCAGGAAAGCAATCAAGCAAAAACTGTACCTTAATGAAGGAACTACCAAGGAGAAAACCCCACCCCCACCAACATTGGCAGGACAAGCTACTGTATATAAACGGGGAGCAAACCCACACCTCCACTTATTACCACTGGTTTTGTTTTCCAGTTGGGCAATGAAACATCTGCAAACAACCAAGCTCAGAGAGCATCAAAGACTCCACATATTCACACAGATGAATTTGGACTCAGTGGCTTGGAGAATGCCTTTAATTTCTGTTATATAAGTTAGTCACTCCACCCATATAATCAGTAAATTGGTTAATAAGTAAATGTCTGCTTTAAGCTGATTCAGATTATGAGTCAACTTGCATAAAGCAGCAGCGGCGGCTTTGGGAGCATCTCCCAGATATCTTTTCTAGCAAAACTCTACCCCTTTGCAGAGCTGGGAGGAAAGCTATATAATTCAAGAGTCCTGTAAAGAAAGTTTATTCATTAGACTTAAATGCCGCCCATCTTGTCTAGAGGCAAGAAGTTAGTCTTCTCTCTGTAGCTATTCCAGATGTTTGTGACAGAACAAAAATAGTTTTTATGTCCTCTTCATATATTTGAATTTTTCTGTTTTAGGGAGCCCGGTTTATGACAACTGCTATGTATGATGCCCGTGAAGCTATTATCCCTGGATCCGTTTATGATCGCAGCAGCCAAGGTAAGAGATGTTAGGATTTTCTTTAATCCAGATAAGTGATATATTGGCTCCTAGGCACAAAATAGCTAAATTCCTAAACTACCGTGTTTCCCCAGAAATATGACCTACCCCAAAAGTAAGTCCTAGCTTGATTTTTACACATGTGCCCAATATAAGCCCCACCCCCAAAAATAAGCCCTAATTAAGACCCTGCCCACTCCAGGGTGCACGGGTAAAAATTAAGCCAGGGTGGGGATGGGGCGGAGCTGCCCTACTGCTTACCTTTGGACAGTTGCGGTCAGACCTCACACACCCTGACACCTGCCTTGCTGGCCCATTTCTTCTGCAGCTGGCCAGGCTTTTCTGAAGGCCTCTTGACAGCGAAAAGGAGGCCGGGGGCGATGTGCGCAAATGAGGTGAGTCAGTGAACATTTCCCCTTCCCACCCCCCCACCCCCCCAAAAAAGACCAGGCAGTTTTATTTTTGGGGAAACACGGTAGCCATAGCCTGCCTTGCATTCTGTAGTTATGAATTGTTCTGATTTATTAGTTTGTTTAGTGGGGTTGCTTGCCAAGAGCAACTCACCTTTGCCCAGTAGATTCAGCGGGATACATGCTATGGATTTTCCATGTGCCATTCCAAACCGAAAGTTAGGAGGCAAATAATTCCTTAACCCATTTTGTACTAGGAGAAAAACACTCGGGTAATATATTACAGTAGCTATCTTATCTTATAACTACTCAACATCTTTTCCCGCATGTTCTCAGGCCGGCCATCCAACATGTATTTCCAAACCCATGATCAGATTGGGATGATCAGTGCTGGGCCCAGTCATGTCACCACCATGAACATTCCTATCCCATTCAACTTGGTGATGCCTCCTATGCCTCCACCAGGGTACTTTGGACAGGCCAACGGACCAGCTGCAGGTGGGATGTTTGCAGGTGCAAATTATTTTGTTTTGTGACCATCAAGTGAATGTGTGTGTGGTGGGGGGTGTTTGTGGCAGAGGGAGAAAGAAAGGATTGCAATTTGCAGCCTCTGGCAGATGTCATTAAATAGCATGTCTCTAGATCGGTGTGCATTCATCTTCTTCAGTACACATGTATGTATTGATCAGTTGGCTGCATTTTTTAAAATTCCCCCACAATCTGAATTCTCAGCAGTATACAAATACACAAAAAGTACAAAACAAAAATATAAGGAATGACAAGTAAAGACCATATAAAGTTTGGGGTCCAGCCTTGTCAGCTTTAAGACTGGTGGACTTCAACTCCCAGAATTCTGGGAGTTTGAAGTCCACCAGCCTTAAAAGTTGCCAACATTGGACACCCCTGCCATAAATCATTGAAGGGCATCACAACTCCAATGCCCTCTGGAAGTAGTAGAACAGTGTGATATATATGAAATTGTCAGTGAAGGAGGTTTACTCCCAAGATTGCATCATGCTCAAATCAGCCAGCCCTTGTTTAAGCCGGCTCTTAAATTTCTGTGCATCTGACGTGTTCTGATCTTGCTTACTTCAGAACCGGAAAGCAACTCCTCCTGTGTGTGGGAGGGAAGTTAACATTCAGCAACATATTCTGCATAAGAGCTTTGTGTAAGTCTGTGCTCCATTCAAAATCCAAGAAAGAAATACTTAGACTCCATAGATTAGAGGAAAGAAATCTTTTACTGAAATTTGAAGTGGTAGCTTCAGGTAAAATTCTGAATCTAAGAAATTAGGCACGCAGATCACATATACAAAGGGATGGAATTGTTCCCACCCCCCAAAATTCAAAAGATTGTTCCAATCAAAAGTTCTGGATATGGTCATGTGGGCATCTTCAGGTGGTGATGAGGCCTCTGTCCGTTGACCTTGACATATTTTGATAAAGATTTGCAGTTGCGCAGAGAAAAGAAGGCTAAGCAAGGAATAGAAACTTAAGAGCAGGAATTTATATTCCCCCCCCCTCCTAATTTATACAGGACAAGAATGTAACACCTCCAGCTCTCTTCCCAGACATTACCCCTCCCACCGTTACTTATGGCAGCCAAAAGATGCAAAGCAGTAGGAAAGATCTTGAAGGCTGACACTTTGTATATAACTCTTCAGCTGGAAAGATAGATCTTTAGTTGGGCATTTCTAGCACAGGGAGGGCAATTAATTTTCCCACACTGGGACTGTTGCAGAGGGCTGAGCCAATGGGCATGCACACACGCACATGTGTAAATTTTTTAAAAAAATAGTTGCCTTCAAAATAAAAGCAACCCATGCGGGATGGACAGGGACAGTCAAAGGGCCAGATGTGCCCAGGTCTGTTGTAGCATGATTAAGATTTCCTTCAGATTATGTTTAATAATTTCATGCACATAGAACGTGATCTATCTCAGATACTACCTACCTATTTGGATGTCCAGTCTTGCCAAAGAAAAGTTTTGTCTTTTTGTGTACAGATAGTCCTTGACTTACGACACTTTGTTTAGTGACCATTTGAAGTTACAACGGTAGTGAAAAAAGTGGCTTATGATTGTTTTTCACACGAATGACCACTGCAGCATCCCCATGGTTGCCTGATCAAAATTCAGGCGCTTGGCAACTGACTCACATTTGTGACGGTTGCAGTGTCCCGGGGGGGGGTCATGGGATTCAACTTTTTGCAAACCACCTAACCAGCAAAGTCAAAGGGGAAGGCAGATTCACTGAACAACCATGTCACTAACTTATCAACTGTCGTGATTCACTTAACATCTATGGCAAGAAAGGTCGCAAAATGGGGCAAAACTCACTTAGCAAATATCTCACTTAGCAGCAGAAATGTTGGGCTCAACTGTGATAGTAAATCGAGGACTACCCGTATTGAGATTTTGGTTGCCCTTGCAGGACGTGGAAACCTGAAAGGCAAAACGGGGCGTGGTGGGCGACAGAAGAATCGTTTTGGGATTCCAGGAGCCAGCCAGTCGAACCTCCCCAACAGCCAGGCCAGCCAAGACGTGGTCTCCCAGCCTTTCTCTCAGGGCCCCTTGACTCAGGGTTACATCTCCATGAGCCAACCCTCACAGATGAGCCAGCCTGGCCTCTCCCAGCCAGAATTGTCACAGGTAACAACATTTGCTTCTCAGTTGCTGCTTGGGGAAGTGATTCGGAGTAAGTTCTACAGAGACATTAAGTGGTGGCCCAATCTTTTTGCTTTAAGATCCAAGAGAGGTTTCCTCTAAAGGCCAAACATCTTTTGCTACCCGTTGTATGCAAGATGTGTTAAGACTGTTTACCCCATTAATGCTATTTGTAGCCTGACATCTGAAGAGTACAGCAGGGGTCCCCAACCACCGGAACAACTCCTACCGGGCCGCTGGCTTGCTGGGCGCCGCCATCTTTTTTTCATGAAAAAGTGCTTCCGGTGAGCTTTTCCGGGTAGAAAGCTCACCGGAAGCACGTTTTCATCAAAAAAAGATGGCGGCGCCCAGCTGATGCCGGTACCGGGCCGCGGCGTCAAAAAGGTTGGGGATCACTGGAGTACAGGATTGGGAAGACTGCCTCAAATTGTCTTGTGTCTCATGTTTAAGAACCTCCTCTGATCAGTCTTTCATTTGAGAAATTTACTTACTATCCTGCACAAGTGGGCTAAGCCATTGTGATGGTGCCTGAAATATGAAATATCATTCCAGTTATCTGCTAACAGTTTTGAATCATCTATCAACAGTTTTAATCTTGAATTGTTCTGCTACTCTTCTGAGTTGCTTGTTTCCTCATTGTTTCTGTAAAACAGTTGCTTGCACCAGACTTGGGAAAAGAAAACTGAATATGTCTTAATTTTATCAGTATCTCTCACCTCATGGCTCAGTAGATCTTTGTGGATGAAAAAAAAAGCTCATTTTAAATTTTGGTTTTTATTTATTTATTTATTTTTGTTTTCAGGATAGTTACCTTGGTGATGAGTTTAAATCTCAGATTGACGTGGCCCTGTCGCAGGATTCAACTTACCAGGGGGAACGCGCATATCAACATGGAGTGACGGGGCTGTCACAGTATTAGAGTGTAAGGTGGTTTAAGGGGTAAAAAGTAGCTTGATGGTCTCTCATCAGTATCTCTTGCCTTCTCAGCTGCTCTGAAAAGCCAAGCCTCCCATACGTGGGAGGAGTCTTCAAATTGGTGTTCTTGGATTGTTTTGCTTCTTATTTAAGATTGCTAACTTAATTTGTAGCTATGAATGTGCTAATAATATTCAACTAGAGAAGACAAAAAGAGGCTGAGGGCTATAAGAGAATAACAGAGGTGGAAGGGACCTTGGAGGTCTTCTAATCCAACCCCCCATGTTCAGGCAGAAATCCCTAGCCTAGACCATTTCAGACAAATGGTTGTCCAAGTGCTTAAAAATCTCCTGTGATAGAGGACCCACACGTAATTGTTCAAACTGTCAGGAAATTTCTCCTTAGTTCTAGGCTGGTTCTCTCCTTGATTAGTTTCCAATTTGCTTTGAGTTTTCGTCCCCAACTCAGGAAAAAGTCCCAAAATCACATAAAATTACACTTCCCTTTTTTTCTTCGGATGGAATGCAACCTCGAGATTAGGTTCTGCTGAGAAAAACACATCTTGCTTTTGTAATAATTTTGAGATGTGAAAAAAACAAAACAAAATGTCTTTCTCTGTTTCCTAAGCCTCCATTTGGGAACCCCCTGTGAAATTGAATGGGTAAATTTATGTCTAATCAAATGAAGCGTTTCATACGAGGCATCATTTGGTGGTGAAACTTCCTACCACAACATATATTCCATTGGAGTTGGAGAGCTTATAAATTGACATAAATCAATAAATAGACCATCTTTGAAACATTGAAAACCTTAATAGATGGGCAATTACGAATGGCTATTGATCAGGCTACCTGAAGGGAATTGTCAGGGAGAGGGGCAGTTTGTTTCTCCATATTGAGTTCAAGTATAAGCAAGACCCACATATCAATTGTTTCTGTGATTTTGGGTTTGTTTGTTTTTCTGTTAAGTAAAGTGTCCATTTCTTCCCAACCTTTGCAAACAAAGAAACATCCTACTAACAGCATAGTTTATGATTCACTTCTGGGCGTATTTGGGTCTCTTGAAGAAAATCTGAGTACTATGGATATGAGAAAGTGCTACTTTGGAAGTGGTGGCATTGTCTTCTTAAAGATTTAACGGTAGTTTTACTCCTTCATTTATAACATTTATAGGCTGTCCCAGCCCCTTATGGCTCTGGGCAGTGTTATGGCAGTGATAATACATTGTTATGGATTGGCTAGGCCCATTCATTGAACTATTTTTGATGAGGAAAGTTTTCAGAAATTTAATCCAGACCTTGTGATGTTAATGACATTCTTCTCTTTTCTTTAGGTTGAAGGAGAAGAGCTAAGCTTATGTGGAGCTTAGTTCAACAGCAATTTATTCAGGGTAATAAAAATAAAATAAAATGGATACCTGTTTTCCACTGCTAAAACTGAAGCGACTCTGTGAGAGCAACAGGAGAGAGAGGGATAAAGAGAGAGAAACCAACGGAGAGGAGAAAGAAGAGCGAGAGAGCGAAAGAGAAAGAAGAGAGCCCACTGCTAGCTCACTGAGGCAAGGAGACTGACCGGAGATGGGAAGAGAAGCACCGGAGGACCAACTGGCACCTCACTGGGAGGGAGAACTAACTCGCCCTGGAAGAACTGAGTGGTCAGCGAAGTTCCCTGTTCCCTCCCCTGCCACCAACACACCCACTGAGAAAGAGAGGAAGGGTCTTAGAAGAATCATTTCATTCCGTTCATATTGCAAGCAGAGTTTCACAGTTAGAACAGGTGGGGAGAGGAAAACACCCATCTCAGAGTTGTTCATGTACCAATCTCTCCATTTTTTTTTTTTTTTTGTTTTCAAGAGAAGGAAAGAAGGAAGGAAGGGAGGAAGGAAGACCTTGTTGGACTTTTTAGGAACAAGCACACCATCCAAGAGAAAACGTCCGGAAGCTTGTGGGGAAGCCAGCTGTGACTGGTACTCGACTCTGAGATGTGTGGGTTTTGCTGTCCAAGATCTGGCTTTGAGCCTCGTGCGGCTTCACCCACAGTCCGAATGGCAAGATGGGGTGGTTCTTTGTTTTATTTTAAAAAAAGGAATTCTTTCAAAGAAGCACTGGATATTTTTTTAGAAGTTTGTCTCTGAAATTTAGTAGTGGACCTGGAAGGAAAATCCTTGTTTTGAGATGCTTAAGAAAAGAAAAACCAACCATAAAAGATACATACATATATATATATATCTATAACTGTACGTTTAACCAATCTCTTCTGTGTGATTTCAGTCAATCAAACTCTTCTTCTTGGGGGAGAGGCGCATCTTTCAAGGAAGCCGATTGCCTCCTGCCAGTGCAGTGGAGAAATCAGAAACGGTGTTGTCAGTTTTAATTTGGTTCCTGCCTGGGCTCTTCTCTGGGCTGTTGGTTTAAGGTATCTGCTTTACAAAAGGGAGAGGGAGTATCTTGTGCCCTTTTTGGCCCCTGAGAAAGAAGAACGCTGCTGGGACTGACCTGCTTTTTTATTAGTTGCTGCCGACATTGGGAAAACTAGTGGAAACAGGGGATTATATTGGTTTTGAAGTAAAGCTTCTCTGATGATACATTGAGATAGTTTGTCTGGGGAGGAAGAGCAGGTAGATATTTTAAGGGGTGGCCATTCTGGGGCAAAAATCTTATCTTTGGCACGGAGGGTCCTTTTTTTTCTTGACGTTCAGCTGTGGAATGAGCATCAGAAGTTTCAACAAAGCTGGAGACCATGTGAAGGTGCACGGCCCTCAGTCAAGCTCCTTTGATTTATCCTTTCAAATCCCAACTGGAAAAGGACAATTTATGAAAGAAAGAAAGAAAAACCCAAGAAAAAGTCACCTTGGCTCACAGCAGAAAGCATGCATACCTGCATTAAAAATATTGAGAACGCTGGCCTGTTAGCCTATGATTAGTTTGATTTTTCTTACCACCAAAGGTGGAGTTCCTTTATCCGAGACATTTTGACCAACTGCCCAGTTGTGCTATTTTAAAAAATAATAATTTAGCTTTCTTTTCCAATCAAAGGGCTTTAAACGTCCATTTTAACTTTTTGTATATGTTGAGGAATTCCCCCCTAGCTTTACATGAATGAACTTTAGAACCTCCTACTTTAAAAAAAAAAAACTTGGACATTAGTAATGTTCATTCCCACTTTTGCCCTACTGCCCTGCCCTTCAAAAAAAACCCACAAAAAACCCACAAACCCCTTCACAAGAAAGCCTGTCTGGCTTCTGTTGCCCGTTTTAGCATTACTGGGCCTTGCTTTATATTGCAGGTTTTGGAAGAGGGGGACACATGAATTGAAAATCTGTGATTGTTCTTAATGAATTGAAAACGTCTCCAGAGTTTAGACTTCTACCATGTGTATGGGAAAGGGAGACAGGCCACCTTCCTGCCTGAAATGTGGAATCTTTATTCCGATTGTTGGAGAACTGCTTGTTAATTTTTTTTTCTTCTACCATCCCCTTCGCTGTGTGGCTGTAGATTTTTGAGCTGGACTAAATGCTAAACTTCTTTGTGCAATTCAATCCACTAAGAAGTAAATGTAGCTCCCTCTTCCTCCCACTGTCTTCCTAACCTCCTTCCCTTTCCTTCCTCACATTTCACTTAGGTAGCAATGCTTGCCTCTTCGTGTTGATCCCCCCCCTCCCACTTTTGTAGCGGTTATAAAACGCTGAGTTTCACTGCAAAACCCCATCAGTGCTAGCGCGGTGCTGATTATTTTTTTTCTGTCTGTTTGTTTTAAAATCTGTTTCTCATCAAATTAATAAAAAACGCTTGCATTCTGTGCCTGGGACTCAAAATTCTGATGTTTAGTTGTTAAGATGTATAGCAACAAACCTACAAGGAGCCTTTCAGTCAGAACTGTTCAATATTACACACACACACATTCATCTTATATTTTTAAAATTGTATTGGCTTTTGCCGATTACCCTCTTAAGAAAGATTTAACAAGAGCATGCTATATTCCTGCAACCAGTGCTTGGGAGCAAATGTCTAAATTTCTCTTATAAAATATTTTTATACAGTATTGTACTGGAAACTTGCACTTCTTTAATCTGCATCAAATGTATATACAGGAATAATTGTTTTTTACTGGAGTCATTGGCCACACCTGATTTTTTTTTTTTTTGTCAACTAGGGACAACTACAGCATATGCCATGTCTCATATCGCAATTTTAAAATCCAGTCCTGTCTCCAAGATGTATTTAGTAAAAGGTGAAGATTTGGAATCCAAAAAAAAACATGTATCTCTGCATTCCTAAGTGGCACTCCACACCTATCATTGATATTTCAGAATTTTCATATTATCAGATTATGGTGGCTGCTAGCTTTAAAGAATGCATGCAGAACAAGCCCTGGATGGCAGCATCAGCATTGTTTGCAGAAGTAATATATTTGCAAATATAAAATACTAAGGATGTGCCCCACATCGAAAAATCTTTGTCTTATCAACTGCACAAGAGCAACTGGTTGGCCAATAGCAATAGCACTTAGACTATATACCACTTTATAGTGCTTTTACAGCCCTCTAAACGGTTTTACGGTCAGTATATCGCCCCCAACGATCTGGGTCCTCATTTGACCGACCTCAGAAGGATGGAAGGCTGAGTCAACCTTGAGCCTGGTGAGATTCAAATTGCAGGCAGCCGATAGCAGAAGTGGCCACTCCAACGACTGCACCACAGAATATTGTAAACAAATTAAGACTCTGGTCTAGCAGATTCTTCCCATGTTCTTTTTTGATAAACATAGTGTTTGGTCTTATTTTAGAAATCAAGCAATCCCATGCATGCAAATTTGATGGAATTATGTTTGAAGGATGATCCTGAACCAATAACACAAGCTTCACAGTCAGTTGTTCATTTAATAACCAAGATCATTGATAAAAGAATTTTAAAATCAATTGTACAGCAATTTAAAATATATTACTTTTTAAAAACCAATTCTGATGATTTTGGTCCTAGAAATAATTAACAAATTACTTAGCTCACATTTAAAAACAGATAAATGGTGGTGTAAGATACAGCCTCCCCATAAATTGTACAAAACTCCAGCAAATTTTGACAAAAGCATTTTGCGTCTCACTTGAAGACCCCGTAACTACGCAGCTCCTCTAGCCACTCATCAGATCATGAACTAGATGACCATAACTGGGCATCTGGTGGCTCAACTAAAGATACAGCAGAAAAGAGACATGAAACAGCAACCGGCCAAGTAGAATCTGGTGAATCATCTCACCGACAGCCACATTCATCCACCACCATATCCTCATAATGTCTCAACACAACATTATCATTGTTGTCATAGTACAGAACGGAGATTGGTGAAAGGCGGACGGGGACGCAGCAAGGCTGAGGGGTCCCGGCAGGGTCGAGAGAATGCACAATGGTTTGCAAGATGGCATGGTTGGTACTGTTGAGTTCTTCGGTCAGGGGAAAAGGGCATTCGCCGAGGCAGTAATTGGCCAGGTAACCCTGTGGAGCAATGATCCAATTCTCCCAACCGACTTCGGTGAAGCTGATGTACAACCGGCGGGGTTTGCAAATGTTGCTGGCAGAGACTGGCATGTAGTAAGCGCTACGCCTTCTCCTGGGGCTTTTGCACTGCCCAGGAGTGAGGGAAACCACCAACAGGGAGGTGCTGAGCATGGAATCAAGCTTGGAACATAAGCTGCTCTCATGTGACGCCGGGAGGCTAATTTCAAGAAACAAGCCCAAATTCTTAGATGGAGTCTGCCATTCCTTCGCCACCTTGGTCAGGTTGAAGGCAAAGGACTTGTGCAGGTGGGCGAAGGATTGTTCCACCAGGAGTTGGCGGCTGTAAGTATGGGCGGACATGCCACGCAAGGTCACCTGGGGAGCCCGGTACAGGCTTAACTGAAAGGGATGAACTGAGCTGGAACCCTGGTATTGGTTGTGGCTGAACTGAATCTCCAGCTGGGCCAGCGTCAACTCTTCTCCTTCCTCCAGTGCAGAGAAATTAAAATATAGCCGTTTCTGTAGACATATCCAACTCTGGGGTTCTTCTCGGTGGATCAAGTGTCCTAGAATGGGTGTAGAAATCAAAAGCACTTTAGGGCTATCAGAATGCAACCTCGACAGAAAGCATCTGGGGGAGAAGGGAACAATGCCACTCGCTAAACATTTAGGACTAAAAAAAAAAAAAAATTGATTTAGCTTCAGCGCCTTAACATTTTTAATCAGTCTTCTATCCCAGCCTATCACAGAAAGGCAAGGTCATTCCTGAAAAAGGAGGAAAAGATCCATTGTAACATAGATAATCCCTGTTTAGTGACTGCCTCGTTTATTTTACTTATAAAATTTGTAGGCCACCCATCTTACCTCAAAAGCGCAGGGGTCTTCAAACTTGACAGCTTTAAGAGTTGTGGACTTCAACTCCCAGAATTCCTCCTCCCGTCATGTTAGCTCAGGAATTCTGGGAGTTGAAGTCCACAAGTCTTGAAGCTGTCAAGTTTGAAGACCCTTGCCTCAACGTAACTTGATGGATTAGCGACCATTTGCAGCTACAATGGTGACAAAAAGGCAACAGGAAGGTCAGAAACTGCCATTGTAACTTTGAATGGCCACTAAGTGAGCCATTGTAAGTCAAGGACTACCCGTATGTTGATTTTACTTTTGTTACAGCTCAAGTTGGTCCTAGTTCCACTGTTATGACATAATCTATATGGCCACCAAGGTCATTCAGCCAAGCAAGCCTCCATGGGTTTGAAATTTCCTTGGAAAAAAGTTGGATGTGCTGGAATGCTGGAATTAAATGAGGCAATAAGACCGCCTTCTTTGCTTCGGCTTTGAATCTAGTTGGCCAGATGCAAGGGGGGAAAAAATAAAGGAAATCTAGCCAACTTGAAAAAAAAATACCAACTTAAAAAAAAAACTGGCAAAGCATTTTTTTTAATCCATTAATTAATTGCCCTAATGCAGATTTCAGGAGCTGTGCTTAGCAGCAAAGAGAAATGAACTTTCCAAAGCTACAACTTTACCCTTCAAAAATAGATTTTATTCCATTACATTTTTATTTATATATTTATTAAATTTATATGCCGCCCATCTTGCCTAAAGGTGACACTAGGGGCTTACCACCAAATAAAGACACAATAAACATTTTAAACTGTGAATATTAACGTTAAAATTGACTTTTAAAAAAAGATGGCAAGGAAGGGAGCAAGATGCACCGCAGGGAGGTGGCTGTGGGGACATTTTACCCTCGGGTATCTCAAAATGATAACATTGGAATAGAAATATTGCATCTTCCAAGTATGCAATATTTTTCTGTACATTTTTGAAAAAAATATCATTGGTAGGAATCCTCATTTAGAAGACTCTTGAAATGGGGATTAATTTAATTTTCCATCCCCCTTCCCATTTTCTCCTTGTTAACTAAAACGGCTCAAATATTAGCCGTCCAATTGTATTACAAGGTATAGCTTTGTCACGTGCCCAACATTGTGCGTTTTTCTGTGTACGCTTCTCCCTCCCACCCACGCCTTGTTTTTTCCTCTGTGTTTTATTCTTTAAAACAATCGCCCATTTTTTGTTAAAGGCCACGGCTGCTCCATTCAGCTTCCCACACACAAGCTGCGATCAGGTACGCACATTCCCCAAATCCCATCCTTTCTCCATACCCGCATACTTGATTGGAAATAACTGCTCCAACCCAACTTCTGAGGAATAAGGATTAGCCGGCATGCATATCCATGGCCATAGATGTGGGCAACTGACCGTCAATATTTTGCTGGGCATGGATTTCCCCTTTACATTGATTTCACGAGGCAATTATTTTTTTTTTTTGGGGGGGTAGCTGAAAGGGTGAGATAACGATGTGCATTCCTCGTAAAAGAAAAGTAGGAACTAACTATCCTGAGTCCAAAAAGAGGGAACGGGCAGGCACGTAAATTTAATAAATAAGGAGCGATTTTTTCCCCCAAACGCCGCCTGGGCTCCCTCTAAAATAAAACCTGAGAAAGGAAAGATCAAGCAGTTGCAAGTCGCAGGGCTCATACTCAAGGGTTACAAGAGAGAAAAGCGGGAGTCACGTAAATTTAATAAAGAAGGAGCTATCTTTTTTGCAAACGCGCCTGGACTGGCCTCCTTCTAAAACCTGAGAAAGGAAAGACCAAGCTGTTGCAAAGACGCAGGACTCATACTCAGGGTTACCCTGGGTCCGGTTTCTGGGTGATCCGCCCACGGATTCGGGGTTCAAGGAGATCAAGAAACAGATTCACACGTTCCGGGTTAGGAACGACGCGCATTTTGCGCGCGCGCGCTCTCTCCCGAACGCTTCAGCCGCTTGCGCTCCTCCTTGGAGTAAAAGGGCCCGGCTGCGAGTGAGGGTTTAACGCGCGCTCTCACGTTTTACAATCCTCTCCCATCCCGGTTCCTCCTTAGCTTACCTTGGTCGGGGAATATCCGAATGACGTTTCCAGGGACTTGAAATTCCTCCACCCAACACGGGTTCCGGGACTCCTTGGGGGCCTCGCTTCTTTTCTGGAACATCTTCCAAAGCCAGGGCGGCACCGGAGCAGGCGATCTGGGGCTGGGCCTGGCTTTCAGGCCCAGGGATCTCAGGAGCACCGTTTCCTGGGGGTGCAAGGCCGCTCCTACCCCCGGGAAGATCCAGAGCAGCACCCCGAGCCCCACGAGGACTCCCAGGCTTAGCGTTCCCATGGGGAAGCGAGGGCGATGCGTCCTTCTCGGCTGGAGAGGAAAGGCCCCGGGTGCGCTTGGCCGCCTTGGGCAGGGAAGGACCTTGCTGGAGAGTGGAAGGAGACCGACCTGAGAAAGGAGGGGGGGAGATCCATCCTTTTGAACGTTGGAGGTGGACCAAAGGGTCTCTGGGAAGGAGCAGAATTGGCCCTGAGGCAATAATGGGCGGGCCTCCCTCCCCAGCAGAAATGGCTTTCAGGTAAAACTTGGGGTGGGGGAGGGGAAAGTGGGGCTGGCTTCCTCTGATGCCCTCAGGCTACAAGCCACCAACAGATACCCAATGTTAAAAAAAAAAAACCTCACACACACCTCAATCTATGAAGGTGGGGTTGAGAATAGAGTGGGAAGGGACCTTGGAGATCATCTAGTCCAGCTCCCTGCTCAAACAGGAAACCTATACCATTCCAAACAAAGCTCTATCCAAGCTCTTCTTAAAAGCCTCCAGTATTGGAGCACCTATAAGTTCTAGTGGAATTGTTCTCACTATCGGAGAAATTTCTCCTCAGTTTTAGGTTGATTCTCTCCTTGATTAGGTTCCGGCCACGGTGTCTTCTTCTGCCTTCAGAACAAGAAGCAATGAATGGAAACTAATCAAAGAAAAAAACACAACCTAGATTAATCCACCATTAACCCATCAATCATAGTACCTATTTAAAAATATGATTTCCACAGAACTTGGCCCTTGGCAATGTGCTGACACCACATGGGTCCTTTCCTTGGCAAAAACCATGTTGGCTGGGACTGGTCTCCCATCCAGTTACGAAAGCAGGTTAGGAAAGCACGTGACCAGGATGCAAGGCCTGGAATTAACCTTGGTGTATTGTGTCTGTCTATGGGGATTCTTAACCACCCAGGACATGGTTGTCCCAAAGGGGCTTTTTCCAAATGGAAACTGGACTTCCTTGGTGTGTTATTTTTCCCCCTTTAAAAACGTTTCTCTTCTCATCCAAGTAACTTCTTAAGTTCAGAGGGGAAGCAAAACATTTTCAAAGAAAACAACAACATCCAGATGATTGAGAATAGCCATTGACATAATACACCAAGACTTGCATCCTGTTTGCATGCTTTCCTAACCAAAAAAAAATCCCAATGCACCTTTGGGGCTTAAGTTGTATTAACTTTTTTTTATAGCTTGGCCAGTTTGTGGCCAGTGCATTCTGTGAAGAGTTTGTTCTAGTGGTCAAATCACCAGACCTGAAACTGGGAAGCTGTTAGCCTCACCTTAGGCATAAAAGCCAGCTGGGTGACTTTAAACCAGTCACTTTCTCAGCCCAAACTACCTCCCAGGGTTATGGGGGAAATAGGGGGAGGAAGGAGTACTAGGTATGTTCGCCACCTTGGGTTACCTATAAAAGTAAGGTAGGAGAAAAATACGCCTGGATCCAGTGTCTTATGTGGAAATAAAGGCCTTAAAAACCTGGTGGAACTTTTGAAGAACTTGAAAGCACTTTAGAAATGCAGAATGTGCTTGAGGCTGTTTTAATTTGCAGCTTTTGCTGACTTCCCACTTTATCTTTCATTCAAGATAATCTTAAAAAGAGATTAAATAGAAGGTCACATTGAGGACCCTGGAGGGGTAGGATTTGTGGAAACTTCACACCCTAATAATGCTGATTGGATAAGCATTTGCAAATCACAGTCCATTTAGATATGCAAAACATCATCCTGATAAAGGAATAATTACACATGTACACTTGTGGCTGAAGGAAAGGAGACCAGTGTTAAGAAAAGAGGGTGAAAAAAGATGAAGCTGCAGGGATATTGAGCAAACTGCAGACTTGTTCAAATCCAGCCATTTTGGAAGGATTTTGGGAACTAAACTCTTGTGGAAAAAACGTGATGCCATGAACATTGATTAGACAGATTACTACTTTTTCTAGAGGTCTTTCTTCCTCTTTTTCCTGCAACCACTGTAGTAGTTTCTTTAAAACCCTGAACTTGCCTGAAGGGAAAGTATGTCTATTTGCATTACAAAGGCCTCTCTGCCTTCTTTGATTTAGTTTTTGCTGAAGGCCAGAGGCATTAACAAAAAGAGAGGATTTAACCCATAGCACTCCTAATTTTTATATTTCTCTTTTTAAAATTGTATTGTAAGCTGTCTGGAGTTGCCCCAAACCTTGAAATAGGCAGTAGATAAATTAATTAAATACATAATGGCTAGTCCTATGGTAGGAAGAGGTATCCTGAGATTGCATCATAGCTTTCTTGCAGTATTCCAGCTATATTTTTCTTCAAAGGCTTAAGATCGTGAAAAATGAAAACTAACCTCTAAAAATAGATCACCCCAAGCCCAGAGAGAAATCAAGTCTCCAGTCTCATCTGGCCATGCTCATCATTCATCCCCTCACATCTTTCCAAAAGAAATTACAAATAGTCCTCAACGTACGGCCACAACCGAGCCCAAAATTTCTGTTGTTAAGTGAGACATTTGTCAAGTGAGTTTTGCCCCATTTTACACCCTTTCTTGCCACAGTTGTTAAGTGGATCACTGCAGTTCTTCAGTTAATAACCCGGTTGTTAAATGAGCCTGGCTTCCCCATTGACTGCTCATCAGAATGACCTCAGGACACATCAATGAGTCAGTTGCCAAGCATCTGAATTTTGATCACATGATCATGGGGGTGCTGCAATGTTTGTGTGAAAAACGGTCATGTCACTTTTTTTTCTGTGCCGTTGCAAGTTTGGTCACTAAACAAACCGTTGTAAGTCAAGTACTATCTGTAAACATCCCTCTGCCCATATATGCTTTCCAAAACTGGCCAGTGGTTTTCAGAAACTTGGTTGATTAGATCTGTAGTTCAAGATGTCAAGCAAGGGAATATTGTATCTCCCATTTTCCCCTCTCACAGTTATCTTCTGGGGTAGGTTGGAGGGAGGCAGGATCCTGAAATTCCAGGTATCTCAACCATCTCTATGGTTGAGGATAGATTGCAACATGCACCTCCCATTTCCTACTCCAGCATCCTTTCTGATCTACCTCACAGCCTCTGGAAGGAATTCTTGCCCACCTTGATGTCTCCGGAAATGCCATTTTGAGGCCTCCCCCCCCTTTTTTTGGTGCAATGAATCTTCACATCTCCCTGATGCACCCCATTCCCATGCAAAAAACAAAAAAAATGCCCTACTTACGCACTTCAAAGCACTTTGTGGCCGTAATCTTGCAGATTGCAAATTTGCTGCTACTCCAACCCCTTTTCATCTAATCCACCTAAACTTTGCAGACATCAAAGTCAGGATTTTTTCCATCGTGTGGAAGTCTCACCAAAAAAAACCCCCCATCTTCCTTGTCAACCTCTGGCCTTGGGTCCCTGGTGCAGTTCTGCCCCCAAAGGATAGTTGCAGCCAGCTGCACCAGTATATATGCCTTAGCGTGCATAAGTGCGCAATTGTGCCTACCATCCCTGTCCTGTTGTCCCCATTTATTCATACCTATTTCCTGTATTCATACTCATGTTTATTCTTAATACCTATTATCTTGTAAGCGACTGACAAATCAGATAAATAAATATTTTTGGTTGGATAGAGGGGCTGTGGAGGGATACCATTCTGTGGGGTTACAGATGTTCCTACTAAGCCACAATGCTATGTGATCTGTTGGTGAAAGAGAATGCTTTTAAAAATCTGTGTTCGGGCATGAAACTCTTCACAGGGCTGATGTGAAGATAAAGCAGAGCAGGAAAGAATTTTGTGCATGAGCAGTATGATGCATCCAACCAATAAATGGGATCTAGTGGGGAAGATGCTTGACTAGAAATGAGGAGATGCAGGTTGAAATCCCCCTTCAAGTGCAGAAGGTTAAAATCACACATTCAGCACAGCCTACAAAACTCTTGGGATAAAAGGGAGCCCCCTCCCCTCCAATATGTAATCTTCCTTGAGCTCTTTAAAATCTCTTCATGGAGATTCTCAATCATCCAGGTCATGGTTGTCCCAAATGTGCTTTTTCAAAAAAACAAACAAAAAAAAAAACAACTGGACATTTTTTTCTTTGACAATGTTTCACTTCTTCAATTAAGAACTTCAGAACTGAAGAAACGCCTTGGATGAGAAGCAAAAAAAAAACCATGTCTAGTTGCCTTTTGGAAAAAAAACATGTTTGGGATAGCATGTGAATTGAATGAGTATCACTTGCAAATACTGCCTACAATGAGATGCACAGTTTTGACCTGCACCGTATTGCAGTTGTTTTAAAACCTTTGGAAACATTCCAAAATTTTATTGAATTTTTTTCCCAGCTTAATGCTAGCATAATGATTTTAACCTTTTAGCAGCCGTAATGGGGAGAAACTAGGCTAAAGACTGGCTCCTGAGAGGAATTCCATGGCTGCGAGTAAACAAATTTTTAAGCACAACTCAACGCCTTAATGCTCACAGTAGCATTCTGGTGTGAAAAGGGAAATTCTAAATACGTATGGATTAAATCACAGCAGATGGCAGCAATTTCATTGGTTGCAAAAAAAAAAAAAAAAAGGAAAAAGTATCCAGGTTAAAACTTAGTTATATGAGGAAAAAAACTCCAGAAAAGCAATAGTAAACCATTTCTGTGGTGCTGCCAAAAAACTAACGCGTATTTGGACGAGCATGATCTTAGAATCTTTCCCTTTAAAATCATACTGAACTATACTTGATTCATTTTAATTGCATGTAGTGGAAGCAAAGTTCATTGTTGGCCTTGCCGTGCCCCTGACTTTTTCTCAGTCCACATTTTGGATTCCATGTCCCCTTCCTACCTGGCTTTGCATTCAGATTAAATGTGGATCATAGTCCCTGGTAGTCCTCAATTTAGGACCATAATGGAGCCTGCCCATTACAGTTGAAAGTCGTGATGACTGTTAAATAAAGCATCCATGTAATCACCTCATTTATGATCCCCTCCATCTCTCCTCTCCCTAATGGGGTCGTTATATGAATGTGTAGGTCATTAAGTGGAGTATGGGGTGCCTCGAGGCCTAGCGCAGGCCCTGCTCTGGCCTTCCTCCACCCCAAAGTGCCCTGTGCTCTGCTTCCTTTGATCCTTTTCCTTTGGGTCACCGCAGGCCTTGGGCCTGCTTCTCACTCGACTGGGCCCCACACCCAGTTCAATGTGGCTACCTCAAAAATGGCAGCCACTTTCAGGAACATGTCATGAAGCTGAGCAATGGAGCACTCTCTCCTTTCTTAACCCCAGCTCTGGAGCTTTTTTGAAAGTTAAGCAAGGAAGATGGTGTGGGGCCCAGTAGGATGCGAAGCAGGCCCAAGGCCTGTGGGAAACTGGTGTGGCAGTATTTTAGGTGGGGGAGAGGCGTAATGTATGTAGCAGTTTTAAGAGGAAACAACTGAGTAGTGTAGTGCTTGTAACTTTGTGATAAGCATTTAAGCTTCATCACTGAAAGCTTTGAAGACAACTGGATTGCTATCTGTCAGTAATGGTGTACGGTCTCCTGCTTGAGTAGGGGGTTGGACTAGATGACCTACAAGGTCCCTTCCAACTGTTATTCTGTTACAAGCTATGTTTGGGTGCAGGGAGGTCCATTGTTACTTCAATGGTTGCTATCCAACTGATTGTAAATGAAGGACAATCTGCACGTATGCATGTAAATTACTTATGCCTATTGTATATAAATGGTATATGTAATTTACAAAAAAAGTTAAAAAAAAGGAATGCAAATGATCAGTCCCTGGCATACACTTTTATTTCCAAAAATTTCCTAAGAACCTTTCTTGAAACTTAAAGCGTGGTAGGTGGTTGCAATCCTGTCTGGAAATGCTGCCATGGGGCCAGTCACAAGATGGTAGCAAAGGCCAGCCTCACTATGCAGTTTGCCT
This sequence comes from Notechis scutatus, assembly GCF_049901735.1. NCBI lineage: Eukaryota > Metazoa > Chordata > Lepidosauria > Squamata > Elapidae > Notechis > Notechis scutatus. The sequence continues at coordinate 329,806,881 of NC_142009.1, read as the reverse complement.
TCTAGTAAATGAATGGGATGAAAAATGCAAACCTTGGTAGCTCTTTCATGCATCGGCAACACCATTTTGTGAGAGCAGCCACAGCAGGCTCTAAACCAGGGGTGTGTCACACACTATCGGCCCACAGGTCGGATGCGTTATGCACAGGCCACGCCCAATCCAGCTCCGCAAATGGGGAAAAACACATCACATGATGGCAACGTGACATGGCAATTTTGACACCTATCCTGTAAACCAGTGATCCCCAACCTTTCTTATGCCGCGGCCCGGTACCTCCAACCTTTTTTATGGCGCGGCCCGGTACCGGCATCAGCTGGGCGCCGCCATCTTGTTTTGATGAAAAAGTGCTTCCGATGAGCTAACCGGAAGCACTTTTTCATCAAAACAAGATGGCGGCACCCAGCGCTTCCGGTGAGCTTTTCCGGGTAGAAAGCCAAGCTCACCGGAAGCACTTTTTCATCAAAACAAGATGGCGGCGCCCAGCAAACCAGCGGCCCGGTAGGACTTGTTCCACGGACCGGTACCGGTCCGCGGACCGGTGGTTGGGGACCCCTGCTGTAAACAATACTTCTCACACTTGACAACTTTAAGATGTGTAGGCTTCAACTCCCAGAATTTATTGTGGTTCGCTGGCAGCAGGTACGGACGGCTGAGGTCTCGGAGAGTGAGGACTTGAATGAGGGGCTTGCATGTGATGCAGGGATGGGGCCAGGACCATCAGGGAGTGGGGTGCTGCCTTTGGAGCTTGTGGAGTCTGGCAGCAGTGATGAAGAGGCCCCCGAGGAGCCTGTGCCCAGCACATATGCGCACAGGGCTGCTCGTAGGAAAGAGCAGCTGCAGCAGCACAGGCGACTCAGGAGTAAGGCTGGAAGGTGATGGTCCCTCCCAGAAGGGATAAAAACCAGCCCTCAGAGATGGGATTCTTTGCAGGAAGCAAAGTTCTTACACTTCAAGTCCTCGTGGAAGTTCAGTCTTATCAGTTTGTTTTCAGAGACTTTTGGCTTTGAATATTTCTTGCACTTAATCTTGTGTTCTTGGCAGCCTTGCAGAACCTTGACAGGGCTTGCTGTTATCTGGGACAATTAGTTTTAATAGCGCTTTGCTGTGAATTAACAGAATTTACAGAGATGCATTAAAGAGGTTTTGCTTTTATCTGTTTTGCATTTGATTTGATTTGATTTGAACGAGGCTTGGATCAGAACAGAATCCAACAGCCAGCATGGAATTCTGGGAGTTGAAGTCCACACATCTTAAAGTTGCCAAGGTTGAGAAACACCGCTCTGAACTTTCCAGATATGGTAGCTCATTCTTAAAAAAGAAGATTCTATTTAAGACTGGGATGTCCGGGGAGAAAAGTGCCAAAAATTACGAGAAAATATCCACAATCATGCAACTGAAACCCTGTCATATTATGGTTTGGGTACAAAAAAAAAAAGAGGGTGGGGGAATAGAAGTTCAAACATATGATTGTAGCCACCCCGAGTTTTGTGACACTATCACCATCATGCCTATTCCCGTTTCTTCATCTTGGCAAGTTTAAAATGAGTGGACTTCAACTCCCAGAATCCCTCAGCCAGCATGGTAAAAATACAACCCAATCAAAACCCTTTAAATGGCATCAAGGAAAAAAAAAAAATCACCCAGCAGTCAGGTACCAGGTCGGCTTGCTTGCGGTTTCTTGTTCTCTCCTAATCCAAAATTATGCCTCAATTTTGAGAGAGGTAGACTGCCTCTGACAGGGAGGTACCACTGCCTGGAAAATAACGACAGGGATCGATAAGGAGTCTGGGAGTTGTGAAATGAAACCCGAATATGGATCGGTGCATCCCATCGTGTAAATATTTCTATATAAACGAAAACCTGTTTTCAAAGACCATTCAGAAAACACCACCATCTTGTGAATCCAAGCCTTATTTTATATACAACTTCTCCAATACACGCAGTTAAGACAAAACACTACCGCCGCCCTTTTTTTCCTCTCCCAACCGGAACAAAGGGCAGGGGGGGGAAAAACAAACATGATTTAGAAAAGGGAAGGGAAGGGGGTAAAAAGTGCCGCAAGGCATTGTGGGATACTCCTTTCCAACCCCAACTTGCAAGGCTGAAAATTCATCGATTCGCACATGTGCTTCTTCTACCATTGGTTTTGCCAGCTGGAGATCCTGAAGGGATTTCCGCTCCCCCCCACCTTCTTATTTTCTCTTCAACCAATCAGGAGTCCTGAACCAAGGGGAAAAGTTTCGCCTTCTTGGGGCCATCACTGAGAAGGCCCTGCTGCGCAGAAGCCACAGAAAACTTGACAAGTTCCTCATCTCTCCGCCCTGGTGGGAAACTTTTCCTACTAGGCGCCACTGATGCACCAGAGGATGGAAGCAGCTTTTGTGTGTGTGTGTGTGTGTATGTTTGTGTGTGTGTGTGAATGCCCTGCTCCAACCTGACTGGGCTAAACGAAGCGTCATGGGCCTCCTTCCTACTTCTAGTTTCCATCGCTGCTAATGGAAATCCAGCTTGAAATCCAACTCCAGGGTTGTTGTTGTTTTTTTTAAGAAAAAGAAAATTTATAAATCGCTCCCCGATTAGAACTTAGTTCTCAACCCTGGGCGGGATAGGGTGGCAGTTCTTATTTTCTTCAGTTCACCCCTGAACAGGCTGGAGTTTGAATGAAGGGTTCCTTGCGGGTTTCTCCAGAATTTGGCTCTGTGCAAGCGTGGTCCTGCGAGCGCCTCTATAACCGTTTGTCCTTCACGATGCCATTCTTCAGGTGATTTCTACGGAGGAGAAACAAACGACAACTAGTGGGGGGAAAAAATCAGCTTTTGCTATTCGGTTGTGCCTTCTGACCATTGCCTCGGGCATGGCCATGCAGATGAGTAGGTGTCATGCCCCTGTCAGAATCTGATTCGGAGAGGGAGGTTGAACAGCTGACTGGGAGTGTGGCTCTGTTGGCTGTGGAAGAAACTGGGGAAGGGCAAAGTCCGACTGGGCCGAGCAGGGGAGAGGTAAAGCAATGCAGAGGAAATTCGGAGGAAGATCCAGGCCCACCCCCTCTTCATCCTAGGGCACGCAGGGAGGAACGGAGAAGGGAGCAACATGAGTTGCGTGGCTTACGGGGGAGGAAAGGGCCCTGATTCCCTTCATTAGCTGCAGCTGGGAATACAGTGTTTAAAAAGGGAAGCAAAGATGTTGGAAGCAAATTGTGAGTTTTCTGGTATTGTGGAGGCTTATCTGGGTTCCTGGCATCTTCCCAATTGTGTGTGTTTTGCTGGCCTTTCAATTCCTTATCCTGCCCTGTCAAGTTAATTACTACAGTGTGGTTTGTATGGATTTTTATTTACAGTTTGTATGTACTTTGTTTTCGGACTGAATTTCCTCCACTTAAAGACTGTTCTTGGGAGAATTTTTTCTCCAGCCGAAGGCAACATGGACATTGGGGGCAAAGTTGGAGATATTAAAGGGACTCTTCTTGCTTATTTGACTGTGTTGCCTTTGTGCCATGCCCCGAGTCATCTGTGGGCGTGGCCCTGGAATCGCCTCTAATATGAGTAGTCCTTGACTTACGGCCACCGTTGGAACCAAAACGTCAGTCACTAAGCAATGCGGTTGTTAGGTGAGCCTTGCCTGATTTTACAACCTTTTTTTGCCATGGTCATTAAACCAATTTGACTTCCCCCACTAGCTGTTGGTTGGAAGCCTCCTGGGAAAGTTGTAAATAGTGATCACATGACTCTGGGATGCTATAAATGTCATAAATATATGCCAAGTGCCTGGATTTTGATCATGTGACCGCTGGAATACCGATGGTCATAAGTGCAAGGACTGGTCGTAAGTCACTTTTTTCAGTGCCACCATAATTTGAAATGGTCGCAACACAACAGGAGTCTCTCTTACTAACCACACTCGTAATGAAAGTCCTGGAAGGTGCACCTGCTCTTTTTCCAGTAGCGGAGATACACACACACACACACACACCCCAAAGGCGCACCCAACTCAGCGCCACAGATTCCAAGAAAGAATTCCAATATAGTTCCAGAAAGGATTCAGAAGTTTGGACTATCAGTGGCTGACCAACAGGGAAACGAATAGCTGTCTGCTACACCTATTCGTCTCTGCCCCCTGCCTTTTCCCCCCCCCCCCAGAGCTAAGGCGGGTCTTAGCTAGCAGCGGTAGCTCTTCCATCCTGAGGACCAGCCCATAGAGTTCTGCTGCTCTCCTCTCCTCTCCCTTCTGCGCATTTGTGTGTCAGGCATGGACACAGCTGTTCCTCCTATTCCTCATCAGCCACATCTGGACCTGGAGAGTGTTGATTCTCCATCTGGGGGCTGACGGACAGCCCAGGCATCCGCCTTCATCTCTATCTCTGACAGCTCGATTCCCACTTCCCCCTCAGAGCTCTCAGACTGCCTTGATGCTGGCCCCGACTCTCGCTCTGCCTCCTCATCTGATTTGGCTGCCAGAGGGGCCTGCAGCTGACAGGCCACAACATCCGTCGCTTCTGGACTTACTTACCCTTCCTTCCAAGAGTTGTGGAGATGAAGCTCCTTGTCTGTCTTCTTAGAAGCAGCATCAATATCATATTCCCGTACATCCTTCACTTCCTGCACGTGTCCCAGCAAAATCTTGGCCACAAAAACAACGATGTACTGCCGAGAGGAGAAGAGGGGGGAAACCCAATCAGCTTTGCTGGATCACAGATTTTCCCATCGTGCTTTTTTGGCCTCTTACCTCCTTCATCAACCTGCCATTTAGCACATGGGGATATATCCATTCTCAGATTCAGGTTTACATTCAATGGTATGGGATGATTTAAGAGTCTCTCTTAGCCTAGCCTACTTCACGAGGCTGATGTGTGATCTGGGCAGTTAGAATCAGTCTGCTGCGGGAGAAAATTCGATCAAAGACACACATCTCGGGTTACTTCCTGTGGGAACAGTAAAGTAAAGGTAAAGGTTCCCCTCGCACATACGTGCTAGTAGTTTCCAGCTCTAGGGGACGCGGCTCATCTCCATTACAAAGTCGAAGAGCCAGCGCTGTCCAAAGACGTCTCCGTCGTCATGTGGCTGGCATGACTAAACGCCAAAGGCGCACAGAACACTGTTGCCTTCCCACCAAAGTGGTCCCTATTTTTCTACTTGCATTTTCTAACATGCTTTGGAACTGCTAGGTTGGCAGAAGCTGGGACAAGTAACGGGAGCTCACTCCGTTACGCGGCGCTAGGGATTCGAACTGCCGAACTGCCAATCTTTCTGATCGACAAGCTCAGCGTCTTAGCCACTGAGCCACCCTTTAGTTCTATGCAAAACCATGTGAGTGTAAAACAATTCAGTTAACAACTGGCTACAGCTAGTGCTCAACTCACTGCCATTCATTTAGCGACCGTTAAATTTACAACAGCACTGAAAAAAGGGGCTTGTGCCCGTTTTTCACACCGATGACCCTGGCAACATCCCCATCGTCGCACGAACAAACTTCAGATGCTCCGCAACGGGTTCATATTTATGATCACTGCAGTAAAAGGTGTGATCACCTTTTGCCACCTCCTGAGGAGGAAAGTCAAAGGGGAAGCCAGATGCACTTAACCACCGGGTTATTAACTTAACAACTGCAGTGATTCACTTAACAACGGTGGCAAGGAAGGTCGCACAATGGGGCAGAACTCAGTTAACTGTCTCACTTAACAACCGAAATGTTGGGCTCGATTGTGGTCGTAGGTGAAGGACTACCTGTAAAAGGGCCATGAAGAGCACAATTATATTTACTAGGTCTATAACTACACCCACATATGCACAACCACAGGCTCTCTCTCAGGACCCTGGAAGCATGGCGTCTCTGTGGCCTACCCTCTGGAAAGAGATTCCCACCAAAATCTAGTGGCTCGCACTGCTGTCATTCAGAAAAGCCAAGAAACCATTGGTCCTTCACCCAGGCTGTAGAGGAGGGAGGGAGGGAAATGGTTGTGTTTGCCAACATGTATCTATTTCTTGTTAATTTTATCTTGTAATTTCTTTGTTCGTTCCTGTGAACCACCCTGAATCATGGAGAGTTGGGTAATAAATACGTTTTGTATTATTGTTGGAGTTCAGAAGATGTGTAGGATCGCAGCCCCAAGAGGGTGTAAGGAATATAGACTTTATAGCAGGTATTCTCAATAGTGGCCCCAAAGTCCTGGATCAACAGTTGGTTCCTAAAGATGCACCTGATTCCTTTGCTATTAACCTTCCACACAATGAATGAAGTGGTTTTGTTGGGCGGAATTTGTGCCTGTTTAGCAGTGACATTTTCTTTGGGATTCTACTTTGCTGAGCTGTATTTATCAATGCAGAAGGCTTTGCAATCTATGTTTGTGAATGTTATTGTACTTTATTGTTTTTGTTTGTAAATAACTCAGAATCTTTAGAAAGGGGTGATATATAAAACCACACATATCCCCTCCTTTATTTGGGGGATCAAAGTAGTTTATATAGCGTTCCCTTTTATTTTTTCCTACAACAACCCCTTTGAAGTAGGCTGGGCTGAGGGGAGGACAGGCCACAATTCCCTCAGGAGCTCAAACCTGAGTCTCCCCAATCCTAATCCGGCACCTTCACCACTACAGATAGTCCTCGATTTATGACCACAATTGAGCCATGGTTGTTAAGTGAATCGCCGTAGTTGTTAAGTGAATCATTCCAGCATTGACTTTGCTTGTCAGAAGCTACCTAGGAAGGTTACAAATGACAAACTCAGCATCCCGGGTGCCAAAGTCTGATCACATAATTGTGGGGATGCTGCTGCAACAGTCATAAGTATGAGAAATGGCTTTAAAGTCACTTTTTTTAAAATACCATTTTGACTTTGAATGGTCATTGAATGAATGGTGATAAGTCAAGGACTACCTGGGTGAAACCAGGGTCAATAGAAGTAACTGTGAGAGGGATCTTGGAGTCTTATGGACAACCAGCTAAATATGAGCCAGCAGTGTGCAGCAGCCGCCAAAAAAGCTAATGCAATCCTAAATTGTATTAACAGAGTCAAGATCAAGGGAAGTACTAATACTACTCTATAAAGCCTTAGTAAGACCACACCTAGAGTACTGCATCCAGTTTTGTTCACACGATAAAAAAGATGTTGAGACTCTAGAAAAAGTGCACAGAAGAGCAACCAGGATGATTAGGGGACTGGAGACTAAAGCATATGAAGAACGGTTACAGGAACTGGGCCTGGCTATTTTAGTGAAGAGGAGAACCAGGGGAGACATGATAGCAGTCTTCCAATATTTGAGGGGCTGCCATAGAGAGGAGGGGGGGTGTCAAGCTGTTTTCCAAGACACCTGAAGGCCAGACAAGGAACAATGGATGGAAACTGAATAAGAAGAGATTCAACCTGGAAATAAGGAGAAACTTTCTGACAGAACAATCAACCCATGGAACAGAAGTTGCCTTCGGAAGTTGTGGGAGCGCCATCACTTGAGACTTTCAAGAAGAGATTGAAGTCCCATCTGTCAGAAATTATGTAGGACCGTGATGGCAAACCTATGGCACGCATGCCACATGTGGCACGCAGAACCATTTGTACTGGCACGTGAGCCGCAGGCAAGCTTACTTCACTGCGCATGTGCGTGCCTCACAGCTGATTTTCGGCTGGTTTGAGGCCTTTTTCGGCCTCCCAGAGGCTTGAAAAAAGCCTCTGCAGGACGAATAGGCCCATTTCATCACTTCCTATTAATACCGGAAGTGACGAAACGGGCCTATTTGGCCTGCAGAGGGTTTTTTCAAGCCTCTGGGAGGCCAAAAAAGGCCTTAAACCAGCTGAAAATCAACTGTGAGGCCCAGTGCAGTTAAGAGGGAGGCAGCGGCGGGGTGCGGGGGGATTGCGCGCATATGCACAGGGGGTGCACATTGCCTTCAGGGTACTGGCATGCGAGCATGCACGCATGAGCGTGCGCACAATTTTTGGCATAGGAGTTCAAAAAGGTTAGCCACCACTGGGTATAGAGTCTCCTCTTGGGCGGGGGGTTCGACTAGATGACCTACAAGGTCCCTTCCAACTTTGGTTATCTGTTATCTGTACTTCACACTGGTTGGTGCAGAGTTGGTAAAAGCCGGACTAGCCTCTGACAGGAGCCCTTTACTTACCAGGAACCAATAGATGTTCATCAGCGTGAGGATAAACAGCAGCACGTTGAAGAAGAAATAAAATGGGATATTGGGGACAGACTGGAGGCTGGTGTGGCAGGTCGTGTAAAGCACCTTCAAGGGGAACCAGTACAAACGGAACCAGAACCTGGAAAAGGACAGTAAAGCTGCAGAAGCAAATTTAGACCAGGGTGGGGAGAAACCTCAGCACACATGGCTGAGAGGGTTGGTTGCTAATTAAAATTACCAGAAAGCTTTCTGCTTAAGAGCAGTCTATCTGAAAAAGGCAGAAGACGGGGCCACGATGTTCCACAGAAGATTCAAGTGGAGCAAGAGCCAAATACAGGTAGTCCTTAACTTACAACCATTCACTTAGTGACTGTTCATAGTTACACCACCACCAAATTTTCGGATGCTTGGCAAGTAGCATATATTAATGATGGTTGCAGGGTCATGTGATCAGCTTTTGCAACCTTTTGACAGGCAAAGTCAATGGGGAAGCCAGATTAATTTAACAACTACATTACTAACTTAACAACTGCAGTGATTCACTTAACAACGGTGGCAAGAAAGGAGGTAAAAATGGGACAAAAGTCACTTAGGAATCCCCTTGCCTAGCAATAGCAATATTGGGCTCAATTGTGGTCGTAAATCAAGGACTACCTACAATAATTCATAATATTCTTCTCCAGTTCCTTTTGTAGGCTGGGGTCCCATTAGATCTGAGGACCACCCTCAAATGAGGTCTGAGGGAACCACACTCACCAACTAATGCTGAAGGAGACGCAGCCGGCATTAGAAATGGTGTCGTTTAAACGGTGGTAAATGCCACCCCGGTACTTGAAGTAAACATTGAGTTTGGTAAACTCCAACTGGATGTCACTGAAGTCATGAAGGAAGAGCACAAGAATCCCTATGTTGTGGTATCTGCGAGGAAAAGAAGAGCGCCGTTATTATGCTCCCAGCTTTTCAATTCAGCAGGCCGCAGATATGAGAGGCCTGATCAAGGAGAGATTCAACCTAGAAATAAGGAGAAATTTTCTGACAGTGAGAACAATCAACCCATGGAACAGAAGTTGCCCTCGGAAGTTGTGGGAGCTTCATCACTCGAGGCTTTCAAGAAGAGATGGGACTGCCATCCACAAGGTCCCTTTCCAACTCTGTTATTCTATTCCACAGTATTTTCCTCACTCCAACGATCCAGGTAAAAATCATGTCACTGCATCTTAATTGACAGCAGGTTTTCAACAGAACAATACAGAGTCTTGCTGCACGCTAGAATTGGCATCGGTGAGTAGATTTGCATAAGAATACAGGTAGTCCTCGATTTACAACTGGCCGTGTATACTTTTTGGTTTCCTGCAAAAAAAAAAGTCCACTGAGTGCAATGGGTTTGTTTAACGACCATGGTCTTCGTTTAATGACCATGGTCTTCACTTAATGACCGACGAAACAAAAGGTTGCAAAATTGGGTGTCACGTGGTAACCTGCTTAAAGACGAGGACAACTTACAACTGTAATTGCAGGCTCAATTAATGTCGTGAATTGAGGATTACCTATTCTTTTTACAAAATGAGAGAATGCCCTATATAGAAATGATGCTGCTGTCACACACGGGCAATTCTGATCTCCTCAGAACTGCAAACTTACGTGAATATCTGCCCTATACACACAGTCCTCGACATACAACCATTTGTTTAGTGATAATTCAAAATTACAACACTATAGAGGTCCATGTTGGCAAACCTATGCCACACATGCTGGAAGTGGCACGCAGAGACATTTTGCCCAGCACGTGAGAGGTCGCCTGGAAGAGCCCCACTGTGCATGTGTGCGCGTGCCGCCATCCAACAGCTGATTGTTGGGTACTTGGCGTGCATGCTCAGGAGGTGGAGGGGTGTGTGCGGAGATACGCACATACGCACAGATGAATGGCGTGCGAGGAGGAGTCTTGCGTGTATGCGCAAAAAAGCATGAGGGGGAAATCACGTGCAGATGTGCGGTGTGCGAGGGGGAATTGTGGACACATGCGCAGATGCATGGCGCACAAGGGGGGAATCACACACGCATGCAGACGTGCGGTGGGGGGGGTCATGCGCATGTGCAGGGGGTGTGGGGGGGACCCAGCACGCATTGCCTTCTGGGTGCTGGCATGCGAGCACACGCAAGCATGTGTGCAATTATCAACACAGGAGCCGAAAAAGGTTAGCCACCACTGCTATAGGTAGTCCTTGACTTATGCCCACAAATTGAGCCCAAGCTTTATTAAGTGAGACATATGTTAAGTGGGTTTTGCCCCGTTTTATGACTTTTCTTGCCATGGTTGTTAAGTGAATCACTGCAGTTGGTAAGTTAGTAACCTGCTTGTTAAGTGAATCTGGCTTCCCCGTTGACTTTGCTTGTCAGACGGTCACAAAAGGGGATCACATGTTCCCAGGACATTGCAACCATCATATAAAGGAGTCAGTTGCCAAACATTTGAATTTGTAACCACGGGGATGCTGCAATGGTCGTAAGTGTGAAAAAAAGTCATGTCACATTTTTTTAGTGCCGTTGTAACTTTGAAACGGTCACTGAACTGTTATAAGTCGAGGACTTCCTGCACTGGAAAAAGTGACTTATGACCATTTCTCACAATTAGGAACGTTGCAGCATCCCCATGGTCACGTGATTAAAATCTGGACACTTGGCAAATGGCTCATATTTTGGAAACATTGGGGGCTCAATTATGGTCGTAAATGGAGGACTACCTATACTGTGAACATCACTGCGAGGTCACAGAAGCTCAGCCAATCAGGACAGTCCGGTGGAGCAGAGCAGCCAATGGTGCGACCGGACGAAGCCTTGAGAATTACCTGAAAACATAGGAGAAGACGATGAGAGTGAGGGTGACCACGTGATGAATGAGCATGACGACCGAATCCTTGCGCCAGGCATCCATGTAGAGGGTGGCATAGATAGAATGGGCATAAAAACTGCCCTGTAGTAGGTAGGCGAGGACGATATCCAGTGGCACCTCCATTCCCCTTTCCCAATCTGGAAAGCCAGGCAGAAAAAGAAGAGACGGTGAGCTCAACACAACATACTTGGATATAGAATAGTTAATAGAAATCTTTTATTGGCCAAGTGTGATTGGACACACAAGGAATTTGTCTTGGTGCAAATGGTCTCAGTGTATATAAAAGATAACATTCGTCAAGACTCATAAGGTATAATACTTAATGATAGTCATAGAGTACAATAAGCAATCCAATCATACTAGGAAACAGTCAATATAGATCGTACGGATACAAGCGACAAAGTTACAGCCGTACAGTCACAAGTGGGAGGGGATGGGTGATAAGGAGTGATGAGAAGATTAATAGTAATAGTAATGTGGACTTTATAAATAGTTGGGACAGTGTGGATATGCAGCATCCAAAATGCTTAGAATGACATGACAACAGACCAAGGAACTGAGCTGGCTTGGCTTGTTGGCCATGACTAGGCCCTATAAGGGCAGGGGTCTCCAACCTTGGCAACTTTAAGCTTGGTGGACTTCAACTCCCAGAATTCAACAAAGCTGGCTGGGGAATTCTGGGAGTTGAAGTCTGCCAGGCTTAAAGTTGCCAAGGTTGGAGACCCCTGCGATAGGCTACTGTTACGCAGCAAAGTCCCCTGTTCAGACAATTGCTTTGATCAGGACCAAGCACTAGTTTGCAAAAGTAGGTATAGGTACTCCTCGATTTATGACCGATTGCTTAGTGACCATTCGAAGATAGGATGAAGTTAGTTAAAATTCGCATTAAACTGTAATTTTAAAAGAAAATTTCTGTAAGACGGTGTATCGCTGGTATTTAAACCCAGACCAGTTATCCAGAATGCATAAAGGTATTTCAAATGAATGTTGGAAATGCAAATGTAAAGAAGGGACTGTTTATCTTTTATGTGATAAAGCAAAGAAATATTGGAGTAGGGTTCCTGTTCTAATGCAGCAAATTCTTAAAGGGAAAAGAAGGATAAAACCAGATTTTTTTCCTTTTGGGCTTAATGAAAAAAAAAAGACTTGGGGAAAATAATTTGAACTTTAATGTTATATATGTTGTTGGCAGCAAGACTAAATGCACAAAAATGGAAGGACATGATTCCCACCATGAGATAGATAGATAGATAGATAGATAGATAGATAGATAGATAGATAGATAGATAGATAGATAGATAGATAGATAGATAGATAGATAGATAGACAGACGATAGATAGGATAGGATAGGATAGGATAGATGAGATAGATGATAGATAGATGGATATAGATAGATATGTACTGTTGTTTCTACTTGGAAACAGCTTCTGAAGTTTGTGCTTGAGGTGGAAAAAAAATGAAACTTTGATTTGGGGTTTTACTGATTAGACTGATTTGTTGTTATAGAAATGGCTGATTTATGAGTGGTTAGAGTGCAGTACAGCAGGCTACTTTCTGACTGCCGGCTGACTGCAATTTGGCAGTTTGAATCTCAAGGTTGACTCAACCTTCCATCCTTCTGAGGTCGGTCAAATGTGGACCCAGATTGTTGGGGGCAATATGATGACTCTCTAAACCACTTAGAGATGGCTGTAAAGCACTGTAAAGCGGTATATAAGTCTAAGTTCTATTGCTATTATACTATTATGGAAAAGTAAAAAAATTGAGGCTCGATGATAATTGCTTTTTATTCTACTGCAACACAGGGAGTCAGAAGTCAACACCTTCCCCTCCTATTTGTTTTATTTATTTTATTTGGTTTGTCAATTGCTTACAAGATAATAGGTATAAGTAAAAACATAGTTATGAATACATGGATACATATAAGAAAAATAAAAGAAACAATAGGACAGGGACGGTTTCCCTCCATTTTATCTCCTACTACTTGCTTTTGTATTTTATATTATTTAGCTACAGTAATTAAAAAAACTGTAATTGAGGATGGACCTACCTTGGGGCTACTTATGAGCTGGATTTCAAGTTCTAATTGTTGTCCCTTTCTGGAGTCACATGGCCACACACTTTGGGTGCTGAGCAACAGGGCTGCATTTACATCCATATGCAATATCCCACAGTCATGTGACTGTGTTTTATGACGGTTTTGCTAAAAGCCAGCACTTGCTTTTGATTTTCGGCAAAACCGTGTAAATAGCGAACTACTGATTCACTTAAGGACCGCATCTATTTAATGACCACCACAAAAAGGGTAGCACAACCAAGTCAGTCACGGTCCACTGACTGACCCGTTTCACAACTGTCACGACTATGATGATCAGGCTCCATTACGGTCGTAAGTCGAGGACTACGGGTGGAAGCTTTTGAACTGTTAGAACAGCTAATGCACAAAAGTTGAATGCAGCATTGTGGTCAAGAGGTCTGCAATTGAGATGAAGTGTCAGGAAAGATGCAAATTACAGGAATTGGGTCATATTTTGAATTCTGGGGAGAAAAAAATAAATCACCCGATGAAGTCAATTTCTAAAAACATAAACCCGCAGCACGAACAGCTTGCTTTTTTTTAATGATTAAAAAAATATTTCAGACAACAACAGATCTCTTATTCACACAGGAAATGTGTTAAATTAGATTACTTTTTTTTATAACTTTAGGCAAAGCTTTCTTTACTGTTATAATAAATAGTTATTTTAATTCATTACGCAAAGAAGCTTGTGATAATAAGCTTAGGGAGGTATCAGCTTTTAAAACTGATGTCCACAAATTTATTACAGCATGAAACATACAGCATAAGTATTGAGATATCCTCAGAAATGTCTGTTTTATTAATTTGCTTATCAAATGTCTCTACACTAAATAAAGTGTTTTCCTGAACAAAGGACTGTTGGTTTCATTCCTTTCAGACTAACAAGCCACTACCAACCTGCACTACAATGCCCATCCTCCTCAACTAAGCAACCTCATTTCACTGGAAATCTAACACTTCTGGAAGGTGACTCACATAAAAACCCTGACTGCTATTAACTCTCCTTATCTACTCTTAAGTAAAAGAACAGCACTGCCAACCTGAAAAAAATGCTTTTGTAAAAGAGATCCATGCATTTTATCTAATTTTTATCTCTGAAAACCTTTAGTAGTTTACAGTTAATAAAAGACTTTTTTTTTTTTTAAGAAATCAGGCACCCTGTCTAGGCAAAACTTCGCTTTATAAATGTTTAACCCCAAAGAATAAATTGCAATCCTCTTAATAATTTTGTTTCTGCCACAAAAACTTGCTGCCGAGCCTCCAAATGAAAGGGCTCTCCTCAATGGGAGAAACTTGTTTCTAAGGATGCTCTTCTTTCCCACAACTAAGGCCGGAAGCATGAAAACAAACAAGGTTTTGAGGCGACATGGCAGGTCTCCTTCCAGATTCCTGGGTTACATGACATGAGGACTCCTTTCAAACTGCAGAGGCAGCATTAGACTCTCTTACCAAATGTAAATGACCCAACATCAAACACAGAGGTGGTATCCAGCAGGTTCTGACCAGTTCTGGAGAACCGGTAGCGGAAATTTTGAGTAGTTTGGAGAACCGGCAAATCCCACCTCTGACTAGCCCCCATCTATTCTCTGCCTTGCACAGGAGAACGGAGCTGGAAAGCAGGTTAGTGGGGTGGGGAGGGAATGGGGATTTTACAGTATCCTTCCCCTGCTATGCCCACCAAGCCACGCCCACAGAATCAGTAGTAAAAGTTTTTGAATCCCACTACTGATCAAACATTCCCCAAATCAGGGGTGTCCAATCTTGGAACTGTGGACTTCAACTCCCAGAATTCCCCAGCCAGCCAAGCTGGCTGGGGAATTCTGGGAGTTGAAGTCCACAAGATTTTAAAGTTGCCAAGGTTGGACATGGCTACTCTCAACGCTTTCCCACCTACCCCCACCCACTCAATATGGCCACAATGCTTAGCATACCATAAAAGACAGAAGGTGGATCATGGAAAAAGGGGTATCCAGCAAAGAAGAGCAAGTAAGTGCCGTACAACCAGGAGATGATGTAGAAAGACAGTTTCCAAGCACTTTCAGGCATCTTAGCAGCATCCTTGGGAGGTAATTGACACCACTCAGCGACAGGCTAAAAGAGAGAAAAAGATCAGTGGGACCAGTTGATCTCTGATTTTCCACTCTTCATTTACAGCTGGGGGGGTTTCCACGGGCTCTCACCTGTGGATACAGGTAATCCTCGACTCAGAACCACAACTGAGCTGAAAAATTTATATTGCTAAACAAGGCAGTTGCTATGTGTTTTATTATTAAGGTTGGGAAGTTTTTTTTTTACACCCTGGGGGAAAACAAAATGGACCCAAATCTTTTGAGATTGCCAGGTTTTGTGTGATTTCAGCAGTTTGTCATGGCCTCTCTTCTACAATAGTCCATAGTGCAGGTAGTCCTCAATTTACAACCACAATTGAGCCCAAAATATCTATTGCTACATGAGACAGTTGTTAAGTGAGTCCCCCCGCCTTTTACTTTTCTTGCCACAATTGTTAAATGAATCCCTGCAGTTGTTAAATTAGTAACATGGTTGTTAAGTGAATCTGGCTCTTCCCATTGGTTTTGCTTGTCAGAAGGTCACAAAAGGTGATCACATGACCTCAGGACACTTGTGTAGAAAGTTAGCACCCACCCCTCTCCTAGGAAAATGAAATATTTTAGGATATACTAAAAAAGGCAGAATATTTCCCCTAAAAAGAGAAGTAGAAACTCAGAAGCAGAAACTCACCTCAGAAGCAGAAGCTCACCCCCCCACACCTTTGTTAATGGGCAGGCCATTAAGGCCTGGGCCAGAGTATTCCACATAACAAAGGCCTCTACCCATCTCACCACCTGGCCTGGGAAGATTGCATCAGCCAGCACTCAGGTGAAGCCATGCAATCCAGACAAAGCCTACAAAGTTAGGTAAGACCCCGCCCCTGGGAGTCTGACAGCCAATGGGATACATTTCATACACAGGAAAAGGAAACACTAAGGCGGGGCCAAAAAGAGAGTATAAAACCAAGGGACTCTTAGCATCTTTGTCCTTTTCCCTCAGGAGCTCCAAGGCATGTGATCCTGTCCACCATTAAACCTTCTTTCCACGCAACTCCCATGAATCCACTGTCTTTTTCCCCACTTGGAACTGAACCCAGAAGGATATTTCTTCCAACACTTGCAACTATCAAAAATACATGCCGGCTGTCAAGCATCAGAATTTTTTTTAATCAAGTTTTTTATTTTATATTGCTTATATATATATCAATGCGTGAACAGTGTGTGATACCAGGGTATCATACATTTTAGTACAAATAAACATAATATTACTCATAGTTATTATATTTCATTTTCATTGTTCATATTGTTTTAAACGTATCTGATACTACCGCCATTCAACTTCTAAACCTCCCTCTTATTATTACATATATCTTGTTATCTATATATATATAAAAGCTAAACACCTCATGGAACTAACAGAACACTGCTTAACCAACACATATTTCATATACAAAGGACAAAGATACAAACAAATTGAAGGAGCCCCTATGGGATCACCACTGTCACCCGTCATTGCAAACCTGTTCATGGAAGAATTCGAATCCAGAGCCCTGGCCAATGCCATCCACAAACCCAAACTATGGTTAAGATACATTGATGACACATTTGTGATTTGGCCCCATGGAAAAGAAAACCTAAACAATTTCCTAACACACCTAAACAGCATACACCCCAAAATCAAGTTCACCATGGAAACGGAAACAAACAAACAACTACCATTCCTAGATGTACTAATCTACAAAAAAAACAGATGGCACACTAGGACACACCATATACCAGAAGAAAACACACACCAACCGCTACCTCAACGCCCAATCCCACCACCACCCAGCACAGATAAACTCCGTGGCTAAAACACTAATTACTAGAACCAAACGCCTGGCAGACAAGACACACATTAAGACTGAACTATGCACCCTGACTAAAGTACTGACAGCCAACGGCTTCCACAAAAGCAAAATCACCGGCTTGATCCACAAAAACACACTGAGACATAATAGAGACCCAGAAGATGAACAGACCTATGGAACAGCTGTCCTGCCCTACGTAAGAGGTACTACAGACAAAATTAGTAAGATACTACACAAACATCACATCAAGACTGCCTTCAAAACAGACAGAAAAATAGCAGCCATCCTTAGAAACCCCAAAGACAAAATTGACCTGGAAAACCAAGGCATATACGAAGTCCCCTGTGCATCATGCCCGGCCACATACATTGGACAGACCAATAGAAGAATAAGTACCCGCCTGGATGAACACAGAAATGCAGTCAAAAAGCTGGAACACACTTCCTCACTAGTCCAACACATGGAAGCCACAGGTCATAGCATCAACTTCAATGGCACCAAAACCCTAGCCACTATAGAAAACCCCAGCCACAGAATCATCAGAGAAGCCATAGAGATTGAAAAAAGACCAGAAAGCATGAATAGAAGAGATGATTCCACCAGACTGTCAATCATTTGGAAGCCTGTACTCACAAACAAAAAAATCTCCACACCACAAGCCAGGCAAACACCTGGGCACAAACAGATCCCCCCTGATACCTCCAGCTCAAACACACCCCAACCAGGCACCCAGATGAAACCTAGCTTCCTAACTAATGATAGCCGTCCATTTACCCGGAGCCAAGCTGCACTAAAGGCCTCCAATAAAGTAACACAATGTTGCCAGCCAATCAAGATACAAAAAGAGCCAAAAAACAGACAGAAGATATTAGAAACACCAATCAAGCAGAACACAGCAAACTCCAAGACCAATAAACACAGACCAAGACTCCCAACCAATCAGGATGAAGAAAAACCATTCTGGCACAGCAATAGGCTGCCCCAAATTTAAATCTGAAACCACTGTAAAAGTCTGACTCACAGATGAACACTACACAGAAGCCTGATGATGGCAGATGAGATTCTGCCGAAACGTTGCTACAACTTTAAAAGCACAACTACAATGACGTGGGAAAATACCCGAACTAAGCTGAATGCCATACATGTAAGTACCGAAAACTTAGAATATATATATATATATATATATATATATATATATATATATATATATATATATATATATATATATATATATATACCCTGTTTCTCCAACAATACGGCCTCCCCAATAGGAAGTCCCAGCATGTTTTATAGGCATGAAATGAAATTAAGCCCCTCCCCCAAATTAAGGCCTATATTAAAACATGCAAAATGGGGGAATGGTGGGGGCTTGCTGTTAGGAAGTACTTTTGTTGCACACCGGATATGGTGCTGCCTGCGTTGACCCCGATACGAAGTGCCCCACCAACGCCGAGGTCAACATCCAAGCTATCCCGCCCACCCACCCGAAGATGCAAGGGGGAATTAAGTCACCCCGAAAAGACGGCCTAGCCATTTTTCGGGCTCAAAAAAAAAAAGACCGGCCTTATTATATGAGAAACACGGTATATATATGTATGTATGTATGTATGTATGTATGTATGTATGTATGTATGTATGTATGTAGTAATAAGTATAGGAATGTTAATTAAGTAACACAATATAATGTAGATCCAAAACAGCCAAATTGCGAACGCCTAAGGCCCAGGATGATAAGTGTAGGGGCCTTCAACAGCTTCTCTGCACAGGCGGACACAGGCCTGGGTGCTCGCTGTTGTGCCGCTGAGATAATTGGGCTGTGAGGGTTAAGCCAACGATTTAAAACCTAATAAATAGCCTCGAATGCAAACAAGCCAAGACGAGGGTATAATAGTTCCCAGAATCTTGAAGGGAACCTGCTGCTCCAAGCAGAACTACCTCACACAGCTCGAGAATGAAAAAACCGGCGTGCAGCCACGAGGTTTTGACAGCACAAAATAGCCTCTGGCCGTTAAACTTTTGGTGCGCTCCTCAAGCGGCAACTTCCCGCCCTGTAAACGAATAGCCGCCGGTGGTTCTTTCTGTTAAACTAAGCTGTGGGGAAAAGTGGGTTATCACAAGCTTAAGTTCTCCACTTCAAACGGCGTTCGGAGAGGGGGAAAGGCGCTACGACTCGGTTTGGAGCGCAGAGCTCACGCCACTGACAGAATAAACAAGAGAAACGCTGTGGCAATCAAACTGGCAGGGGTAGAGAAATCGGCTGTGGAGAGGTGGCGCGGAGCAGCGCCGAAGCCTCCCGCCGTTTTTGGGGGCACGAATCGGCGCTTCCCCGAATCAGACCTGTCTGGCTGCGAGATCAATTTGGGATAGAAGGCTAGAGACAAACTGATTAACTGTCAAACCTGCTGGCCACGAAAGAATTTTTCCTGTTTCGGTCAAGGAAGAATCACAAGCACTGCCTATCTCTCACGAGGCTGAGCAAAAACTGGGGAACGCTGAGGAGGAGTCCCGTGGAGGAGGAGGAGGAGCGTTCCACAATTTAAGCCCAGCCTACACATGCAGAGACTGAAGCACCTCCCACTACTGGATGCTCTGAACAGCTCATGGGAGAACAATAGTGGGCCTTATTCAGGATGACAATGAGGGTTCTTACTGCAAGGAGATAGAGGGTTTGGTGAACCAGTGTAATAAAAACAGTCTTGTTTTGAAAGGTTGAAAAAAAATGAAAGAGATTGTGGTCAATTCTAGAAAAGGAAGGCACAGCCACACATCTCTGTGTATTAATGATTCACCTGTGCAGGTGGTTAATAACATCAAGTTTCTGGCTGTGCAGCGAACAAGTAGGCTGGCTTGATCGCTCAACAGCAAGACCCTGGTGAAGTGGACACAGCAGCGCCTGCATTTTTTGTCACATGAGAAAAGTACATCTTCCTCCCCCAGTCCTTACCACTTTCTATAGAGGGATGATCGAGAGCATCCTGTCATATTGCATTACAGTCCGGAAGAGCATTACTGCATATCGCATTACATTTGGAAGCATTACTGCCTCGGACAGGAAGGCGGTGCAGAGAGTGGTGAGGACGGCAGAAAAGATTACTGGCAGTTCACTCCCTTCTATCCAGGACGTAGGATATAAGCGATGCTTGAGCAGGGTCCGCAGTATTGTCTGGGATCCTACACATCCTCTTCGTGACCTGTTTTCCTTGTTACCTTCTGGGAGGAGGCTTCGTGGTACCCGAAGCGGAATATCTAGATTCAGTCATGGTTTTTGTTCCATATAGTATCAACCTTGTGAAATTTCAAGCTTCCTCTTTCTGCTACGTATTCAAAATGGACAGTGTTTTTGTGTGTTTGTGTGTGTGTGAGTGTGTGTCCAACACAGGCAGAGAGAGAGAGAGAGAGAGACGGAGGGAGAGGGAAAGAGAGAGGCAGGGGGAAGGAGGAGGGAGGGGGCAAGAGAGAGAATGTGTATATGTGTGTATATGTGTGTTATGTATGTGCATGGGTAGATATATACTTTCTTTTGACAGCAGGCAACAGAATTTCATTTTTAATGTGTGCCAGTATGCCCACAGTAAAAAATGACAATAAAGGTTATCTTATCTCTCTTAACCTATCACCGTTTGCGACCTTCTGACAAACGAAATCAATGGGGAAGCCAGATTCACTTAACAACCATGTTACTAACTTAACAACTGCAGTGATTCACCTAACAACTGTGGCAAGATAGGTCGCAAAATAGGGCAAAACTCACTTAGCAACTGTCTCACATACCAATAGATATACTGGGCTCAGTTGTGGTCGTAAATTGAGGACTACCTGCATTATGGACTATTGTAGAAGAGAGGCCATGACAAACTGCTGAAATCACACAAAATCTGGCAATCTCAAAAGATTTGGGTCAACTTTGTTTGCCCCAGGAAGTAAAAACTGCCAACCTTAATAATAAAACACATTCGCTCTCATCAAAATTAGAAAGGATACCCATAGCTTTAAAGAAACCTCTTACTCTAGGAGTTGAGTTTGACATGAGAAAAGCTTTAAATGAATTGTGTTAGGCTGGTTATAATACAACTGGTGTGTTTAAGGTTAGGGTGGGATTTGCTTGTCTTGTGGACACTTCCACCCCAATTTCTCCTTTTTCTTCACTTTGTTGTCCCTTTCAATACAAATAATAAATAGGATAGATTTAAGATCCAGGAGCAATGTTGAGTTGATTAATCATATACAGGCAGTCCTCAAATTACGGCCAAAATTCAAAGTTTCTGTTGCTTAGTGAAACATTTCTTAAATGAGCTTGTCCCATTTTACGACTTTTCTTGCTGCATGTGTTAAGTGAATCAGTGCAATTGTTAAATTAGTAACTGGTTTCCCCATTGACTTTGCTTCAGGTCACAAAAGATGATCACATGACCCCAAGACCCTGCAGCCGTCATAAATCTGAATCAGTGGTCAAGCATCCAAATTTTGATCACGTGACCCTGGAGATGCTGCAAGGGTCATTAGTGTGAAAAAGGGTCCTAAATTACTTTTTTTGGTGCTTGTAATTTTGTAACTTCAAATGGTCACTAAGTGAACTGTTGTAAGTCGAGGACTACCTGTAGTTCCAATCCTGTTTACAGAATCCAGGGCTTAATAGGAACTACTGGACTCTTTTTTTGTATCGTATGTCACTGCTTTTTCCAATGCACATTATCCCAGTCTACTAGATGAACGATCACATTATTTTTGCCAGCCTAAGGATGATAAACATTTGGGGGTTTATTTCGATCTCCACTTTGCCCTCCTTCCAGTTCATTCCAATATCCTATACCTAATAACCTAATCCTACATAGCTTTTTCTCTGGTAATACCACACTACTAACTAGAGCAGTGGTCCCCAACCTTTTTGTACCAGGGACCAGTTTCACGCAGAAACACTTTTTCAAGGGGGGAGACAATCGAGTTTGGTGGTTTGCTTGCAGACGTTTCATTACCTGACTAGGTAACATCTAATGTTGTTACCTAGTCGGGTAATAAAACGTCTGCCAGCAAACCACCAAGTTCAGGGAGCGCCGGCCCTGCCTCCTCAGCCCCATCCCTCAGGTGTCTCCTCCCTCCCTCAGGTGTCTGCCTCGTTCCTCTCTCTCAGTCGCTCTCTCGCTGCTCCACCAGCCCAGGAAGAAACTGCTTCAAAGAAGCCGGGGTGGCTTTTTCTGCGCCGCAGCTCCTCCGAGTGCCCACCCCCCCCGCCCGCGCTCAATCCACAGTGCTGCGTTCTGCCTGCCTGCCTGCCTGCCTGCCTTCTTCGTTTCGGAGCAGCTTCGGCTGATAAAAAGAGGCGAATAGTTATTATTCTCAGCCGAAGCTGCTCCGAAACGAAGAAGGCAGGCAGGCAGGCAGGCAGAACGGGCACTGAATTGAACGCTGCGCGCGGGCGGGCGGGTGGGGGTAAACGGGCGCTCGGAGGAGCTGCGGCAACAGGAAAAGCCACCACCACCCCCGGCTTCTTTGAAGCAGTTTCTTCCTGGGCTGGTGGATCAGCAGAGAGTGACTGAGAGAGGAACGAGGCGGGAGGAAACCGAAGCTGCTGAGCCAGAGAGCAGGACAGGCTTCGGTTGCTTCCTCCCTCCCTTCTTTCATTTGTGTCCTTGATCCCTGATCCCAGCAGGATTCACCGAAGGCGAAGAAAGCCGCCATTTTTTTATTTTATTTTTCTTTGCGGCCCGGTACAGAGTGCTCCACGGACCGGTACCGGTCCGCGCCCGGTGGTTGAGGACCCTGAACTAGAGCATACAAAACATTTGCTAGACCAATACTCGAATACAGCTCATCAGTCTGGAACCCACATTACGTAACACATTAACACATATTAACACAGTTGAGAAAGTCCAGAAATATTTCACAAGAGTCCTCTACTCCTGTACTCGTTGTAGAATACCCTATGCCACCAGACTTGAAATTCTAGACCTAGAAAATCTTGAATTATGCCGTCTTCGGTCTGATCTAAGTATGGTATATAAAATCATACATTGCAATGTCCTACCTGTCAATAACTACTTCAGCTATAACAACACAAGAGCAAACAATAGATACAAACTCAAGGTTAACCGCACCAAACTTGATTGCAGGAAATACGACTTCAGCAACAGAGTGGTCAATGTCTGGAATACTCTACCTGACTCTGTGGTTTCTTCCCCAAACCCCAAAAACTTTAACCTTAGACTGTCTACTATTGACCTCACCCCTTTCCTAAGAGGTCTGTAGGGGGCGTGCATAAGCACATCAACGTGCCTACCGTCCCTGTCCTATTGTTTCTTTCATTTTTCTTATATGTACTCATTTCATGTATTCATAACTATGTATATACTTATATCTATTATCTTGTAAGCGATTGACAAATCAAAATAAATAAAATAAATAAAGCTGGTCCTCCCTTCTTGTAAACTCATCTCCTGAAACAAAATTGTTTACGGGACTGATAGCTGAGAGTGAAACCTGAGGAGCAGGAAATTTTAAAAAAGCAGCTCAGTGACTTCCCAGCCTGGCTCCCTCTTTGCAAGGCTATATTAAGATCCCAGCTGCTAATCACAGGGATGACCACAACCTGGACACGGCTGAGTTCATGGCAATTCTTAGCTCAGTTCATTCAGGTTTTGCTGGTACGTCTACAGGCTGCCATGGATCTGAACCAGAATTGCTCCCCTGCTACATTTAGAATGTAGCTAAACAGTGCTGAATCGAGTGCTTTGATTAAAGAAAAGAACACCATTAATGTTGCTGCTACCTGGAAACCGCTTTTGGACTTTATACTTGAGGTGGAAAAAAAAAATGAAACTTTGATTTTGCTGATAAGATTGTTAACAGAAATGGCTAGTATATATTATTGTATAAAAAGTAGAAAGTTGAGGCTTTATATTACTAGCTCATTCTACTGCACCAAAAGCAGTTGTAAGCCAACGCTTCTCTTTTTCATTTCTACTTTTCCCTACACTTTTCCATCTTCCCCTTTTCCAAGCTTCTCTGATGAGAGAAAAAATGATATCTATGTTTACGGTTGACTAGAAACCCTTATAGACTTTTTGCATGAAATGGGGAAAAATGCACTCATGATTTTGATGATTAAGGGAAAAAATTGGAAGATGCTGGATCTCTCTTTTTTGTAAAGGTAGTCCTCTAAATAGTAGTAGTAGTAGTAGTTATTAGTATTATTGTTGTTGTTATTGTTATTATTATTGTGTTGTTATGCATGCAAAGCTACTGTGGGATTTCTGAATACAGACTGACAATGTTTTGGAACACAATACCCCGGATATCACAATTATGGAGAAGAAAAAAGTGTGGATCGTCAACATTGCCATACCCTGGTGACCGCAGAATCAACGAGAAACCACTTGAAAAAATCACCAGATATCAGGACTTGAGAATCGAACTGCAGAGACTCTGGCATAAACCAGTGCAGGTAGTTCCAGTGGTACTCGGTGGGTGCTGGGTGCTGTGCCTAAAAACCTAGGCAAGCACTTAAAAAACAACTGGCACTGACAAAATCACCATTGGTCAGCTGCAGAAGGCCACCTTACCGGGATCTACTCGTGTAATCTGCCGATACATCACGCAGTCCTAAATGCTTGGGAAGTGTTCGACTAGTGATACGAAACCCAGCATAATCATCTCGTTTGCTGTTGTCGTTTTTGTGTATAATAAATTTATCGTCATTGCACAAATATACTCTGTATACACATACAACGAAATTCACATAACAACCAGAGACCAGACCCAACACGCACACACACAAGGTTCCCCACCCCCGAAAACACACAAGCATCCACACAATAGACCAAGTAATACTGTCCAACAGATCACTGATAGTACAATTATAGCTCTGCAATTATAGCTACTTAAAACCATTTGAAGTTACAATGGCACAGAAAGAAGTGACTTGGTTGTTTTTCACACGTAACTATTGTAGCATCCCTGGGGTCAAGTGATCACAATTTGGGCACTTAGCAACTGGCATGAACTTATTACAGTTGCACTGTCCCAGGGTCATGTGATTACCATTTGTAATTTTCCCTGCCGCCTTCCCAGTAGCAAAATCAATGGGGGAAGCCAGAATCATTTAACGACCGCATGATTCATTTAACCCACAGGTGTCAAACTTGCTGTGTCACATGATGTTTCGCAATGTTTTTCCCATTCGCGGAGCTGGGGTGGGTGTGGCCTGCGCGTGATGCATCCCAGCCCACAATCCACCGGTTTGACACCCCTGATTTAAGAAGTGATTCCCTTAACTATGTCAAAAAGGTTGTAAAATGGGGCAAAGCTCATTTAACAACTGCCTTGCTTAGCAACGGAGATTTTGGGCTCAACTGTGGCCATAAGTCGAGAACTACCTTTAACCATGAAATAAGAATTAATACTTTAAAAGTACTTATATTTGCTGCAGAAATCGGAAGCTTATTTTTTCTGGTTTTTTTCCATTCTCTCTTTCTGCACTATTTATCTTTTCTTCCTTTTCTGTGTGTCATGCCCCTGATGGACACTGACTCTGAGAGAGAGGAGGAACAGCCGACAGGGAGTGGAAGTGTGGCTGCAGAGGTTGTGGAGGAGGCTGGGGAAGGGCAGAGGCTGGCTGGGCAGTCAGAGGAGGACCCAGGCCCATCCCCTCTCCATCCTAGGGCACACAGGGAGGAGAGGATAAGGGAGAGACGTGGTCTACTGGAGAGGAGAGGGCCTTGATCCTCTTCATGGGCTGCAGCTGTGACAACTGGATAAGAGGACGGACATGTGTAAGGGCGAGTGCTGGAACCAAAGCGTAGAAATATCTCTAGTTTATTGTTCCTCTCTGAGTTTGGCGTCCTTTCCAGTGTGTGTGTTCTGATATCTGTGGACATCTTCAAGCCCTTATCTTGCCTGGTTTGTGTTGTTTTTTACTCTGTATAATTTATAGGCATTTTTAGTTTAAACTGCATTTTCTCCTCCTTGTAACTGCTCGTGTGGGAGTTTTTTGTCTCCAGTCAAGGATATTTGGAGCTTGGAAGCAAATAATGAAGGAATAAAAGGGGCTTTACCTGTTTTTTGTGTTTCATCACACTGTGCTTCTTTCGCTCTTTATTATATTACCATATATATTTGAAGAGCTGTGGTAGCACAGTGGTTAGAATGCAGTACTGCAGGTGAACTCTGCCCGCTGTCAGGAATTCAATCCTGACTGACTTGAGGTAAACTCAGCCTTCCATCCCTTCCAAAGTTGGTAAAATGAGGACCCAGATTGTTGGAGGGGGGCAATAGGCTGACTCTGTAAAACTGCTTAAAGCCGTGATGGCGAACCTATAGCATGTGTGTGCCAGAGGTGGCACGCAGAGCCCTCTCTGTGGGCACGTGAGCTGTTGGTCCAGCTCAGCTCTGCATGCACATGTGTACATGTCCCACCAGCCAGCTGGTCTTCGGGTCTCTGTCACACATGTGGGGGTGGGGACATGTGGGGGGTGCATGCAAGGGGGGCAGGGCGCATGCAGAGAGGACACACACGCATATGCTGCCACATGCACACATGCATGGGGATGAATATGCATGTGCGGGGAGCAGCGGGGGTGGGGTGCATATGCATGTATTGCATTTTGGGGATGTGTGCGCACACACTTTGGGCGCTCCAAAAATGTTAGCCAACCCTGGCTTAGAGAGTGCTCTAAAGCACTATGGGTTGGTACATAACTCTAGGTGCTATTGCTATTAGTTTGTGTTGTTAGTTTTTATATTTTCTGTAAAAAATTCAGTAAAATGTATTAAAATAAAGGCATCGGCCTTCATGAGCTGGAGCTCAATTCATCAGTTACATAAAGAGGCTAGACCAATATAAAATTTAAAATGGGATCCTTCAAAATTCCCACCCCATTAGAGGGCAGAAATTAGGACAGGGAGACGAACAGGATTCACTTACAATCTCAATGGGTGGCATTTACAATAAAGAAATATATTTGCGCATTGCCCCGATGTCTGGTTCTGCCTCATGTGTCCCCTTCAATGACACACAAAATATACCACCTGATTTTAATTAGGAAATTACATGTAATTGAGAGCTTATCAGAAAGTTTTTCCTAAGCAACAGTGTGTCCCAAACCCTCTATTAAGATATATTTTTATATATACACACACACACACCTACTATGTTCGCCTTTAGGGTAAGTAACATTATGTAAATAGTAGAAAAGAAGGCAAACAATAAGTTGAAGGACTTGACAGGCAAGAAAAAAAGAGGAAGAAATGCAGTGAAACTAGTCTATACCAAAAATATTAATTAAACCTCTCAACATCTTTCTCTTCTGCCAAATTATCCTTGTTTCCATCATGTAAATTCAGACCAGGGTTCTCCAAGGGGGTCAATATTGACCTCCAAAGGTTGATGGGCCTATCCAAAGCCATATTTCTTAACTTTTAAGAAGGGTGGACTTCAACTTCTCCAATTAGCCATGCTGGCTGAAGAATTATGGGAGATGAAGTCCACCAAACGGAAAGTTGCCAAGGGGTGAGAAACACCAATAAATTGATAAATGGCTGCTAATCGATAGGAGCAGAATGAGCCTGGAAAAGCATGGAGACTTACAACTAAAATGTACTAATCTTCAACCACCTATCAGTGCCTTGATACTATTTTTATGTATCCTTTCATTAATGATATCCACATTCAATTAAGAAAGTGTTAAATTTACATTTTTCATATTTTAAATCTTCCTTATTTTTACAGCCATTATTATTTATTATTATTTGTAGTACTTGTCACTAAAGTAGTGTTCATTACATTATTTTCTTATACATAAATGTTCGTGGGTCGATGAATAACCTGAAGTTCATCTGAAGGTGAAATCACTGAGTTGAAAAGTTGGTGGACCTCTCTATACACAATGCGCCATCCCCACTTTATATTCTGTGTATTGTTTTTAAATTTCCCACCTCTCTTTTCCTGAGGTATTTTTTTCCAACTCATCTCAATCCCACCTTCCCAGTCCTTTTTTAATAAAGGTAGTCTTCAACTTACAAACATTCGTTCAGTGACCGCTGGAATAACAATGGCACTGAAAAAAAGTGACTGATGACTATTTTCCCCTTACAACCATTACCGCATGCCCATGGTCATGTGATCAAAATTAGGAGGCTTGGCAACTGGCATGTATTGATGACAGTTGCAATGTCCCAGGATTCTGTGGTCACCATCTGTAACCTTCCTGGCCGGCTTCTGAAAAGCACAGTCAATGTGGGAAGCCATATTCACTTAAGGACAGCACCATATTCACTTAACAACTGCAGTGAACTGCTTAACAACTGCGGTTAAAAAGTCATAAGAGGAGGCACAACTCACTTAGCAACTGCCTTGCTCAGCAACAGAAAATTTGGGCTTGATTGTAGTCATAGGACAAGGGCTACTGTACATGTATGCCCTTTGTCCATCTATTCTTATTCAGTCTCTCTTTATGAGGTAAACCACCTCTCCATTCCCTCTTGCACCATCCACATTCATTCAAAGTCCATTCTTTCTTCATCCTCTCGCTTCCTGTTTAACCACGAGCTTTCCACGGAGTTTTACCTCATGGGCATTTCTCGCTTAATGACCAGTCGCTTAGTGGCCCTTGGCAGTTGCAATGGACCCCCCCAAAAGGGACTTAATCAGAGGTGGTATTCAGCAGGTTCTGACCAGTTCTGGAGAACCGGTAGCAGAAATTTTGAGTAGTTCGGAGAACTGGCAAATCCCACCTCTGACTGGGCCCACCGCCACCTGTTCTCCGCCTCCCATTGAGTCCCAGCTGATCGGCTGGGTCTTCTTTGGTTGCCCTGCACAGGAGAATGGAGCTGGAAAGCATGTGAGTGGGGTGGGGAGGGAATGGGGATTTTGCAATATCCTTCCCCTGCCACACCCACAGAATCGGTTGTAAAAATTTTTGAATGTCATCACTGGACTTACGGACCCGATTTTGAAGTTCTGATGGCTGCCAATATCCCCATCACCTGTGGTCATGTGATTATATTTTCAGTGCTTAGCAACCAGCTCGCATTTACGGCTGTTTGCAGCATCCCACTGTCATGCCACGGTTGATTTTTTTGTTTTTTAAAAATACCTGCCCATTGTGGACAATGCATTTGCTTAATGACCCTGGCATTCTCTTAACGCAAAGGTCGTAAAATCAGGCACCATCACAGGGTGACATGTTTAACAATCACCAAAACATACAACTTTAATTCCAGGCTCATAAGTCAGGACTACATGTACTAAACTCCTAACACCCAATTCTCACATCTATATAATGACACAAGCAGAAATGCACTCTTGTGACATTTGCTCTTTTAACACAACAGTAACTTTGCTCGAGAGCCCATTACTTTTCTACCAATATTTGCACTTTTTTTTTTTCAAAATGTCTCCATCCATTTATCCAACTTGAGAGAAAATTTTCTACTCGGATAAGGAAATTCATCTACCATGAGTTGGGCAATTTTGAGCAAGTAAACTGACATCCTGAGCTGCTGAAAAAAGAAGGGCTATAAATTTAACAGACAAACTAATTGTTCACTGCATTTTTGGTACCAAACTATCTTGCTTATTTTGGCAAGAGGTCTCTTCAGCTTTCTGAAGAAGGAAGGAAGGAAGGAAGGAAGGAGGAAGGAAGGAAGGAAGGAAGGAAGGAAGGAAGGAAGGAAGGAAGGAAGGAAGGAAGGGACTTTGTTGAATTTTTATTTTAAATTCATGTTTAATGCTATTGAAATTTTATTTTTTGTATTTCTTATCATTCCCTTCAACATAACTGACAGATTCCGAACATAGGCGGCTTAAATTTGTAGTTAGCATTCTTAAAATGGCAGAGAAAGGGTGTTTCCAGTTCAGAAGAATGTTATCAACCCTTAAATTTCTGCACTTGCTTGCAAAAAAGAAGCCATCAAAACTTGCCTCTCCCACTGTAGTCTGGGTTGCCACAGCAACAGAGGTCTTCCTATGCTGCTGCTATGGCAACGGGTATGGGCTAGCATTCAAGGAGACCCACTGCTGTCATTCCAGTTTAAGAAACTCTACCCTATATTTAAAGGGAGTGAGATTTCTGAGGAAGTTGCACCATGTAGGCGTATGTGTGTATGTGTAGAGAGAGAAATAATGACATCCATTGCAGCAAGATGGCTTCCCCACCCATGCTGAGGTCTTGTTTTCTGCATTTCAGAGGCAAATCAAGGAAGTGTTGGATGTTACACCTAATTGCACTCAAGTCTTTTGTCTTTGCTCACTCTTTTCTCACTCTCAGAAACATAGTTGTATGACTGGTCAGAGAATGGAGAATACCCCACTTTACCAGCAGATGGAGTACCAACCTTGGTCAACATTTGGATGGGACACCACCAAGAGATCTAGAGTTCTGGGCTAAGCTAGGAAATATCCTGGGGGATGGCCAAAGTGAAACATGTCTGTATAATTGCAGAGGAAACAAAGAGGTTTTGCTCAACAAATCCCCCATAATCAATCTCAAAATGGAGATTCACTTTTTAGCTTAGCAATCTTGTGGACTAGAAACCTCTGCACATTCATTACTAATTTGACATGTAAAACAATCTACGCCTCTCAACTTCCTTTCCCGTTTTCAGAGTCTTGCCCATTTGAACTTCCCAAAATATCCAGCAAGCCATTTTCTGCCTCAGTTAGAGACACTGCAATGGAAAAGAGGAGGTACAAAACTTGTCCAAGATGTTGTAAATTGTCACTTCAAGAAGGAAGGGGAAGACAAACTGACATTGACATTCTTGGAGTCCAATGTTATATCGGGTGGCAGCCCCAGGTTGATTAAAGTAGAGTTAGATTTGGTTAATATTTGGATGAAAGACTACCAGGAGATCCCAGGGTCGGTGGTTAATCTGGGATTTGGGGAAAATGTCCCAGGTGCCACTGGCAAACCTTTTCTATACAGGTAGTTCTCAACTTATGATCCCAATTAGGACCAGAATTTCCGTCGCTAAATCAAGGCAGTTGCTAAGTGAGTCATGGCTGATTTTATGACCTTTTGTGCCAAGGTTGTTAAGCAAATCACTCTAGTTGGTAAGTGAATCACATGGTTGTTAAAGTGAATCTGGCTTCTCCCATTGACTTTGTCAGAAACCAGCTGGGAAGATGGCAGGTGGCGATTTCGTGGCCCTGGGACACTGCAATCATCATAAATACTTACCAGTGGTCAAGCACCCCAATTTTGATCTCATGACCATGGGGTTGCTACAATGGTTGTAAGTGTGAGCAGTTGCAAGTCGTTTTTTTCAGTGCTATTGTAAACGTCGAACAATTGCTAAATGAATGGTTTTAAGTCAAGGATTACCTGAGCAAACTACAGGGCCCCATTCCTGCAGTCACTTAAGAACCAACCTCTAGTACAGGGGTGTCAAACCCGATTTCATTGAGGGCTGCATCAGGGTTGTGTTTGACCTCGGGGGGCTGAGGTGGGCAAGGCCAGGGTAGCGTGGCCAGCTCGACATCACTTGTGTCAGGTGTGCCTGTGGTGGCCCAAGAGCTCTGCCTGTGAAAACAGGCTCCCAAGCTCCGTTTTCAGCTGCCAAGGCCTCATGCAACCCTCTGCCAATGAAAACGGAGCTCCCGAGCTCCGTTTTCACGGGCAGAGGATTGTAGGAGGCCGTGGCAGCCAAAATTGGAGCTCGGGAGCCTGTTTTCGCTGGCAGAAGCATCGTGGCTGGTCCTTCGCTGTTTCCAGGGCGTCTCCACGGTCCAGATCTATGTACCCCGCAGGCCAGATCTGACCCCCAGGCCTTGAGTTTGACACCCCTGCTCTAGTACAAGAAGACTGCAACTTTTAGATTATCTTGGGCAAAATATGAGCTTTAAGGACATATCTGAAAAGGAAAAAAAAAGGCTTTTCACTGTCCATTAGCTACATCCACGAAGTTGAGTAGGTTCTCTACCCTTGAAGCAGAAATTCTAAGATTTTTTATTTTTTATTGTGCAGATAGAAAACTTTTCACCCCTTCTGTCAATTTGGGAACAACAAAGGACCACACAACTTTGCAAAGAGAAAGCTCTGTGCATCAGGATCATCACTACTTTAGATGGCTTTCATTCAAAATTATGGAGGAGAAGCTCTACCCAGGGCTGTTAGTGACAACAGCTAAAAGGAACCCCCATATTCAGATGAAGTCTACCTGCTCTGCGCCTGTCTGGAGATCCACAGCTGGAAAAAGCTACAGCCTTCCAATACTGCTTGCTGGAGTATTTTAAGTACCCAATATAGGAAGTGGGACCAGGTTCTTGGGCCACACTGGTGGGGTGGAACCAGAGGGAAGAAAAGTTTGGATAACAAAATGTGCCCAAGAGAATGAATGAATGAATGAATGAATGAATGGTACATGAAACCAACAAAGAGAATATTTATGGCTCAGGGCTGAAATGAGGGATCATTGGTGCTCTCTGAGCTTGCTTGTTTTCTTGAGGATATTTCGTTTTATCTAGTTTGGATAATGAAACATCTGTCAGAAAACAACCAAGCGCAGGGAGCACCAAGGACCCCTCACACATGAAACTGTGTTCCAAGTAATCATGGATTCTTTAACAAGCTACAAGCAGCTGGTAAATAGGGACTTCCTTTGCAAAACATTTTTTGACAAAAATGAAAAACCCTCGTTTCCAAGTTGTGCTCAATTCCTCTGTTTTGTTTTGTTTTAAACTACCCTACATATTCGTTAATTTGAAAAATTCTCATTTTAGTGTTTTTAGTCTAGTTACTTATTTATCACTTTTTAATTGCTCATAATGTTATATTTTGTATGGTTTTGTTTATCAAATCCATATTGGTAGCTTTTTTTCCTTTTAATAAAAATGATATAGCAAAACACATAAATTAACAAGAAACCAATTCAAGGCATAGCTGTACTTTTAGTGAGATTGCGGAGTATGTTCTTTTTTAAATGGTTTTAATATATTTTTAAATTGTTTTAATGTTTTCCTAGTGATTCTTGTGGTTAATTTGGGGGGTAATTGTGTTGCATTATTTTATCTTTTTAACTGTTTAAGCCATTCAGAGTCACATAGGAGCTGTGGTGGCGCAGTGGTTAGAAAGCAATATTGCAGGCAAACTCTGTCTACAGCCAGGAGTTTGACCCTGACTGGTTCAAGGTTGACTCAGACTTCCATTCTTCCGAGGTCCGTAAAATGAGGACCCAGATTGTTGGGGGCAATAGGCTGATATTGTAAATTGCCCAGAGAGTGCTGTAAAGCACTATGGAGTGGTATGTAAGTCTAAATGCTATTGCTGTGCTATATGTGAGATGGG
Source organism: Notechis scutatus (assembly GCF_049901735.1). Lineage (NCBI taxonomy): Eukaryota > Metazoa > Chordata > Lepidosauria > Squamata > Elapidae > Notechis > Notechis scutatus. The sequence goes on along the minus strand of NC_142009.1, from coordinate 329,773,615 downwards.
AGAGCTATACAAATCTACAACAACAACAACAACAACAACAACAACAATGATGATGTAATTTAATATATTATAACAAAACAAAAACAAAACAAATAAAAAACTGTACAGAAGTTCTGGGCTTGTCAATTTTTTTATATTATTGGCGGTGGCTTCTGCTGATCACTCTCTTTTTGATAAGGGTTTGGGCTTGGCTACCTCTGATTCTGTCTATCCTGGGTAGCCTAGCCTTCTTAAGTGCTGCTGACAAAGGTCAATAATTCTGTATTTTAAAAATAAGGAAGATCAAAAAGCAATTATAGTGTCGCAGGATGGAAATGGTACCCCGAAAGAGAAAAAAAAAGCACACGATGATGGTTCTTGGCTCCAAGTCCATAAAAAAACAGGAGATGTAGGCAAGAATTTGATCAGAAAGAAAAGATGATGATGATGATAATTTAATAATCTTGACTGCTTGACTCCCAGCAACTACAAATGAAGAAACTGCAATAAAACAAATGAAAGATGGCAAGGGTGACAGACCAGGTAGAACGAAGCAAGGGGTCCCACTCTCCCAGGGGCAAAGGCCTGGGTGAAAAGCCAGGCCTTTGTGGTCTTTCTGAACCACATCCAGATCTTGCCTGGGAGAGGGAAAAACCTCATTCCAGAAGGCAAACACTGCCAGGGAGAAAATGTGCTTCCAACTCTGGAAGGAAAAAAAGGGTTCCACCGGAAGGCATGGTTATAAAAAAAAGTAATAGATTGTATAGAGATGGACAGGCTAACGATGAAAATAAAAGACAGAGAAGATTCAATTTATTATAGGGCCTGGATGCCTGGTATGAGTGGTTTAGAAATAAAAAGACAATAGACAGACAGGAATCCGCGATTGTGCGCGGTTTCTGCCTGGGCTCGCCGCTGGAGCGCCCCGAGCCAGCTGGTTTCGGGGCTAAGCCACCCCGTAGAGGTGGTGAAGAAGGGGGAGACTGCCAGCAGGGTCGAGGAGAGCCGCATCTCTCCTCAGCTGGTCAAACTACCTTTCCTGAAGGCGGTAGGAGCGGTGGTCAGAAATGGCCACCTCAAAGAAGTACTCAACCGGAAAAGAATGTGCAGGAGGAAGATAAGAAGTGAAAGTTTTGGCTGACCGGGCTAAGTTGAAAAAGCAATAACTAAGGTACCCTGGAATTTTTAAATTCTACAAGAAATAACATCGCTCCCAAAGAAGAATCGGAAGCAGCGAAAGAAAGTGAAAAGGGAAAGGTTTGACTTTTTTCTTCTTCTCTCTCCTTCCTTATATTGACAATTAAGAATAAGAAATTGGAAAAATCCGCTTTGGCACCAATAGGCAATTAAGCTGAAAATATAACTAAATGCCAAAGGGACAATAAAGATTTCTGGACATTAAAAACTTTTTTTTCTATAAGCAGGAAGGGAGAGAAAAAGAATAAGGGCAGGATCTGGAAGAGGGAGGAGACTGCCTGGACTTTAAAAGAATCTAAAGTAAAATTTCAATAAGACTTCTAAAAGATACATTTTAACTGAAACTTTGCAACTAAATAATAACCCCAGGAAGAGAAAGTGGGGAAAAAAAGGAAGAGCAAAAAGAAACAGTTTGTGTGTATTTGGATTACTTGGTGACTTTTGGATTTTTGGCTATTATATTTGAATGACTAAAATCAATTGGGTGGTTGTTTAAAAATTTCTACAATGGCATTACTTTTGGATGAATTGAAAATGGAACTTAAAAAGTACAAAGAAGATGCGCAAGAAGGGAAGGGTTCCTTTGGCTTCGTTTTTCAATTCTTAGAAATGGAGATTTGGAACTATGAGAAACAACAAGAAAAGACTGCAAAACAAGAAGACTGGGACAAAGAAGAAGCCATCTTTAATGAACAAGTAACCCTATGTGGGGAAGAAAAAGGAAAGGGGGGAAAGAGGATGGAGAATCTAAGACTTAAAAAAACAACCAAAGAAAAGAAAAATAATTCGAAAAATAAGTATAATACTGGAAAGCAACAGAAAAGGGGAATACAGAAGAGGGAAGCAGAGATAGAGAGACAAAGGGGTAAAAAGGGGAGGGAGAAGAAGAGAGGGAAGAAGGAAAGGAAAAGAAGTTACAAAGGTCCGGAGCAAGATATAAAGAAACAGGTCCTATTTAGAGACAATGGGTGAAAATTTAATTGAAAGGGGGATTCTGTAAAGGTACATGAGATTGTGTTGTTATATTTGAAATAGAAATAACTTTAGAAAATTGGAAACAACATATGATTAGAATGAGGGATAGAATGGTTAGTGTAACTTAGTGAAATGTTTGTGAATAAAGTAAATGAAATAAAATAAATGAGAAAATTGAATTAGGAAGGAATGGGAACACTTTAATTAGTTAATGTTTTATAAAATATAAGTGAAGAGGGGGGAATTGATTATGGAAAGTTTATAATTGTTCCCATAGAAGTATGATATTTAATTGAAAAGTAACGTGAAAAATCTTAAGACTTTAATGAATATTAATATTAATGATAGAATTGAATTGGAATGGAATGTTGTTTTAACTATATACATTTATAAAAAAAAATTTTTAAGAATACTGTGTGTAGTTTAAGAATGTACCAAACAGAATCTGAATGGAAGCTATGTATTATATTGAGTGTTATAACTTTAGGCGAAGAATATAAAGGCGTCATACTCCAATCAGTAACTACAGGAGAAATTTTGTTTAATGAGAAAAGATAATAGATAATTGAAACAGGACAGACGAAAATATAAATATAATGATTTGAATTGAGATGAAATAAATACAATGAAATTGAGGAAATTAAAAGAGGGGAGAAGCTATGTAGAAAATGTAAAATTGTAATAAGATATGAAATAGAATATAAAAATGAGCATGAACCTGAAATTGTGTCTGCACGAAGAAATGTACCCAGGATTATGCTGCTTTCAAAAAAGATGTTTTAATTGTGTTTATTTTCTTTTTGTGAAAACTCAAATAAAATTTACAAAAAAGAAAAAAGAAAGAAAATAAATAAAAAGACAATAAAATGGCAATTAGGAAAAGAATGAGGGAATATGTAAATAAGTAAATATACCATGGAGAAGATTGATATGTAATGATAAAAGATTGATTTATAGCAAGAGTAAGATGCAATGGTAAAGGAATAAGTAAATACATATACTGAAAAATGTGAGGAGATGCAAAAGATGTCTTGATGTTGACAATAATGTATAAAGTTTTATTTTATGTTTTTAAAATTTGAAAACTTTAAAATGTATTAAAAAGAAAAAAGAAAATTTGCTTCCAGAGTCCCAATAAGATGACATTGTTTAATTAATAGGTTAAATGTTTGAATATGGTTTGCTTTAGTATAAATGGGACTGGGAAGGGGTTTTGCTTAAAGAACAATGGTGACAAAAATTAAGAATTATAAAGGGATAAATAATAGAAAATATAAATTAAACATGGATTAATGAATGACTATGAATTATACAAATCATTAAATATTGCAGATATGATGAGTAATACAGAATTTACAATAAAAGAAAGGATGTTAAGAATGTAGAGATTGACACAAAAGAGTATATGGGAATATTGAAGAATTAAAATTAAGATTGATAAAATGTATTAATACAAAATTATATAAGAAAGTCAACAATATTAATGTCATATTATTGCCATATTTTTTAAAAAATGTAAAACACTCTGGGACCACAATGTTCACACTATGAGTTGTCTGTAACAATTAAAAATAATAAAAAATGTACTTGAAAAAAAAAGATATTGTTTAATTGAAGGAATGCAGAATACCAACCAACCCAGCAGAACTGAATCAAGATGGACAAATGTTATGGGAGACAGGCCGTTCCTCAAAAAAAAGAGAACCTGATAATCTCCGAATGTGGACTACTTTCCCCTCTTTGATAGCCCCATTAAGATACACCACAACTTGTTTAACCTAGACTTTCACAGTTATGGCTGATACCCAACACTCTCAACCCTGGAGATTTAGGGCATCAACATCCGATACTCTTGGAGAGGAAGAGCTCTTCCCTACAACAACATCTTTAAAATACACACGCTGGCATGCAAACTTGCACGTGTGCCTCCTCTTCCCCTTACTGGAATTGCCCAATTTTTATGGAATGTATTTTCTTCAGAGGGCAGATTTTATTTTCTTCTGAACGCCTTCTGCACCAATGAATGGAACATTCATTCAAGATTTTTTTGGGGGGTGGGATCCTTTGCACAGATAATATAAATGTTTGCATGCAACCCCTCCTTTAAGGAGCAATGAGTGATCTGGGCCTTTTAAAGCCTCCACTCTCTGCATCAGTCATTATTCAAGGGCCAGCCGGTCAGGCCAATGGTAGGTCAAGTGATTTCTCTTCCTACTGACTCATAAGCTTCTCAAAGCTTTAGCCTTGCTTAGTTTTTTACAAAGAAGTCATTTCTGAAATGCAGTTTGGCTTTCCTTACTGACACCATTTCTTGCAAGCTATGCAGGCAGAAAGCAAATTGAAATGGCCACAGGAAAAGGGTTAACCGTGGGGCTCGCACTGTTGTTGCAAACACCCCCTTGTTAAAGTGAGAGATATCAGCTCCTTCCTCTGAGTTAGAGAGAAAAAAATCATGTCTAGCTTACTCAGTGCCTAAGATCTATTAGTTACTAGAAACAAAAACAGCAATTAGCAAATTACTGAGCACGGTCCTGCTGGGTATTTGCTCCTTGGAAAAGGTGTTCCTAGACTCCTGGCGTTTTGCTCCCATAGCCTAACCCAGCTCTCCTCCTACCACACCTGCACGCTTGTTTTTTCACCACTAAGAAGATGGAGGGAAACAAAGTGCAAGGAAGCGAAGTGTAAGCCACCCAACCCCTCACCTTACTGCCTCAGCATCCTTTTATCACTTTGCACAGAAACTGGGAAGGTGACCTTCACAAAACCAGCCACAGAGACAAAAAATAATAATAAAGTCAGAAATCTGCACTTCTCCAAAAAGGGATTTTTTTGGAATAAGAAAAAAATATATTACACTTTTGTTTTTACAATAGGATAAGTTTCTAGTCCTTAGGCACAGCTGCACGTAAAACATGAGGTCAGAAGTGTAGTATCTTTTAACACCAGTATAGATTTTTTAAAATAAAAAATGTGTTGCTTGCCATATTTATAAACTAGCTCGATACCTGTGCTTCACTACGAAACTATGTGGTCGGTCTTAGTTTTTTTAGGAGGAAAATAAGGGGGAAAAATTCTGCCTGTGCCTACCAGCATCCATCGGTATTCATCTGGCTAGCTTCCTGTCAGTGTGTGACAGAGTTGAGGGATGTTTGGAAACTGAAACAGTATTTGCTATATGAGCAAGGAGACAGCAAGGAGGCTGGGCACGGCTTAGCTCAACTGTTCTGTACTAAAGCTGCTTGCTGCTGTGAAACTAAAACTGAAACTCCTCTCCTCTGCTTATGTTTTGCATTTGGAACTGATTTCTTTTCAGGTGAGGAGGGTGAGTAGAACTCCTTAGCATCAGAGCATGTTAATAGTAATATATTTAATACTAATGCTCTGATGGTCATTTTGAAAAATCCTTTCTTAGTGAACACCTAGAAGCCAAGAGGAACATACCTGCCAAATTTCAAGTTTGTAGGCTTTATGGTTCTGGAGATTTAGTGATGATGCGTGAGTGGTATTTCACTTTTACATATATAGATTAAAATAAGTGAGAAGATACAGCCTGGTATCTTCTTACTTATTGGGGTGAAATACAGAATTACTTCTCTTAAAATTCCTCTTCCAAACATCTATTTAAAATCATCATTTTTAAGGCCTTAGTCAGCTTTCAAATCCAGCTCCATCATGGTTGTGATAAACCTGATTTGGTTTTTAAAATGAAAAAAAAAAGGCATTATATGAAAACATTGCACATAGAAAATAAGTCCTGTAAACTCTCATTTCACCTGTAAGAAAACTGGAAAGGATGTGGTATAAAACCACCTTTGGACTGCGCAGAGGTTTGTAATGAAGAAAGTATAAATACATCAAACAAAAGGAACTCCATTTGAGAAGGCAGGCCTAGATTTAAAAAAAAAGCATTTTAGATGTTTAAAAACACTATCAAGAGGAAGTGCAGAAAAAAACATTAAAGTGAATTATAAATTATATAAAATTGGATAAAAGTGTGGAAGCAATTTCCAATTTCAAACCCATTATTAAGATCAATATTCAATATGAATCAAAATTCAGAATTAGCCTATATAATATATATTACAAATCTGAATGACTATTTAACAAGTGTCTATCTAGTTTAAGAATTCTGTTCTTATTTAATGGACCAAAATTCCTCAGTTGGAATAAGCAAGTCCAAACTTTTATTTCTTCAACCTAGACGGTATCTTTCCTTCCACTTTAACTCTTTAAAATAAAAAAAAACACCACCCCCCCCCTTGTGAGAGAAATTATACCAAGCAATTATAGTTCAAGTTTTTAAAGCTTGAGTTTTAGAATTTAAGCTTTAAAAAAATTCACAGCATTAGCACTGAGCTCCCTCAATCCCTTAAAATAGTATTAAATCTAGATTGTATAGAAAGATACTGTTCCATCTTGTTTTTACAAAATAAAGATATTTGGTTGGTAATGTAAACCAATTTTCTCTAACTGTCCTACCACATAGGTTTCTATTACAGTTGTGCAATTGCAATTCAAATTATTTCGTCCAGTAGCTGTCCCTTTATTTAAAAAAAAATCATGAAAATATTGGTGTCTTTCACATGAATTTGATTTTATGCCCATTTACCCTTTCTCCCTCCATCTCTGACTAACACAGGTAATCCTTGAAATGCAACCATTCATTTAGACACTTTTTGAAGTTACACTGCACTGGGGAAAAAATGACTCACAACCATCACAGCATCCTCACAATTACATGATTAAAACTGGCATGCTTGGCAAACCAGCATATGTTGCTGTGTCCTGGGGTCATGTCAGAGGTGGTATTCAGCAGGTTCTGACCAGTTCTGGAGAACCGGTGGCGGACATTTTGAGTAGTTCGGAGAACTGGCAAATACCAACTCTGACTGGCCCCGCCCCCATCTATTCTCTGCCGCCCATTGAGTCCCAGCTGATTGGCTGGGTCTTCTTTGGTTGCCCTGCACAGGAGAACGGAGCTGGAAAGCAGGTTAGTGGGGTGGGCAGGGAATGGGAATTTTACAGTATCCTTCCCCTGCCACGCCCACCAAGCAACACCATGTCCATCAAGCCATGCCACAGAACCGGTAGTAAAAAATTTTGAATCCCACCACTGGGTCATGTGATAATCATTTGTGACATTCTTAGTGAGCTTCTGACAAGCAAATTCAATAGGTCATTTGCTTAATGACCACAAGATTCACTTAACAACTGCAGTAATTCACTTAACAAGGAGGGCAAAAAGGTGGTAAAATCAGGCATTGCTGATTTGACAACTACCTCGCTTAGCAACTGAAATTCTGGTCCCAGTTGTGGATGTAAGTTGAGGACTACCTGCACTTTCCCACCAATATCGGTCTAGTCCTAGATTTACAATAGTTCATTTAATGACCACTCAAAGTTACAATGGAACTAGAAAAAGTAACTTACGACCGTTTTTCAGTTACGATCTTTCTAGCATCCCCATAATCACGTGATCAAAATTCAGATGCTTGGCAATCGTTTCATATTTATGACCATTGCTGCGTCCCAGGATCATGTGATCCCTTTTGTGATCTTCTAACAAGCAAAGTTAATGGGGAAACCAGATTCACTTAACAAACAGGTTGCTAACGTATCAACTGGAGTGATTCGTTTAATGACGGTGGCAAGGAAGGTCGTAAAATGGGGCAAAATTCACGTAACAAATGCCTCAGTTAGCAACAGAAATTTGGGGCTCTATTGCGGTCATAAGTCGAGGAAGGAAGGAGGCAGAAGTTTTGAAGAGGCTGACGAAACATCTTCTATAACATCAGAGGAGCTTAAGCAATAATTCAGAAGGAAAAGCTACAGTGCCAGCTCCTCTCTATACTATACCAAAGCCTTTATTTCAAGCATCAGTAATCTTATTATACTGAAAGAGACCTCTGAGGATTTCAGCTTTCTCTCAAGGCCATATAGCAGAGTTGTGACCCTGGAAATTTTGCAGGTCCAAATTCTCCATGGAAAGCTTTCCGTTTCAATCTACTTGGGTGGTTTCTTTGAATATGATATTTCATTCTTCCTTTGTCTATTAGCCAATATTGTCAAAGTTCTCATTTTTTTAACCACATAAATAATTTCTTTAAAGGCTTCAAATCTTGTAAACTAGTCTGGATGGAATTTTGGTTCCCGTTCCAATAATGCAGCCCACATTCTTGTGCCTGATAATAATGAATAGTCTTTAACAGGAGCAATATTTGTTTGCAAAGTAAAAAAAAATCTGGATTTTTCATTTGCAAATAAATTTGTGAAACTCTGGCTTGGTGATCAAATACATCTGAATTTGACTGACAACTGTCAGAAATGGTGTAGAGCAGGGTTGTCCAACCTTTCACCTTCCCTGGGCCACACTAGAAGATGAAAATTTGGTTTGGGCCGCACATAATTAAATAAAATAATTAATTAAATTAAATAATTAAATTAAATTAAATTAAATTAAATTAAATTAAATTAAATTAAATTAAATTAAATTAAATTAAATTAATTAAATTAAATTAATTAAATTAAATTAAAAAAATAACAAAATAAAATAAAATTATTATTTATTATTTATTATTTATTATTTATTAAAATTATTTATTTTTATTTTATAATTTTCCGGCCAAATTTTGCAGGGTGGGGGGAAGAAAGCTCGCCCGCCTCGCGCCTACATCTTCTCCTGCAAATGCAGCAGCGGTGGCGGTGGCGGGGGCAGAAGTAGCAGCGGTGGCAGCGGCGGCGGGGCAGAAGCAGCAGCGGCGGCGGCAAAAGCAGCAGCGGCGGCAGCAAAAGCAGCAGCGGCGGCGGCGGCGGGGGGCTGAAGCAGCAGTGGCGGCGGCAGCGGCAGAAGCAGCAGCGGCGGCGGCGGGGGGCAGAAGCAGCAGTGGCGGTGGCGGTGGCAGAAGCAGCAGCGGCGGCAGTGGGGGCAGAAGCAGCAGCGGTGGCGGCGGCAACAGCAGGAGGTGGCGGGGCGGGACTTTTGGGCTGCGGCTGCCCGCCTTTTCTGTTGCTCGCCTCGCCCGCCTCGCGCCTACCTCTCCTCCTGCAAATGCAGCAGCGGTGGCGGCGGGGGCAGAAGCAGCGGCGGCGGGGGGGCAGAAGCAGCAGCGGCGGGGCAGAAGTAGCAGCGGTGGCGGCGGCAACAGCAGGAGGTAGCGGGGTGGGACTTTTGGGCTGCGGCTGCCCGCCTTTTCTGTTGCTCACCTCGCCCGCCTCGCGCCTGCCTCTCCTCCTCCTCCTCGCTGGATCTTTTATGAAGGTTGGGGTGGGCGTTGGGCCGCATTACGAGGCGACCTGGGCCGCATGCGGCCCGTGGGCTGCGGGTTGGACAAGCCTGGTATAGAGTCTCCTGCTTGGGCAGGGTGTTGGACTAGATGACCTACAAGGTCCCTTCCAACTCTGTTAATCTGTATTCTGAATTTATGGTATGACAGCAGTGTTCCAATATCTCAGGGGCTGCCACAAAGAAGAGAGGGTGAACCTATTTTCCAAAGCACCTGAAAGCAGGACATGAAGCAATGGATGGAAACTACTCAAGGAGAGAAGCAACCTGCAACTAGGGAATTTCCTGACAGTGAGAACAATTAACTAGTGGAACGACTTGCCTCCAGGAGTTGTCAGTGCTCTAATATTGGAGCTTTTAAAGAAGGGATTGTTCAAACTTTTGTCTGAAATGGGTTGCCTGCTTGAGCAGGAGGTTGGACTACAAGACTTCCAAGATCCCTTCCAACTCTGTGATTTTGAATTGGGTTCTGTAGGGTAGGACCAGATAATTCACCGATCATCTTCCTGACAGCGTCTTGGTTTGCTTTCCAGCAATTGTCAAAAATATATGACATTAGATTTGTATTTAACAGATAATCAGAGTTGGAAGGGACCTTGTAGGTCATCTAGTCCAACCCCCCGCCCAAGCAGAAGAACCTACACCATTTCTGACAGATGAAAGTCCAATCTCTTCTTGAAAGTCTCAAGTGATGGCACTCCCACAACTTCCGAAGGCAACTTCTGTTCCATGGGTTGATTGTTCTCACTGTCAGAAAGTTTCTCCTTATTTCCAGGTTAAATCTCTCCTTGTTCAGTTTCCATCCATTACTCCTTGTCTGGCCTTCAGATGCTTTACAAAATAGCTTGACCCCCTCCTCTCTGTGGCAGCCCCTCCAATATTGGAAGACTGCTATCATGTCTCCCCTGGTCCTTCTCTTCACTAGACTAGCCATGCCCATTTCCTGTAACCGTTCTTCATATGTTTTAGTCTCCAGTCCCCTCATCATCCTGGTTGCTCTTCTCTGTACTTTTTCTAGAGTCTCAACATCTTTTTTGTAATCTGGTGAACAAAACTGGATGCAGTACTCTAGGTGTGGTCTTACCAAGGCTTTGTAGAGTGGTATTAGTACCTCCCTATTTGTGTGTGCGTGTCTTCAAATCAGTTTTTTTGACTCTGGGGGACTGCCTGAACAGGCCTCTGTGATATTCTTGGGGTTTTTTTGGAAGTGTTTTGCCATTGCCTTCTTTTTAGGGTTGAATGAGAGCAGCTGGCTCAAAAATTACTCAGCTGGCTTTGCAGTTAAGGCAGGACTAGAACATATTGCCTCCTGTTTCCTAGCCTGGTGGCTTAACCTGTTTTGTGAGAGTATTTTGAATAAACATTGCTATTTGCTTTTTCGTTTTTAATGTTTAAATGTATATTTAGGGAAACTGGATTCAAATTGACCAAGTAAAGTCTTTTGAACCATTCCAACAGTTGTTCTCCCGTATTATTTTCTCAAGATATACAGGTATAATTAATGAGGAATATTAGTAGTTCAGGGATGAAATGTGGGGTCCTTGATGCTCTTTGAACTTGATGGTTTTCTTGCAGATGTTTTCATTACTCAAACTAGATAACATACTACTGATGGGATGTCACCCATTTTAGTAAGGAAATATCTGCAAAAAACAACCAACCTCAGAGAACAAGAAGGACCCCTCACAGGTACAATTTTATATATTGGTGTTTTTCAAACTTGGGGATTTTAAGATATGTGGACTTCAGTTTCCAGAATTCACCAGCCAGCATTGGGAAACGATTAGTGAAATGCCTTTTTTAAAAAATGTATATATTATTTTTTTAAACCAATATAATGAAGTACTTTCATCTGCTTTATTCCTTCCAAAAGCAAGGAGCTTTCAAAAATCTATTCTTCCATTACATCAGACATTTTAACCAATCGCTCATGGCAAAAGCTTCCCTGCTAGGCTGGACTGAATTTGGGTTCTGCTTCCAATGTCACCCAAATTTTTGAGCCTAATAGTAAGTGGAACAGGCTAGCCAGAATAATATTTCTGATTTGAAGTTATCCAGAAAAACCCACAATTCTCTATAGTGCTTGAGAATGACAGGATTGGTAGCTCAACACACCTGAAAGGCAGCAATATGCAGTAATGTTAGACCAGTTTGTCAACATTATGAACGTACAGATATGTGGACTTCAATTCCCAGAATTCCCCTTGCTGGCTAGAAGTGAATAATAAGTGAATAATAAGTCACTGAGTAAGATTTCCTCCACTCTGGGGTCTGCAGCGTCAAACAGTAAAAGCTAATGTTTCCAGTTTTCTCCCTTAACTAGGTTAAGAAAAATCTACCTGTGTTCTCACTAATAATTAGTGTCAGGATCTTTACAGACATTTAAAAGTGAAAGTGATTCTTTCTCAAACCTGTTTTCTTGCACAGGATGCATTGGGGGGGAAAAGAGAGAGAGTTAGAAGAATTCAAGCTGCTAGACTATTTCTCCTTTAAAAACCATATAGGCCATGTATTTTAGGGTGGAGATTTTCTAATTTTCTTTCTAATCCCATGATCCAGTTTTAAGTCTCTTCACTGATAACAGGAGACCTTCCTGCTGGCTGTTTACCTGAAGGAGTTCCCAAGTCTTTATCAATCTGAGAACCTACTGTCATAATCAGTCAAAGAGACCCTACATTTGGTTTTATGTTATTATTATGGTTCATCACACTTAGTAAGCCAGATGTTTAGACTGGATTTGGCAATTTTTATCTACTTATCGAGTCCTTCCCAAGGACCTGGGATAGGCAGTAATTGTTTGATGATGTGAAAAGTAGTATTGCAGGATTATTATTACCTTTATTGTCAAGGTACAGCATGTGTGCAATGAGATTGGATGGAAACTGTTCCAAATATAGCCACTTGGTCAATGTTGATGGTGTTCAAGTGATGCTCTGATTGTTTTGGGAGAGGACCCAGGGCACCTATTACTATTATTATAATTAAAATGTATTACAGCCACCCGCCCTAAAAGTCTCCAAGCAGCTTACAACATCCAAACCAGTTAACAGCAAGAAACAAAACAGTTGCTGGACTATCTTAATAAAAACACAACAGGGGCTTCACAGGACATATTAAATCCAGGCCTGGGAACATATTAGACCAGTGATGGCTAACCTATGACACGCATGTCACTCGTGACACGCCGAGGCACTTTGACTGACACGCCTGTTGGTGTGGGGAAAACCTGCACATTTAGAGGCTGCCTGTGCTCTGCTCCAATCCCTGCTCCCTGCTTGTTGCGTGGAGGCGTGGTGTCACCGCTGCCGCAAGATCTTTGCAGCAGAGAACCAGTTTTAACCGCCATAAACTGAGGTTTGTCAGTTTCATTACCTCAGGAACGCTACAGGAGGAAAGGAGATCCATGAGGTTCACAGCCCTGTAAGGTGGCCTTCCGATCCCCACATCCTGCACCTGCAGCCCTGAGACCAGGGAGACGAGTTTCACAGCCCTGTGTGATCACCCCAGCCCAGTCCGTCATAAACCAAATTATTGATATTTCTTGAAGTGACACACGACCCGAGGAAGGCTACACTTTTTCCCGATTTTCGACACACCAAGCTGAAAAGGTTAGCCATCACTGTATTAGACATTAAAAAGCATCCTGGGTCAACATTAAGTTACAATATATGCTAGCAGGGACCCACCCCTAAAATTGTAAAGGCATAACCTTTGAATTTCTTGTCCCAAAAGTGCTTTTTCCAAGAGGCAACAGGACTTTCTGGTTTTTCTTTGAAGACGTTTCGCTTCTCATCCAAGAAGCTTCTTCTGAAGAAGCTGAAGAAACTTCTTGGATGAGAAGCGAAACATTTTCAAAGAAAAACCAGAAAGTCCTGAGGCCTCTTGAAAAAGCACCTTTGGGACAACCGTGGACCTGGGTGGTTGAGAATCTCTTATCATTCTACACACTACTACTCCTTGTAGTATGTTTCAATTTTAAGTGGGACTCAAGAGGATTGAACTCAATGTCCTGGACACCGAAAGCAGAGGAAGGATCAGTACATGGTCAAAGGGGTTTAAAACAATCCCAAAAAAGAAACCAGGAGGAACCCTAAAATTCCAGCTTCCTGATTTTACCCATGGTGACTGGTCATTCTTCAAATTTGATCCTGAACAAACCAAGCCAGAAAGTACTCGGACCTCTCTTGCAGTGGTGGCTAGGTGACTTTTGAGGAACAGAAAGCAAATACTGGGGTTTTTTTTTTAAAGCTGCAGAGAAGTTCATTCTCCCTAGTCCCTTGAATCATTCAGGACAGAGGCTGAAACCAAAACAGAGGCCAGGAGCCCCAGCTGTCCAATCCAACCCAAGAACTTCCTTGCAGGTTCAGACTGGAGGATCTACCCAAGATGGTCAACATCTGACAGCAGCAATTAGAGCAGGGGTGGGCAAACTTTTTGGCTCGGGGGCCTCATTGACTTTTAAAATTTTGACGGGCCGCCACCTGGTGTCGAAATGCCTGTCATTACAAGTCAAAATCAAATGAATGCAATCATTCAATCATTCACATCAAACCTTAATTCTGTACCAATCTTGGGCGGGTCGGATTAAAAAGACCAACGGGCCGGATGTGGCCCGCGGGCCGTAGTTTGCCCACCCCTGAATTAGAGGCTAGTTTTTCCACCAAAGCGCTCAGTAAACATTCCAGACTTAGTTGTGGGCATGTAAGAAACTCTATACTTCTACAGTCTCTGCTCCCCACACCTTTCCTTCTTAAGAAACCAGTTTTGCCTTCCGGTTGCATGGCTTCGGCGGCAGCAGGAATTCGCGACAGCTCGCGATTCCTGCTGCGCTTGCTGCCAAGGTGCCCCCGATCCAAATGGGTCTGGGGGATATGGCTGCCCTGTAGAGGCAGCCGAAGAGAGAGGGGATCCGGACAGGGGTTTGGGGGTGTCGCAGACCCCCTCCCCGGCTGGAAAAACCCCTTTTTCCCAAGGTGGTGGAGCGGCGGTCAGTGATGGCCGTCACAAAGAAGCCTGCAGCCGGGTAAGATTTGTGCTGGAGGAAGCTGGAAAAGTGAGGGGGCTGACTGAGCCGAGACAACAACAACTTTTAAGTATCCTGTAAACTGAACTGCTTGAATTGCCTGAAGAAACCAGTTTTATTCTCTGCCTGAGTCCCAGCTAGGTGGCATAGAAGGATGGGGGAGTTTGACTAGGACGACGCTTCCTCTGCATTTTCTCTTTCTCCAGCACCTGTTGCTTCCCTCTACTACTCCTCCAATTCGCCACAATTCTGCCTTTCATCATAGCAGCCTTTATGCTCAGCAGGAACGCATCACGTACTCTAGCTATGTTTTGGGAAGGCAAAGAATCCAGGGCCTTGTACCACCTTTTCCAATGGAGAAATTGTTATTCAAGGGAATCAGAAATCGTGAATCAACAATTTGGGGGGGGGGGAGAGAGAATGAATAAGAATGTGCATATATGTGTTATGTATGTGTATGGGTAGACATATATATATATATATATACAGGGGAACTGGAAACAATGGGACCACCATTACCACCAATGTACAGTATACTTTTGGGCAGAGGTCTCCAAACTTGGCAACTTTAGCTGGACAATTCTGGGAGTTGAAGTCCACAAGTCTTAAAGTTGCCAAGTTTGGGGACCCCTGCTCTTGGGATTTCTTAATAATCT
The DNA here is from genome assembly GCF_049901735.1 of Notechis scutatus. Taxonomy (NCBI): domain Eukaryota; kingdom Metazoa; phylum Chordata; class Lepidosauria; order Squamata; family Elapidae; genus Notechis; species Notechis scutatus. The sequence continues at coordinate 329,758,503 of NC_142009.1, read as the reverse complement.
CCTGTCCTAACAAATCCAATCCAGATTAGTCTTTTAAATTCAACTAAAGTCAATTAGGTGCCTCTGACTGCTGGGATAGCTGCTTTTCATTACTAGTTTAATTAGTCCATTTAGAATTATGGGGACTAGAAATGGGATTGTAGGCTGAAGGTCTAGTGGTTATGGCACCAGGCTAGAAAGCAAGAGACCATAAGTTCAAGTCCCGCCTTGGCTATGACAACCTATGATGGGTGTCCTTGAGCCAGTCCCCCTCTCTCTCTCAGCCCAACTCACCTCACAGGGTTGTTGTTGGGAAATTGGAGGAGAAAGGTATGTTGGATAGGTTTGTCACCTTATTTATAAAAATAATAAAAGGCAGGAAATAAATAAATTTATATATCTGTATCTATTTACTATACGTCCACCTAGGGAATCAAGCATGAAACCATGGCTTCATGATCAAGTAAATCTGAACTGGGATAGAGGCTGTCCTTGTTTGGTGACCACAACGGACCCTCAACTTGGTCGTTAAACAAAGCAATCTGAAAGTGAAGCCCCAACTGTTTACAATCTTACTTCAGCTTTTCTTTGCTTTTACAGACTTGTGAAGGTTGTGAACACAAGGACGGTTGCAAAGTTTCTTTTTTATCATCATCCTAGTCACTAGGTGAGGACTACCTGAATATCCAGGTCGTCTGATGCAGCACATCTCATCCAGGAGGTAGGTCTTCTGCAAAGAAGGATCAGATCACCTTACCAAAAAATGTCTCCTGGTTTCTAGCCTGGTACCTTAAAATACTGCTGGCCTTGTTAAAAATCGTAACAGGCCTGAGCAAAACTCTCTGATTTCTGTAGATCACCATTTTCAGATTTCAGTTCTGCACAACTAGGAGTTTCCCAAGGGCATTTTAAATCAGTTTTGCTATTTCCCAATTCACCGTTATTATTTTTAATTTTTAAAAAGGGTATACTGAGGGAAATCTGGATTAAAATTGATGAAGGAAAATATTTTGATTATAATAGTTGTTTCCTCATGCTGGATGGGGAATTTTGGGAGTTGAAGTCCGCACATCTTAAAAGTTGCCAAGGTTGAAAACACGGCTATAAATGATCCCTCCCAACTCATTTGAACTTATTGGGGCTGAGAGAAAAATGGCTTATTTCAATCCTGATTGCTAAATGGGCCAAACCTTAGGGTTTTTGAATGAAGAATACAGCACTTCAAACGTACTAGCATCCAAGCCTCTTCTAGAAGACCATGGCACACACACACACACACACACACACACACACACAGACAAAAGGCCTCTGAATCTTTCTCTGCCCTCTCCCACTTCCCAACACAACCAACACAACGCGATGACCAGCTGGGCCCACTCCATATGCGCAAAGGCATTCTTCCCGCTTATTATACGCACATAGGTCGCTTAATGTTCATTTATTTCTTCTCAGGCCGCGCAAAAATTGGATTTCGGGCCAAGGCCTCCCCACCTTCCCACAATTCTGGGGGGAAAAACCCCAAACCAATGTGATCTAATGGCCCATTTCTTCCTCGCCAAAGCCTAGTCAGTAGCTTCGTTGCGCTACTCCGCAGTTTTCGGCTTCTCTCTCCCCCCCCCCCCCACTTCCCATCTTGAAACGCAATGACACGGCCGATTTTGATTTCCCCCCCCCCCTTCCTACCTCATTTCGACCCGTCTTCACAGTCATGCACGACCGGCAAGGCCAATTTCCTCCACTCCGAGCAAAACAACGCAAAGGACCAGTAATACCCTTCCTACACGGTCTCTTTGCACGCATGCAACACACACACGCGTGCACACCACATACGCCCCCCCACACACACACTTTTTGGCTCCCAGTAGATAATCCACCTTCCCAGAAGAGCTCCCTTAACACGGTGCAGTACCGGATTTCATCCCCCCACCCACCCAAAATGGGGAAACACCCTTTTCTTTCCCCAAAGCAATTCAATAAATAATTCCCGGGCAATTCCAAGCATGGGTCATCTTGGCTCCCTTGCAGTGTCCTCTCCCCCCACCCCCACAACGAGGCAATATAACGCAGCGAGCTTTCCAGATCTCCCACCCACCTCCCGCATGAAAATCCCCTCCTGATTTCCTCGATCTGGATTCCACTGACCCGAAAGAGGTAGCGAGAAGCTGCGCGGCGCGCTAGAGTCCAACCGGCGGCGCAAAGGAGAAAAAGCAGCGCCTCCGTCCAGGCCAGCCGGGCGTTCTCGGCCCACGTCCGGCGGGACAATTCCCAGCCACAATCTGTGCAGCTCCGCAGCGCCCCGACTAAGCTCCGGTAACTACGCCGCACCAACTGCTCGTAGCTCGGCATAGGCTCGGGCGCCTGCATCCTTTTCTCCGGCCACTCACGGCTTCGTCGCGCAAGCACGAGAGCGGCAAGTGCAAGGCTGCCTCCTGCTGCAGCCGCCCATCAGCGCGCGCCGGTCCCACACCAGCTGTTTGCAGCTGGAAACAGCGGCAGGCCCGCTTCTGCGCACGCGCGCCAAACGCCGCGCAGAAACCTGAAGAGGGGGAGGCGAAGCCCGCGCGCGAGCGACCTTCGCCGGCCGCTAGAGGGCGGGCCCGGCAACGCCGCCGTTGGAAAGGATGCGCTTGTCAAAGCGCCCGGCGGGGCTGACTGGCGAGTCAAGGCGCCGGTGGATCGCAGCCCCCTGCAGCGCAAAGCTGGTCGCGAAAGATCCTGCTGGATTTAAGGCGGCTTTGCTGGTGATCGTGCACGCGTTAGGCATGCATCGGATCGCGGCTTCGGGAAGCAGCTTCTTCGACTCCAACGCAAGAGGAAAATCCGCGATTACATCGGATTTAGAAGACGATCTGCTCTGCCGGGGTCTCCCAAGATTTCCCGGCGGCTGCATTGGAATCCAGTCCGCTTTCCGGCTCCGAAATCCTCCCGAGAGATGCGAAACCTAACGAAGGGGTTCAGGTACGAGCTAACATGCTTCCCTGAGGCTTTGATTGTAGAGCTGCGTGTGAACCGGGAGGGGGACGGACGCTTCGCTTTGGCGAACTGCCCTCTTTAGTTTAGTTTCGGGCGAATGCATTGCTTCGCCTTCAACGCTGAGCGGGGAGATTCAGCGGTAGGTGAACCTGGAAACGTCCGACCCATTTGGGAATGGGTGCAAATGTCCCTTCCCACCCCCGTTTCCGAATTCATAAAAAAATTACTTCGCGATATAAACAATGGGCAGAAGTCGAACGATTGTAAAAATAAAAATGTGTTCTAAAATAGGGCTTGGAATTCTCTATTTTGTATGCTTATTGGGGAAGGGAAAGAAGAGGTATGCAGTAGAAATGCAAGATCTGTTAATTTATGTGGGATTTATAGATATAGATAGAAGATAGGTAGGTAGGTGGATGGATGGATGATAGAGGGGCAGACAGACAGAGATAGAAACAGAGACAGGCAGGCAATGAGATTAGATAGGGAGAGAGAGAGAGAGAGAGAGAGAGAGAGAGAGAGGGAGAGAGGGAGAGAGGGAGATCAGGGGTCTCCAACCTTGGCAACTTTAAGACCTGTGAACTTCAAAGCTGGCTGAGGAATTCTGGGAGTTGAAGTCCACATTAAAGTTGCCAAGGTTGGAGACCCCTGGTTTAGATCCCTTCACAGGTTGTGGGCCATGTTTGGGTCTGGTTAAGTACTTGAGGGAGGTGCATGCCACTCGTGGAAATCTACTACAGTAGTCCTCAATTTACAACAGTTTATTTAGTGACAGGGGGGAAAAAAGCTGACTGAGGAATTCTGGGAATTGAAGTCCACAAGTCTTAAAGTTGCCAAGGTTGGAGACACACACACACACACACACACACACACACACACACACGTGTAGGGTCTCCTGTTTGAGCAGGGGGGTTGGAATAGATGACCTACAAGGTCCCTTCCAACTCTGATTATCTGTTAACCACAAGAAATAACACAAAAGTGTTGGCAAGTTTTCCTCTGGGTGAAGAATATGATTTCATGCCCACAGCAACAAGTCACTAGCCTCAGCTCTTCGGCCTCTTGGAAGTTAAAAATTGGAAGTTTTTTTCAGCTGGAATGGAGCTCTTGAAGGTCACTTCCTATCTAGAGACTAAGAGCTTGAAAAGGGGATGTGAATTCAGATGCGGAATACATTTGGGTTTTTATGGTTCATTCAAACAAATTGATTTGCAAATAACTTAAAGTTTTGAAGATTCCATTAGATCAGTGTGCTGTCCAGACAGTATATAGTTAATTGGGAATTGGGAACTGTTCCCCTTAAGGTAATGCCTCATGGGAAATGTAGTTATTGCATCATGGGAAATGTAGTTCATGTCATGTGGTCACATCTGTAATCCTGATTGGTCATTGAGTTGACCCTTGGTTGGGTTGGGGGAGTTTCCATTATTCTTGCTTGGACCCCAGCATCGTGCTGGTGTCTCACCTTTTGGTCCATCGTTATGGGATGAAGATAACTATCTTTTCACACTATGAAGTCAACGATGCAAAGATTTGGACATTAGATGAATCTCGACATAACTGTGGATGCCTTGTGATCCAATAAAGAAACTTTGTATGGAAGCCTTTGTAGAGTTTTAACTGCTTATTTTAGGCATCTTTTGGAAGATAAATAGAGACAATCAGTGTTCTTCAAACGTGCCCCTTTGAAGATGTGTGGACTTCAACTCCCAGAATTCCTCACCCAGCAGGGCTGCCAGGCAGAGGTGGTATTCAGCAGGTTCTGATCAGTTCTGGAGAACCGGTAGCGGACATTTTGAGTAGTTGGGAGAACTGGCAAATCCCACCTCTGACTGGCCCCGCCCCCCTCTATTCTCCACCTCCTGAGTCCCAGCTGATTGGCTGGATCTTCTTTGGTTGCCCTGCACAGGAGAACGGAGCTGGAAAGCAGGTTAGTGGGGTGAGGAGGGAATGGAGATTTTACAGTAACCTTCCCCTGCCATGCCTACCAAGCCACGCCCACCAAGTCAAGCCACGCCCACAGAACCCGTATTAAAAAAAATTGAATCCTACCACTGCTGCCGGGGGAATTCTGGAAGTAGAGGTCCTAATCTTAAAGTGGAAAAACACTGCATTAGACCTAAATGTGAATGGGACGTATCAAATGGCGAAGGGGTTTTTCTTTGCTGCCTCCAACATCTACTACATGGAAGTTCATTAAATCAAGAGTTTATTGTACAAATGTTGGACAAAATAGGACAAAAAACACACTGATGTATCTTCCTGCCTTTTTGTGGGTTTCTTAAGCAATTTAAATCCTTCCAGGTGCATTGGAAATTGATGAATAGTGCTGATATTGATGAATAGGATAACACAGTAAAGCCTCCCTTCATATTAGGAACGGCTCATCTCATGCTCTTTTGAAATATCCGGATTTTTTTTTAAAAAGGACTTGTTCATCTAATTTACCATATAGTGTAAGGATATAAGTGTGAACTCATAAAATAATTCTATGGTCTTTTAGAGTTGCCAACAGAAAGGGATAGGGGAGCAGTACGATAGCTTGCAACCGAAACTGCATTCCATAAATGTTTTCAAAGATAGTAACTAGGTGACTGAAGTTTCTGCCGGGCAAAATTATAACTGGAGAGCATGTTTGATGACTCTTGGCTACGGATGTGTCCCATTGGAGAATATGAATTACGACACACCCCAGAGGGTGGGGGGGAAACCAGGATTAAGGGTGACAATGAATTATGTATCTCAGAGTTGGCTACACCCAGGCAGTGCCGGACATGTTAACTCCCAATAAATCCTTTTGAAGTTTTGGAAGTCTGGCTCGAGACTCATGATTTAAATGGGGGTAACTGCCGGAATCCTTACAGCTAACCAACTCTGAAACACATTGTCACCCTTGAACCAGGTCCCCCCCTCTCCCACTGGGTGTATCATAATTCGTAATCTCCAATGGTACACATCCAAATCCAAGAGTCATCAATCACGCTCTGCAGTTAAGAATTTCGTGCAGCAGAAACTTCGGTCACCTAGTTACTATCTTGAAAACATTTATGGAATGCAGTTTCGGTTGCTGCTCTGCTCCCCCCTCCCTTTCTGTTGGCAACTCTAAAAAGACCATAGAAATATTTTATGAGTTGACAATGGTGGTGGCCACCAACGTGTCCCAGAAGGTCCTACAGGTTGCAGAGGTCCTCTCCGTCCAGCTGAAGGGGGAGGAACCCCAGACAACGATGACCAGTCACTGGATTCTTATGACAGCAAGGACGAGGGCAAAAATGACCCAATGGTGAGTGGACCGATTCCCCCTTTTGTCTTCCCAATATGGGTTACAGTCCCAAAAACAGGGAATAGGGGGACTTTCCAAGCCCTAATAGATTCAGGCTGCACCAGATGCCTGATCAACCTAACCAAGGTCCTAAAACTGGGGATCAGAGTGAAAAAGCTAGCCCACCCAATCCAGTTTGAACAAGTAGATGGCTCCCTGCTGGGAGAAGCCTATGCCACTCACTTAACCGAACCAATGAGACTAGACCCAGCGGATCCCTGGGAAACAATTCGATTTGTAGTAGCTCCCAAAATGACAGATGCAGTCATACTGGGACTTTCCTGGCTAGACAAGTGTGGCCCGACTATCTGGTGGCAGGGGGGCAGCCACAGATTGAGGATAGCAAAGGGACTTTAACCCCTTCCTCACCATCGAAAAGAAGCACCGCGTTCATCGAGCCAGCCAAGCCATGGGTGGCAGACCCGGTCCCGTTCAAGGAGAAAAAAGATGGAACTATGAGATTATGCGTGGACTTTAGGGCGATCAACGGACTGTGTGTACACAATCTATATCCCCTCCCACCCATGAAGGACATGCTGTCCCACCTGGCCAAAGGGAAGGCCTTAACCAAATTAGACCTCAGAGAAGCATACTATCGAGTCCGCATCAGGGAGGGAGGCGAATGGAAAACAGCGTTCAACTGCTCCCTAGGGAGCTTCCAATTCAAAGTCATGCCTTCGGACTACAGCACTGGTTCCCAAAAATGGGATGAATTGGGGGGGTGATAAGAGGCAAGGGGGTGGCAGAGGAGTGCTGGAGGTGGCCCCTCACAGGCGCAATTCTGCCTGGAGCTCAGGTGGGATTCTACCAGTTCAGTAGAACCGGTTGTTATGATTCTCCATAGTTCGGAGAACCGGTAAATCAGACCTCTGGCTAGCCCTGCCCCTCTCTGTCTGCTTCTCTGCTCCCTGCCTAGGCAGTCTCTATCGCACATGCACAACATCGTGCACATGCGTGACATACCTGCAGCCTTTTGCCCACCCACCAAGCCAGCCATTGCTGCCTGCCTTTCGCTGGGGCTCTGCCTGATCTGGTGATCTGAGTGAGTGCGAACCCCGGTCGCCTTACCACCACCACCACTTGCCTTTTGTTTTGCTCCTCCCCCCCCTTATGTTTTGCCACTGCTGCCAGTCACTTTTCCCACCCCACCACCATTTGCTTTTCTCCGGGAAACATTGGAGAGGCTCCTATTGGCTCCGGCCAGGTCAGCGGCTACTTCTCTCACCTGCTGCTCCAGCTGGGATAGCGAGAGCGCCTCTCTCCTGGCAGAGTGAGAAGCTTGCAAGTTCCCCTCTCATTGGAAACGGCTCCCGGGTGGCAGAGAAGCAGCCTGGTTGAATCCTGCTTCTCTCTGCTGCCCGGGAGCCGTTTCCGATGAGAGGGAGACTTGCAAGCTTTTCAAGATTGAGTTTAAGAGCGCCCCATGGAAGGAGCTGAGAGCAAAAATAGTGACTGTGAGGGCGACAGGAGCATGTGATGTGTCCCTCCATGGTCCCCTCCTTGGTAACAAGCAGGGCTTCTCCTCCTCTTTTCCCCAGAGGCGCGGTGTCTGCCTCCCTTCACACTCCTTGCGGAGGGACACGCCCCACCTTGCTCTTGGCTTCTCGGCTTCTTCCATGGGATGCTCTTAAACTCCGTCTTGAAGAGCAGGAAGACGTTTCATTCGATCAGTGCCAATTAACTCCGCCTTGCCCAAGGCGGCTGCAACAGAAGTAGGAAAAGTGCCCCAACTCCGATATCTCTTTCGGAGCCTGGCCGTCATCCTGAAGCTCTCTGCACATGCACGGGAGTGCTCTCTTATGTCTCACTAAGCTGCCCAAGGTTGCTTGGATGGTTAGCAGGCAAGTGGGGGTGGGGTGGGGGGCATGCTGAACCTGCTTGCTTCGTCCATGTGCCGGGATGGGCAACGACCTCGGGTGCTGGGAGTTTTCAAAAGACTGTGCACTGAAAAGTGGGGGACACAGTAGTTGTACAGCCCCCTCAATGGGGTGAAGAAATAGTCCTCAGGCTTAGGAGAGTTGATTTACAAGTGAAAGTTTCCTTTTTCTCTCTCTCTCTTCCCTGCCCAATCTCTGGGTAGAGATAAAAGCTGTTTGGAGTTTTTGAGCTGGAAGATCATTTACAACAGGGGTCACCAAACTTGGCAATTTTAAGACTTGTGGACTTCAACTCCCAGAATTCCTCAGCCAGCAAAGCTGGCTGAGGAATTCTGGGAGTTGAAGTCCACAAGTCTTAAACGTTGCCAAGTTTGGAGACCTCTGCCCTACACCATTTCTGACAGATGGCAGTCCAATCTCTTCTTAAAAGTCTCAAGTGATGGCGATCCCACAACTTCCAACTTCTGTTCCACTGGTTGATTGTTCTGTCAGAAAGTTTCTCCTTGTTTCCAGGTTGAATCTCTCCTTGTTCAGTTTCCATCCATTATTCCTTGTCTGGCCTACAGGAGCTTTAGAAAATAGCTTGACCCTCAAATATTGGAAGTCTGCTATCATGTCTCCCCCGGTCCTTTCCTTCACTAAACTAGCCATGCCCAGTTCCTGCAACCGTTCTTGGGTTATTTCTTGAGGCTTCTTCCCCAACAAGGCATAATTTTGGCCGCCTGCACCGTCACCCCAGCAGGAAGAGAAGACAGGCTGCGTCCCCATTGTTCCCTTGGTTTTAAAACTTCATTCATTCCTCGCAGGCCAGTCAACCAAGGACCAGAGGCCTGGCAGACAAAGGAAACATTCATTCCTACCCTTGGATCTACCAGCCAATTTCAGCCCAGAACAGCATGGCTCTCCCTCCCGCCCCCAAACCAACATGACAATGGGTCATTCAGAAATGCTGCAAGTGAGTCAGGTATAAAAGTGTGGGGGAAGTTTTAAATCTCCCCCTCCCTTTGCGTTCCCCTCCTCCTGTCTGTCCGTTCTTCCCCCCCCCCAGTCCTGCTCTAGAGGCCAGGGGAAGAGAGAGAGGCAGGCTACTACGTTCCCACGCCATCTTTCGTCCACCCACCTCTTTTTAAATAAGTGCCAACCAGGGAGAAGAAAGCCATGATGCAACAGAAGGACGTTTGGCTTGGCAATATGGGAGGGTTTGGGGGCTGGCTTGCTGCCCCGTTTCTCGATTTGCACTTGGCAGAATGAGGCGGCTATGGCTTTGCAGGCAAGGTGGGACGGGCGGAGAGAAAAACTCGCTCAGCCTGTCTCCTTGAAGCTTTCTGGCTTAGCAGTGTGTTTTGCGCCTTGTGAAAACCCAGTTTCAGGCTTAGCCCTGGTTGGGTGGGGGCGGGGGAGATGCATGGATCAATTATACAGTGAGTGACCACTGAGTGACCATTCCAAGGTAGAACAACACAGAAAAAAGTGACTCGTGACCATTTTTCACCTGACCGTTAAGCATCTCTACAGAAACGTGATGATCAGAATTCAGATTCTTGGATAATTAAAAGTTGAATGTTCAATGGGATTTGATAGGGAATTAATTGTAAGCTATAGGAGTGGCACATTCTAATTGGCGATTATTGGGGAAATATATGTTTTGTAATATTTGAAATGAGGTAGATTTTTTTGGGAAACGATGAAACGGGAATATGCGATGAAAAGGTAAACATGACAGATAAAAGAATAATTAATATCAAAATATGAGAACTTTTTAAACGGAAAAAAAAATAGGTTAAGAAATAAATGGGAAATTTATAAAATAAGCCTGAGGGAAGTGTTTGAGAAAAACAATAGAGAATATACAAACTAGTGGTAAGATATTAAATTGATTATGAAAGATAAACATGTCACCAAAGCTATGTCTATGTGGAGATGTGAAAACCTGGAATCGTGCTGTTCGCTAAAAAAGACGTTTTATTTTCTTATGTTTTGTGAAAACTGAAATAAAAATGTTATTAAAAAAAAATTCAGACCCTGGGCAACTGTCTCATATTTATGATGGTTGCAGCGTCTTGGGGTCATGGGATCCCCTTTTGCGACCTTCTGACCAAAGCAAAGTCAATGGAGAAGCCAGATTCACTTAACCATGTTAGTAGTTAGTTAATAACCGAAGTGATTCTCTTAACAAGAAAGGCAGTAAATTGGGGACATTTTTATTTCACTGTCTCGTTTAGCAACAGAAATTTTGAGCTCCATTGTTGATCGTAAGTCAAGGACTACCTGTGAAGGACACCAAGGCTCTTTCCTCTCATCCCTTTTTTTAAAATCCCATGCCCTCTGCTAAGGCCAGCGCTCGGAGGGCTTGGGGAGGAAAAAATGTCCTCTGTGCCAAGAAATGAAGACCCTTCTCTTTTTGATTTGCTGCTGGACTCATGATGGGAAGTGTCCAAGCTGAACCTGAGGCTGAATATTCTCGTGGAGGTTTCACAGCATTTTTGTGGCAGCAAAAGGGAAGTGGTTGGCCATGGCCTTCTTCACGGTGCTTTTTTTTCTCCATTTCCCAATCTAATTCATAGCTCTGAGATTTCCTGGTGGTCTTCCATCTTAGGACTAAGTAAATTCTCTATCATCCATCCATCCATCCATCCATCCCTCTCTCTCTCTCTCTCTCTCCCTACATCCACCTTCCTATCATCTATTCTATATCTATCTATAGCAGAGATCTCCAAACTTGGCAACTTTAAGACTTGTGGACTTCAACTCCCAGAATTCCTCAGCCAGCTTCTTTTTCCTGTCACTAAAGAAACTGTTGTACATTGAGGAGTACTGTAGATTTCCATGAGTGGCAGACCAAAACATGGCCCACAACCTGTGAAGGGATCTAAGCCAGGCAACTTTAAGACTTGTGGACTTCAACTCCCAGAATTCTGGGAGTTGAAGTCCACAAGTCTTAAAGTTGCCAAGTTTGGGGACCCCCAATCTATAGCCACCTACCTATCATCTTCCCACCTTTATTATTGTTTATAAATAACGCAAATGAGCATAACTTCCTCCTCCTATTTTCCCCACAGCAACCACTCTGTGAGTTGGGCTTTGAAATACTACACAGCTTGGATTTTTTTTTGTTTTTTTTAAACCAATTGAGTGTTTGTGAAGTCTCTTTCAAGTCAAGCTTGACTCCAGGTGCCTTCATGGACAACAGTAGAGAAATTCTTTCCCAGTGACACTCTCTAAACTTGTCAATCTGCCCACATTCCTAGTTCAGTGGTTCTCCATTAAAGCACTGGCCAAGTCAGGCCCTGTTTAGGTTTTTGAGGTGAGCCAAGGATGGTAAGAAGTTGCCACTTAAATGAGCTACTATTTTTGTGGAATCATTTTACTGTGTAAACCCCAATTGGCTGAAATCACAAATTAAGCTGTAAACCAGAGCGTACAAGCCAAACAAGTGGAATGCACTTACTCCATTAATCCAAATGAACCATATTGTGGACTAGTAGAATGTGTGAAGCCAGACAGTGGGTAGCTAGGTTTGTACAATATACCAAATTGTAAAGTAGCCAACCACAGTTTAGTGCAATGTGTCGTGTATGTTACACAGCCCCCTCCCTGCAAGTAGCCCTGAGTGAAAGGAAGCTTCTGTGCTTTAATAAAGACATGATAAAGTGCAGTATTTGTATATAAGGTGGAACATCTAAATTTCTGTTGATAGAACTTATTTATAGAAACTTATTTAATAGAGGCTCTCTGTTAACAGAAATTTAGATCATGTTGTGAAGGCTGGTGCTGCAGGATGTTCGATAATTCATGAAAAAAAAATTCTCATAGTTAGGCTAACCAGGTTTATCATGGAAGCCCAGCCACTCTTAAATTTTTTAACTCTATACATGCCATTACCTCATCTGCAAGGGGAAATTGAAGACAAACACCCCAAGCTTTGCGGACAGTTTTGAATACAACTTCTCTCATCTTGCAAAATGACAGTAAGTTTGATCCAGTGGTTAAGAAACCAGGCTAGAAACCAAGAGACTGTGAGTTCTAGTCCCGCCTTAGACCTAAAAGCTGTCTGGATGACTTTGGGCTAATCACCAGGAGACTGTGAGTTCTAGTCCTACCGTGGGCATGAAAACTGGCTGGATGACTTTGGGCCAGTCACTCTCCGACCAACCCACCTCTCAGGGTTGTTGTGAGGAAAATAGGAGGAAGAAGAAGCAGTGTTTGCTGCCTTGAGTTATTTAAAAATATAATAAAGGTGCGATATAAATAAGTCTTTAAGATGTCTGCAAATTCACACTTTTTTCACCGTTATAAGATACCTGCTCTGTGCTTCAGTTACAGATGAAAGAAAAAGAACTTAAAATACCCAGGGAGAATCAAGCATGTTCTGAAGAGGCCCCAGGCTCAACGTTCGCAGCGTTGTCTGTGAAAAGAAGGCAAAAGAAACCGCTGTGGGGGCCACCTGGAAGGGGAAACAGGCTCCCTGGTTCAATCATTGGATAGAAAAAGTAGTTCATATTTTTAACTTGGAAACTGTCTCACAAGCAAATGGAGGATTTATTGGGAATGTTGAAAGGTTTGCCGTTTCCAAGTCTCTATTCCACCTGATCTTTGCTTTAAAACAGGAGCCCAAAGACACTGGAGAAACAGCATCGGGGAAAACCTGGATTGCTTCGCTGCCTTGTGGGCGACTCAGGGAAATGTCCAGTTTCTCCTAGGGCAGAGGAGGGGATTCCTGCGAGATCCTTGGGCTGAATCCAACTTTTCAAGATGTTGTAGATTTGAGGGATCAAGCACAGGGAGTGTACTGTAAGGCCAGGCGATCGAAGTCATTCTCCTGTATAGCCCAAAACAGAAAGAAAGAAAGAAAGAAAGAAAGAAAGAAAGAAAGAAAGAAAGAAAGAAAGAAAGAAAGAAAGAAAGAAAGAAAGAAAAGAAAGAAGAAAGAAAGGAAGGAAGGAAGGAAGGAAGGAAGGAAGGAAGGAAGGAAGGAAGGAAGGAAGGAAGAAAGAAAGGAAGGAAGGAAGAAAGAAAGGAAAGAAAGAAAGAAGAAAGAAAGAAGAAAATAAGTTTACATTCTAAGGGGAGAATCGAATCCACAATGCAACAGCTAAAAGGGCCAATAGAGGCAGTCCTTGACTTAGCAAGAGTTCCTTTAGTGTCCCAAAGGTGCTTTTTCAAGAGGCAACTGGACTTTCTGGGTTTTCTTTGAAGAAGCTTCTTGGATGAGAAGCAAAATAGCTTCAGAGAAAAGCAAGAAAGTCGAGTAGCCTCTTGAAAAAGCACCTTTGGGACAAACATGATCTGGAGGACTGAGGATCTCCATAGAGAGCTCGTTTAGTGACCGTTCAAAGTTACAAAGGCACTGAAAAAAGCGACTTATGGCCATTATTTCACAACTTGCAACCACTGCAGCATCTCCATGGTCACGGGATCAAAATTCAGACGCTTGGCAACTGACTCATATTTACGACGGTTGCAGTCTTCCCTTGGGGTCATGGGCTCCCCTTTTGCAGCCTTCTGACCAGCAAAGTCAATAGGGAAACCAGATTCACTTAACAACCGTGCTAACTAACTTAACTGCAGTGATTCGCTTAACAAACGCGGCGAGAAAAGTTGTGAAATGGGACAAAGCTCACTTAACCGATTTCTCACTTAGCAGCACAAATCCTGGGCTCAATTGTGGTCGTAAGTTGAGGACTACCTGTAAAATCTTGAACTGCATTAATACAACCTCTGTGTCCTCGTCAAAGGACAGTAACGATCCCACCTGTCTACACTGGCCATTTCACCGTTGGGAGGGCAATTCTGGGCATGGCATCTTCAAAGGGACATAGAAAAGTTGGAGCTTTGGGAGAAGAAAAACGTAAGGGAGCTTGATAGGTTTTGTTTGCAAAAGGGAAGAGGCACGATAGCAATCTATCAATACAGGTAATCCTCCATTTATGACCATTATTTCCATTGCAAAGTAGTGTGGTTGTTAAGTGAGCCGCACCCCCATTTTATGACATTTTTCGCCATGGCTGTTCAGCAGTCACCTCCATTTGCAAGCTTCTGACGGTCGACGAGGGGAGCTGGATTCGCTTAATGACTGCACGATTCATTTAACAACTGCAGGGATATGGCACAAAGGTTGTAAGATAGGCTGCGACTCATTGCCTTGCTTAGCAATGGAAATTGTGGTCCCAATTGTGGTTATAACTCGAGAACTACCTGTATGGCTTCTCTGCTGCCCGAGCAAGTCCCAGAACTGAACTCCTGCAGGAATGCATTCAATGAAAATTGATCCATTCATGCATTTATTTCCAGAGATCAAACACTCGCCTCCCACTCGGAAGGGTGGCAGTTTGATCCTAGGCAGCTGGCAGAAGTTTCTCTATCAGGGTGCAACAAGAAAATATCTGCTGCGAACTCTGCGTAGGTGTCGGGAAGGGCATCTGGCCAGTAAACGCTCAGCTCCACTCAAGTTATCCTGACTCTACCCCAAAATAAAAAGGATCATTGAGTCTATCATCTGCACCTCTGTAACTGTCTGGTTTGGTTCTGCAACCCAACAGGACAGACACAAACTTCAGAGAGTAATTAGGACCGCAGAAAAAAACAATTACTACCAACCTGCCTTCCACTGAGGACCTGTATACCGCACGAGTCAAAAAGAGGGCTGTGAAAGTATCTACAGACCCCTCACATCCTGGACATAAACTGTTTCAACTCCTTCCCTCAAAACAAATGCTATAGAGCACTGCACACCAGAACAGCTAGACACAAGAACAGTTTTCCCCCGAACGCCATCACTCTGCTAAACAAATCAATCCCTCAACCCTGTTCAACTATTACAAAGTCTGCACCACTATTACTATTCATCTTCTCATCACCCCTTATGACCCTCCCTTCCCACTTGTGACTGTATGACAGTAACTTTGTATCCTTATGATTTATAACTGTTTCCTAGTATGATTTGATTGCTTATTGTACCCTATGACTATTATTAAGTGTTGTACCTGATGATTCTTGACTCTTGACGAATGTATCTTTTCTTTTATGTACACTGAGAGCATTTGCACCAAGACAAATTCCTTGTGTGTCCAACCACACTTGGCCAATAACGAATTCTATTCTATTCTATTCTATTCTATTCTATTCTATTCTATTCTATTCTATTCTATTCTATTCTATTCTTCTATTCTATTCTATTCTAATTCTAATTCTATTCTATTAAAGCAGGGGTGTCAAACTGGTGGCCCGCGGGCCGGATGCCTTACGAGCAGGCCATGGCAACCCCAGCTCTGCGAAGGGGGAAAACGTTGTGATATGTCACATGACGGCAACATGATGCCACAAGTTTGACACCCGTGGATTAAAGGGTTGTAAAAAGAATAAAAATCATTTATTCCCATACTTGAATCTGATGAAAACACTTATTTTATGACACTATATGGAGGATTTAACCACAATTTGCAATGCTTGACGAACAACAAAAATGCATTTTTTTTTTAAAAAAAAAGAAATCCTCCCTCCCTCCCTCCTTTCCCCTTCCCTTCCCCTCAGAAGCCAAAGCCAAAGAGTAGAGATGCTTTACCTTAACTTGGTACTCCTTTATGAACGGATGGCTTTTATGGGCATCCTTGAGCTGCGACAGGTAACGGTTGGTCACCTAAAAGGAGGAAGAAGGGACAGAACCCAAGCGATGAAGAACAAAAACAATGGGAAAGAAAATCCCCTGTGGAAAAGGAGAAGAGCCAATTCCGCTCCCAAAGGGGAAAAAAAAAAGGCCGCTGGAATGGGAAAAGCCAGCTAGCCATTCTTCCATGTCAGCAGGAGGCTGATTGAGAACTGGGCGACCTCTGACCTTTCCCACGGCAGAGGAGGGGACTCCGTGGCCACGAGAGGAAAGGAGGTCAGGAGAACTGCCCCGAAATACACACATGGATTGGGAAGAGGGCTAGGAGTGGAGATGGGCTCCCCAGCTGAGGAAGCTGGAAGGACCATCGATGGAACAGCAAAGAAAAACTTCCCCAGCCATTTCCTTTGCGACAGCTGGCCGCATGCGTGCCTTGTTGCGGCCAGGGGTCAGAGGGGTCAAGGGAGAAAGAAGTGGCCCAGGCTCCAACAAGTGGTCAGTTCCCACTTTCCCTCTCCTGCCAAAAATGGCACTGGGGAGAGGAGCCAAACTCATCAAGGACAGACCTGCAATAAATTATCCCTAATGAGTTACTCTTCTGTCTGAGAATTCCAGGCTTGGGAAGAGTCAAATGACTTAGTAATTTCATCGCTGAGTGAAGGAATCCACTAAAGCAGGGGTCTCCAACCTTGGCAACTTTTAAGATTTGTGGACTTCAACTCCCCTGAGTATGGGAACTCTGGGAGATGAAGTCCACAAATCTTAAAGTTGCCAAGGTTGGAGACCCCTGCGCTAAAGCAACCTGGATAAGTGTGCTATCTTCAGATAGCACAATGCCTTTCAACCTTGGCAACTTTAAGAGGAGTGGGCCACAACTCCCAGAATCCCCAGACAGCAAGGGATTCTGGTATTTGAAGTCCACTCCTCTTTTAAAGTTGCCAAGGTTGAAAAACACTGGCTTGAAGTCATACAGGTGAGTGACTCACGGCACGATAGGATTGGAAAGATACCTGGATAGAGAGAGAGAGCTCTTGGCTTGATCTGTGTGCCCATCAGGTGCTAGGTGGGTTAACAAGAATGTAAGGAGGAGGCTGGATTTTATTTTTTGGCTCTATCTGGGGAATGTGGTGTTCTGGTCACAGGAACATCCAGATCCTTGAAATTCGTCACCCGATTTGCATATTTGGGAGGAGGTTTTAAAAGGGAAAATGGTATTTAACCTCTGTTTTGGTTTAAATACTTGTCCTGTCTCTCATGGAAAAAATAATCTGTTTTGTTGGATTTTTAAGAGGGGTTTTGCCCTGCTCTTCAGTCCCTGAAAAAGGTGAAAATATGTTGGATTCACCCATTTGGGGTGGGAGAGAATTTGGGGGGCACAGCCAAAGAGGCTTATAGTTATCCCGAAGAGGCAGAAATAACTCACTGATTGAAGGGGAGATTTAGAATCCTGGCTTACTTTACATCAGAACATTCATCTCCTCTTATCTAAGTAGGGATTAAAGCCACATGTAACATTTGGGGGATAGACGACAGATCTATCCCACAGGAACGATTCGAAACTAACAAGGTTGCACCTGCAAATTCTGCATGGCTAAAATTTCTCATCTGGAGGTGAAGGCGTTTTTCTAATGTATTTCCATTTTCTTTGGCTTTTTTTCTTGCAGAACTCAGTTTCGTTTTCAATCACAAACATTATTTTGCGGTATAAAACAGAGAACTGGGAACTGGGAGTAGACCATCCTCGCTCGGTCCAAGGAGATGGGAAACTTTCCTGAAATGGTTGGTCAGAGGGGAAAGATTATTTAAGCTCCTTGAATTCTTTATGCTAGCCAAAAAGAGATGGCTGTAGGTACAAGTATAGGTAGTCCTTGAATTACCACCATAACTGAGCCCAAAATTTATGTTGCTAATTGAAATATGCGCTAAGTGAGCTTTGCTCCACTTTTACGATTTTTCTTGCCACAGGTGTTAAGTGAATCATTGAGTTTGTTAAGTGAGTTACACGGTTGTTAAGTGAATCTGGATTCCCCATTGACTTTGCCTGTCAGAAGGTCACAAAAGGGGATCACATGACCCCAGGACATTGCAACCGTCATAAATATGAACCTGAATTTGAATATGCATCTGAATTTTGATCACACAACCACGGGGATGCTACAATGGCTGTAAATGGGAAAAACAGTCACTTTTTTCCAGGGCCATTGTCTTTGAATAGTTACTAAATGAGCTGTTGTAAGTCGAGGACTACCTGTAATCCCTGGCAATTGTAGTCGTAAGTCGTGACAGTCATAAAGGTCATTACGTGACCGACCTCATCATATGACTGTTTTTGTGGCAGGTTATCAAGGGAATCCATTGTTCACTATGAGGTTTTGCCAGAAACCAAGAGTAAATGCTGGTTTCTGGTAAAAATGTCATAAATTACAAGTTGTGAGTGCGGGACACTGCGAATGTGGCCATGTTGTTGCCACAGGGGTGGTTCGTGGTTGTCGGAACTTGGGAATCAGATTGTAAATATCCTTTGGGGCCCCCACTGTAACTTTGGTTGCTAAGCAACCGGTTGTAAGGCAAGGACTACCTCTATGGTCAAGAGTTGAAATGCTTCCCCACACACACACAATAAATGCAAACAAGCAGTGCCTACCTCTGGAGTTTTCCCCAGGTGTTGTGAGAGGACGACAAAGTTGATCAGGGTCTCAGGATGGCTGCTGTCCTGAAAGGGGAGAGAAAAGCGCAAAAACCAGCACTGAATAAGGCCACAATATGCCGTTTCCTTCCAGACAAAAGTTCCTCCATCAATGTAGCTGAGGACTCAAGAGCTGCACCATCATCTGGCACTGAAATTGAACCACACAGGCTAAGAATTTCTGCAAGCCAGGAAGGAAGCAACGATTTGGCTTTTCAGACAAGCAGTGTGCAAGAAACAGAACTGGATTAGCCACTGGTCCATCTAGGCTAGGATTTATTCCAAGGGAGAACAGATCATTCCTGAGCCGGATCTCTTGCAATCACCCAAGAGGCTGCAAATTTGAAACTTCCAGAAGCCTATAACGGAAGAGGATTAGTTCAGCCATGAAGTCCTGCTCAGGGCAGAAATCCAAGTGTGTGTACTCCACCAGGCAGCTACCTCAGTTCAAGGCTCATTTCCACTACTAAAGTCCACTGACCCTTAGGAACTTTTTTTCCCTACTGCTCAATTGGAATCTGTCTTCTTTTATTTGAATCCAGTTTTTCCCAACCTCAGCAAGTTTAAACTGTGTGGTCTTCAATTCCCAGAATTCCACACGGGTTGGGAATTAAAATGGCTTGAGTTTGACAAACCCTGATTTTGGATCTTCTGAGTCATACCTTTGGACACCTGAAAAATGCTATCAATCACATGTATCCCAGGGGTCGCCAACCTTTTGGACCTCAGGGACCACCAAACTCATAATTTTAAATCCGGCGGACCACTAATATGAATTTTGACTGACGGTGGCTTGCTGACGTTGGTGGGAAAGTTGGTCCCATATTCCAGAGCTGCAGTAGTCACAAGGCTGGCTTTGCGGGGGTGCTTTGGGGGGGACATTTCTCTGCAGACCACCAAAATTTTCTCACAGCCCACCAGTTGGCAACCACTGGATGTATCCAATGATCAGCTGGCCCCGCCCACGCCCTATCCTGTCCTATATTTCTGTCTTTTTCAGCTCATTCACGCGGCACAGTAGTTTTCACATGCCTCAGCTGTTTCACTTACTGGGGCTGCCCTGTAGAGGTTCCAATTGGTGTTTTTTGAATGCTGTGCACACTCACAGAACCAGTTGTTAAACGGGTTTCAGCCCAACCACTGCATGTATCTATGACTATATTCCCTGTGTGTTTGCTCATACTTTCTTTGCAGGCTAACTGCATTCCCACTGCCCAGAGTTTGATCCTGACCTGAGGGCTGACTCAGCCTTCTGAGGTCAGTAAAAGGAGAACCCAGATTGTTGGGGGCAATATGCTGACTCTATAAACCACTTAGATGGCTGTAAAGCACTTCTTCTTCTTCTTTTTCTTCAGCGTTTGTCTCGCTCTGGCGAGGTCCGCTAATGTCCTTGAGTACTGCTTCCACGCCCTCTGTCTGCCACGTATGTCGGGTCTGCCTTCGCGATCTCTAGATCGGCCTTGATCGTGTCCATCCAGCGTTGCTTAGGTCTACCACGCGGTCTCGCTCCTCCGACAATCACCTTCATCGCAGATTTGATGATGGATTCTTCCTTGGCGCGACTCATGGCCAAACCATCGTAGCCGGGACTGCCTCATGACCGTGGGGATGGGCACGACGTTGAACCGTCTGCGCACTTCTTCATTCCTGACGCGATCGAGTAGGGTGAGGCCTACCGACCATCGGAGCATTCGCATCTCCATTGTCTGGAGTCTGCTTTCGACTTCTTTGGTCGTCGGCCAGCACTTTGCGCCGTATATGGCCACGGGCGCACCACAGAGTTATAGATTTTCGCCTTCAGGCGCATCGGCATCTTCTTGTCACAGAGGACACCCGTGAGGGACTTCCATTGCCCACGCTGCGTTGATCCTGGCTGCCACCTCAGCTGTAAAGCACTATGAAGTGGTATATAAGTCTAAGTGCTTATTACTATTGTTACTTTTGCACCCACCCAATAAAATAATAAGGAAAAACTAAATGTACCCATTCTAACATCCCCCTCTAACTTGGTTCTTTCAATCTTCTGAAGCACCTCATTGCCTTTTTCAACACCTATTCCTGAATTCCTGAAGTTTTCTAAAAAAAAAAACCAAACCAAAACCAGACTGGTGCCCAAAACAGGATACAGTACTCAAGAGGGATCTGATCAAGATTGAATTAAAAGTGATTTTGGAAGTATATTTTGACTGATAAAACATAAAGTTGTGTTTGCCTCTTTTGCAGATTCCGTGATATTTTGACCAAGGATCCATTTTTGATTGGCTGTGGTCCTTTTCACTTCTCCTACTGTCCAGTCAGATATCTTCTGTCTTATAACTGGGTCTCTGATGTTGGCAATTGAACTTCAGTGTTTCTGTAGGCTGATCAAATCTCTCCCCTCCAACCCCACCCATCGCGGAGGGAATCAGGATAACAAATTGATTATTATCCAAACTGGCCAATTAGGTCCCCGATTTGGAAGGAGTAGGTAGAACTGTAGACCGGAAACAGGATTCAGGTCTTTCCCATATGGGAATCTGCACGGGTATATGATATATATCATGACTTCAATGCATTAACAATGTAGTTTGCATCAGACTTAATGCAACTTGCACAACGGCATTAATTCACACAATGGTAACATAATGCTTCAGTTGGAACTTTGATGCTACTGCAGTTTGCAATAGGTCTCCAGACTGCCTAGATTGTGGTTTTGGGGAAGACTCTTGAGAGTCCCTTGAACTGCAAGGAAATAAAACCAGTCAATCCTAAAGGAAATCAACCCTGACTGTCCTTTGGAAGGAGAGATTCTGAAGCTGAAGCTTAGATCCAGGGGTGTCCAACCTTGGCAACTTTAAGACTTGTGGACTTCAACTCCCAGAGTTCCTCAGCCAGCTAAGCTGGCTGAGGAACTCTGGGAGTTGAAGTCCACAAGTCTTAAAGTTGCCAAGGTTGGACACCCCTGGCTTAGATGCTTTGGCCATACAATTAGAAGAGTGAACTCACTGAAAAAGGCTCTGATCTTGGGAAAGACTGAAGGCAAAAGGAGAAAGGAACAGGAGAAGATGAGGCGGTTAGACAGTGTCATCAACTCAAGGAACATGACTTTGAGAAGCTTTAGGAGACAGTGGAGGACGGGGTCCAGGTGTAACATGGTGCTACGGTCCATAGGATGGCGGCGAGTTGAGCATGACCTAGCGACTGAACAACAAGATTCTCACCCCCTGGCTTTGCAAGGGCTGCCTTTCAGCCAGATTTCTGGGGAAGAGCCCACCTTGTCAAGAGCCTCTTGCAGCACCCCTTCGGCATCTTCCCACTTGCCCTGAGCCATGTAGCAAGCAGCTTGGCCGTTCAGGAGCAGCAGGGTGGAGGACCACTTCTCCGACATCTCCTGGAAGATGTAATAAGCGTCCTGCAATTTTTCACCACCCTGCAGAGCAAGACATTGGGAAATCCTTAGGAGGAGGAGGAACACTTATTTTAAACAGGTTGCAATGAGCACAATGAGCAGTTAGTGCCTTAAAAATCCTCTGCACCGTAAGTTCAAGGATTTAAACCATTTCAGGATTATCACCTAACGTGAAAATACTTCCGTTGACCAGAACTACCATCAGCTGGAGGAGAAGGATTGTCTAAAGGAAGGGGTTCCCAATCTTGGCAACTTTAAGATGTGCGGACTTCAACTCCCAGAATGCCCCAGCCGGCATGCTGACTGGGGCATTCTGGGAGTTTAGGTCCATACGTTTTAGAAGTTGTCAACATTGAAAAACACACCATGTAACTCATCAACTGATTTTGGGCACGGCTGTTCCCCCCGCTCCCCCATTGAAACAAATCCCAGGAAATAGCTATTTGTACCCAGCGTAACAATAGTAAGCTGGTTGTCCTTGCCCCATTGGATCCCGGTTTGGAGGTGGACTTGGAATCGAGACCATCCGAGAGGGTTGACACGTCTCCCCTGGAATGTCTGGAGAGTCAATGGGGCTGAAGAAGAGGCTGCCCCAGGCCTCACCAGCACTGGGGAAGACAGCTGAACTGACAGGAAGCTGCCTGCCCTCACAAACACAAGGGGAGGGCGTCTTTGTTGGGAGCAATATTTTTGCTTTGTCACACACTTGCGGTGTTTGTAAACTCTGCTTCAGACCGTGTTTCTGCCCTGCGGATTCTTGCCCTGTGGACCCTGAACCTTGTTTATGACTTACGGATCTGGCCTTGTGGACAACGCACTTTGTTTCTGAACTAGAGATTTCCCCCCCGTTGCCTTGTGAAATCAGCTCTGGTGACTACTGGCTTTAGTTTGTGGGGCTGCGTTGCACTGACTGTGGGTGGCTGCCCTCAGGAAAGTTTGGGGTGGAGCTTTACCAGCTGTTGTAGGGCCACCTGTCATGGGATAGCAAAGCAACAAAGGACTTTAATGAAGCCTGCATCTGCCTAGACAACCTTGGACTGTAACCCTGCCAATTCTGGTAGCTGTTATTCCACCGGTTAAATTCACCAGGGGGCTGAATATTGGATCAGATAAAATTTCTGCCCTAGCCTCACCAGGGTCCAGTGACTTGCTTTGGAAAAGCTCACCCCCTGCTACATCGACTTCTTCCAGGGATGGAACTGGAGGTGGGTATTCAGCAGGTTTTGACCAGTTCTGGAGAATTGGTAGCGGAAATTTTGAGTAGTTCGGAGAACCGGCAAACACCACCTCTGACTGGAGATTTTACAGGATCTTTTCCCTGCCACGCCCATCAAGCCACACCCACAGAACCGGTAGTAAAAAAAAAAAATTTGAATCCCACCACTGGATGGAACATAGTCTTGGATTCCCAGGTGGGAGGAACTGCTTTCCAGAAGGCAAGAAGCTGCGAAGCTTGGAAAGTTTGGTCGATAGGAAGAAGGTTAAAGTGGCTGCTCCCTTGCTTTCCCGAGAGGAGGGGTATCAAACTGACAATGGATGTGTCATGCACAGGCCACGCCCACCTCAGCTCTGCAAAGGGGAAAGCCATCGCGCTACGTCGTGATGCAATGTGACGTGGCGAGTTTGAAACCCATGCCCTAATATATCTATAGTTATGCAAATAGTTGCTTTCATCTGGCAAGATTCTGTCTACAGATGTAGAAGAACAATAATAAAGGAAGCTAGTCTTAAGTAACTCCATGTGTCGTTCTTGGTTCTTGGGACCCGACGCTTCCCTTAGTGCCCAACTGCCACAAATGGCACCTACCATCGCAAGATTCACCCATGCAGTTGCCAGCTGCGTCAGCGTTGAGTCCTCATCTTGCTCCTGCATCTTCTTAAGCTCTTTTCTGAAGAGAAAGAGGAGGGAGGTACTTGAGTGAAATGGCCTGTCTGCAAGACTTGGGGCGCCGTGTGGCAAACGACTGATGGAAGGTGCCCTATTTTATGCTGACTCATTGCCTGCAACCTCCTCATTTAAAACGGACAATAAGAGGGATTGATTGACCGGGGCTGTCTGGAAGTTGAGTCATAGCAACTGGACTTCCCGCCTCTTTGATTTGAAAGATTTCGCTGCTTATCCAAGACACTTCTTCAGTCTGATTAAACAGGGAACTTTCACTTGCAAAGTTAGGCCTCTCCTGACTGGCTCCAGAATCGCTCCTAGAGCAGCTATTTTCAACTAGCATTCTGTGACATATAGGTACGCCATGGGCTTGTTTCTAGCTTGCCACAAGGTTTTTCTCTTATGTTAGTTTTCAAAAAAAAAAATATATTCTGTATACTCCATATAGTCAATATAGTATTCATGCTAAAAAAAAATTGCATTTCTTCTGAAACCAACTCTTAACACTTTTAAAAATATATATAAAGGTATACCGTCTATAATTTTTCTGGAGTGCCATAAAATGACAGAATATTTTGCTGTTGATTCAAAAAGGTTGAGAATCTTTCCCAAAGTTTTAGGAGATAACCCACCCGCTTCTAATAAAATATTTCAATTCGTTTCAATAAATTTTAAAAAAAAAAAAGTTAGGCAGGAGAGGTGATGCTGACAGGCCGGGAAACTTACCGGGCCAAATCCAGGCGATCCAGTTTTAGGAGGATCTGGATGGTCATGGCCATGCTGGAAAGAAAAACAGCATTTTAGGGCTTTAGCAGAGGCAAACCACAGGGGATCCACATGCGCTCCGAGTTTGTTTGTTCAATTTCTATGGCTGCCATCTCAATCAATGACTCTGGTGTACAATTAAGTGGTCCTTCTGCATTAGGGGCTCGTGCTGAAGGAGAGGTAGGAACCATAGCCAGCCAGCAACCTTTGCACAAATCTGTCCATCCGTCCATCCATCCATCCATCCAATCCAACTAATCTATTTATTATGTTGTCCATCTCCTCTATAAGGTGACTATGGGTGGCATAAAAATTTGATAAGTAAATATTGTGCACCAACTGAACTCCTTCTAGGAATAGGAAATCACTTAATGGACTTTCACACCTCAGTAGTTTATTTCTCTGACCTTTGACTTCTTGTATTACAGGCAGTCCTTGACTTACGACCGCAATTAGGACTTGAACTCCTGTTGCCAAGTGACGCGATCATTGGCTGAATCATCACATCGTTAAGTTAAACACATCACACAATTGTTAAGGGAATCGCACTAGCATAAAGCGCATGTCAACTCATAAAATAGTTTTTCAAAGGTAGTAACAAGGTAACTGAAGTTTCTGCTGGGCAAATATCTAACTGGAGAGCATGTTTGATGACTCTTGGCTATGGATGTGTCCCATTGGAGAATATGAATTATGATACACCAGGGGGTGGGGGAAAACCAGGGTCAAAGGTGACAATGAATGATGTGTCTCAGAGTCGGCTACACCCAGGCAGTGCCTGACAAATTAACTCCCAATAAATCCTTTGAAGTTTTGGAAGTCTGGCTCGAGACTCATGATTTAATTGGGGGTAACTGCCGGAATCCTGACAGTCAATCTGGCTTTCCCCCACCGACTCTGCTTGTCAGAAGACAGCTGGGAAGGTCACAAATGGCTACTGGGGGGACTTGGGGATGCTACAACTACTGTAAAAGGGTGACAGATGCCAAGTGCCCTAATTTAATTGTGTGACCACAAAGACACAGTTATGGTTATAAGTGCAAGAGCAAGTCATAAGTCTCTCTCTCTCTTTTTTAGCACCATCATAACTATCACTAAATCATCACCATAACTATCACTAACTGGTCGCACGTTGAGGACTACTTGGGTGATTCACACACTAAATTAAGAGGGGGGGGAAAGAACCTCCCCCTACGGGAAACGCATCATTATTTGAGTACGTAAGGTTTCCAGTTCAGAGCAGGAAGTGTCTCTTACCAATCGGATATCGGATGAGAACTATCGGGTGTACAGCTTGTGATTCAATCGATGGGATGAGTTATAAGTTCTTTGTGGAGACAACAATTGTTCTAAAGAAACTGGTGGGAAGTGACGATGGGATTGCACGTGGCGGATTGGAGAAAATGAGGGGGGCAAAACCCGCTACCATTCCAAGCTTTCGCCCTGGTGAAGGGCCCGCAGCGCCGCATCAGGATTCTGGTCGTGGAAGTAGACCGAAGCCGCCATCAGCAGGAAGGTGGTGTTCGTGACCTCCATGCTCTTGCTCATCTTCTTATCTAATTCTGCCACAATTGCATCCCTGTAAAGAGGTGGGGGGGGAGAGGTCAAATAAACCTCAATGTCCATTTCCCCACCACCACCGAAGTGGGAGCAGCCTGCAAATTCACTGCGAGCAGCTTTTCAAACCTCCTTCCGCAACAATTCGGCAGGAGGAGTATGAAAAATACGGAACATCTGAGACATGTTATTCTAAAGGTTGCTCAGAGCAGAATTCAGAAAAGTATGGGAAGTCCTCGGCTTACGACTGCGATGGAGACCAGAATGTATGGCGTGCTAAGTGAGACGTCTGTTAAGTGAGTTGTGTGCCCGTTTTATAACCTTTCTTTCCACAGTGGTTAGACGGATCACTGCAGTTAATTAATAACCCGGTTGTTAAGTGAATCTGGCTTCCCCGTTGACTTTGCTGGTCAGAAGGTCGCAAAAGGGGATCATGAGATCCTGGGACATTGGAAGGGTCATAAATACGATCCAGTTGCCAAGCATCTGGATTTTGATCATGTGAGGATGAGGATGCTGCAATGGCTGTAAGTGTGAAAAACTGCTGTCACTTTTTTTCAGTGCTGCTGTAACTTTGGTCACTAAACGAATGTTTGTAAGTCGAGGGCTACTTGCATTTACCACACACCACTTCAAGTTTTCTTCAGCTGTGTTCCCAGAAAAACTTGCTTATTTCTACTACCTTTCAACTAGTTTACTACAGATTCATTTTTGTAGAATAGGTAGACCTAGTCTTTAAAAAATGTACTTGTGACTTAGTTTTCATGACCAGACAGGATAAATTATAAAACGAAAAAAAATATGTAATTTTAGAGAGAGAAAAAAATCAAAGTATATTTATATTTAGAAATGCTGTGAAGAATGTCAGAAGCCGATGCTTTATACTCTTTTCTTTCTATTCTATTTTTCTTTAACTTCTTTTTTCTTCTCTTGCCCTTCTTGCTTTTTCTTCAATTTCTTTTTCCTTGTTTACTCTCTGTCGGTTTGGTTTAGCTTCAGCTTTCTTGTTTTAAAGTTTTAATAAAGACTATACTTAATCAAAGAATCAGGCCAGATTTAGCCAGCCAAAAAGATGCTTTGATATAAAATTCCCTGCAGCTTTGGGAAGAGGACACAAGAATTATCACACTCAAGTCCCAGATTTACCTCTGGCTCTCTTTGGAGAGGTATTCAGCAAACATCCGGACGGCCTGGAGCTCTGGACAAGCCCTGGGCTTGATTTCATCCAGCACCACACCATACTTGCGCTGTGCAAAGGAGGAGGAAAAACAGCCATGAGCAAAACTGTTGCAGGCAAAATAAGGAGTATCAATCAAGGAGAATATTTGTAGCTCAGGATTGAAATGAAGGATCATCCTTGGTGCTCTATGAGCTTGGTTGTTTTCTACCCCAGCGCCCCCCCCCCTCCTATCCCCCCCCCCCCCCCCCCACCCTCTGTGGCCGCCCCCCCCCCCCGCCCGGGGGCGGCCCGCGACACCCCCCCCCCCCCCCCCCCAACCCCCCCCCCGCACCCCCCCCCCCCCACACCCCCCCCCCCCCCCCCCCCCCAACCCCCCCCCCCCACCCCCCCCCCCCCCCCCCCCCCCCCCCCCCCACCCGTAGTAGACGTATCATTGTCCAAACTATATCATCACCGGTCTAGTCCCATAAGGAAAGGAGTGTTTAATGCTAAGTTTTAAGTTGCCTTTGCAATGAGTAAACACCAGAAATGAAAATCTACCATTCAGTTGCACATGCTCTTGCTTCAAAGGCTCCTACTAACAAACAATGGTTTGCCAGTATGTCATGTGATCCAGGGCCGCAAACTATCGATTTTTGAAGAAAGAAGCTTGGAAGAGAACCAAACACACTGTGGCTTGTACCTCTGACTATCCAGGGAGGACAAGGCAGCACATCTAAGAGAAATATGCAGGTATTTGGACTCAAGGCAGAACAGGGCCCTCAGAAGGCTATTGCCAATTCTGAGCACCTTCTTAATGAAGTTGCATCTTTCAGAAGTTTGCAGAATAGCTTTGCAGTCCCAGCAACTAATGACACGTTTGGGTTAAAGAGAATTAAGGCATGACCATGTTGTCACACTCTTTTTGTACCTCCTTCATGCATGAATCCCTGAAACTACCCAACTACCACATGAGCATAGAAAAAAAAGCCTTCTTTTTTGAAAGAAGGAATCAACAATTGTATCAGCGCCTGGAGGCCAGGCAAGGAAGAATGGATGGAAACTGAACAAGGAGAGATTCAACCTGGAAATAAGGAGAAACTTTCTGACAGTGAGAACAATCAGCCCATGGAACAGAAGTTGCCTTCGGAAGCTGTGGGAGCATCATCACTGGAGGCTTTCAAGAAGAGATTGGACTCCCATCTGTCAGAAATGGTGTAGGGTCTCCCGCTTGGGCAGGGGGTTGGACTAGATGACCTACAAGGTCCCTTCCAACTCTGGTTATCTGTATCTGTATCAACTACAGCCATGTAAATCCCACCCCAACCCCAGAATAGTTTCTGGTCCATATCCAAATACTGTAACCAGGGGTGGGATTCTACTGGTTCGGGTGAACTGGTAGCTCCAAAAATCACCTCAGAACCAACCGGTTCACTGCGACTCTCAGCTGTTGGGCCCACTCGCCCTATCATCTCGGCTTTAGTCTGTGCTTTATTTCTGGGTTTTCCAGCTCATCCGCTTCGTGGGGCACAGCTGATTGTCACGCATCAGCTGTTTTACACACAGGGCTTGCAGAAGGTGAGTTGCAAATGCTCCACGCGCGCGCAAAGTGCGCGTTGGGCACACACATGCGCAAAGTGCACGCTCAACCAAATTGGTTGTTACACCGGTTGAATCCCCACCCCTGACTGTAACTATAAATCCCTAGGTCTAGGGGCATCTGCCAGGTATGGTTAAAAAAAAAAAAAAGTCAACATGGGAGCTCTGAAGAGTCAATAGAATCTTTGCCTCAACATCTTGACTTTATTTATCATACCCTGTGAACATCCATCCTAGGACCCAGTTTAAACGGATCTGTAAAACAGATTGGAGAAGTTTCCTGGGGCCGATGGAAACTGCAATCAAATAGCTAGAGAACAACAGATTCTCCAGGGGGAAGAATCCAGGGGGAAGCATCTAGAATCTGGATGAATAGCTAGTAATCAAGGGAGGCTGCTTTCATCAAAATGTAAGATTTAAGGTAGTGTTGCTATTAATCACAATTCTCTTCATGTAGTTCAGGGGTGTCCAACCTTGGCAACTTTAAGACTTGTGGACTTCAACTCCCAGAGTTCCCCAGCCAGCAAAGCTGGCTGGGGAACTCTGGGAGTTGAAGTCCACAAGTCTTAAAGTTGCCAAGGTTGGACACCCCTGATGTA